>NW_028274930.1:0-300000 GCF_037043125.1 Eumetopias jubatus | reverse complement strand
GAGGAAGCCGACTCCTGTGTACCGTGGGTGAGAGCCTGGCGCACGGTTCCCGTTCAGAAAAGCGAGGGAGAAGGAGGCATGTACGGAGGGCAGACATCCCTCGGCCCGGCTCTTGCTACCTGAAGCTCACACCACCCCTCGAGGTGTGGTTGGAACTCTCAGTGCTCAACCCTGCCTTGAAAGAAACAAGCTCATAAGGAAGCCTAATTTCCCCTCAAGGAGCCTCTGCTCAGAGCGGCCTCCATGTCAACTGTGCTGGTGTGCCAACCTGGGGAGGGGATCCCGGCAGAACTTCCAGGGAGAAAGAGGCAGTCGGCCCAAGGCACCTCTCGACTCAACTCTTAGTTCGCGGGCAGACCTGTGAAGGAAGGCTGCTGTGAAACACCCTCTTCTTTGGGGAGCAGAGCACAGCTGAACCCTGTGTGTCTGCAATCCTTACGGACCCAGCCACTGAACACGAGGAATCCAAGCGATAGAGTTACCGAAACAGCTTGCATTGCTCGTCTTGAAGCTGGAGGGATTTGACAGGGTTCGAGGACGAGAGACTCGGGAACGGTTCACGACCGTCACACCGAGTGAGAAACAGGAGCGTGCAGCAGGCAGCTCTCACCCTCTTGTTTCATGAAGCCACTCGCCTGGTCCTGAGTGTGCGTGCAGGTATAAAGGCAGCCGCTCCCCTCGAAGAGACAACCCTGTAGGGAACCCGTTCTCCCTCTTCAAGGAGCCTTTCCTGAGACTGCAGACCCTTGGCCGCGAGGGTGTGTGGGAGCTCGGCCAGGGCTTCTGGAAGCATATTCTGAGGGAGACTTGGGATGGGGCAGAAGGCAGAACACGACTCGCCCCTTCTCTCAGGAAGCCAGCCCTACGGCCCCGCTTTGCCTGGAGGTGTGATGGCTAGCTGACTTACTCAAAGAAGCAGCAGTGTAGAGGGACCGGGTGGTAGCTGCACTAGCGTCACTCTTGCTGTCGGTGGAAGCTCTTCCAGTGGGTGTGCGTGAAAGGCAGGGCAATGATCCCATCTTCCCGGGTGCGTGCGTGAGAGCACTGCAAGTGAGTCCCACACCGTTTCCTGAGTGAGACTCTGGCTGCGGCAGAACGCAGGACTCGACTCCCCGCTTGTTTCAGGAAAGGAGGCCTGCACTTCTGCCGGCAGTTTTAATTGCTAGCGAAGAAACTCGAAGCAGGACCCGTGTGGACAAATCGTGCTTTAGCTAGCGCCGACCTCTCTGAGGGAGGTAGGCGGGTACAGTGTACCGTGTGTGAGAGCCTCGCGCACGGCTCCCGTTCAGAAAAGCGAGGGAGAAGGAGGCAGGTGCGGAGGGCAGGCACCCCTCGGCCCGGCTCTTGCTACCTGAAGCTCACACCACCGCTCGAGGTGTGGTTGGAACTCTCAGTGCTCAAACCTGCCTCGGAAGAAACAAGCTCATAAGGAAGCCTACTTTCCCCTCACGGAGCCTCTGCTCAGAGCGGCCTCCATGTCAACTGTGCTGGTGTGCCAACCTGGGGAGTGGATCCCGGCAGAACTTCCAGGGAGAAAGAGGCAGTGGGCCCAAGGCACCTCTCGCCTCAATTCCTATTTCGCGAGCAGACCTGTGAAGGAAGGCTGCTGTGAAACACCCTCTTGTTTGGGGAGCGGAGCACAGCTGAACCCTGTGTGTCTGCAATCCTTACGGACCCAACCACTGAACACGAGGAATCCAAGGGATAGAGTTACCGAAACTTAGCTTGCATTGCTCATCTTGAAGCTGGAGGGATTTGACAGGGTTCAAGGACGAGAGACTCGGGAACGGTTCCCGTCCGTCACACAGAGTGAGAAACAGGAGCGTGCAGCAGGCAGCTCTCACCCTCCTCTTGTTTCATGAGGCCACTCGCCTGGCCCCGTGTGTCCGTGCAGGCATAAAGGCACCCACTCCACTCGAACAGGCAACCCTGGAGGGAAACCCTTCCCCCTCTTCAAGTAGCCTTTCCTTCAGACTCTAGGCCCTTGGCCGCGAGGGTGTATGGGAGCACGGCCAGGGATTCTGGGGCATATTCTGAGGGAGACTCGGGATGGGGCCGAAGGCGGAACACGACTCCCCCCTTGTCTCAGGGAGCCGGCCCGGCGGCCCCGCTTCCCTTGAGGTTTGAGGGCTAGCGGACTTACTCGAAGAAGCAGCTGTGTAGAGGGACCGTGTGGAAGCTAGACTAGCGTCACTCTTGCTGAGGGTGGAAGCTCTTCCAGTGGGTGTGCGTGAAAGTCAGGGCAATGATCCCACCGTCCCGGGATGCGTGCGTGAGAGCACTGCAATGAGTCCCAAACTATTTCCTGAGTGAGACTCTGGCTGCGGCAGAACGCAGGACTCGACTCCCCGCTTGTTTCAAAAAGCAGGCCTGCAATTCTGCCGGCAGCTCTAATTGCTAGCGAAGAAACTCGAAGCAGGACCCGTGTGGAGAAACCGTGCTTTAGCTAGCGCCGACCTGTCTGAGGGAGGAAGGCGGGTACAGTGTACCGTGTGTGAGCGCCTCGCGCTCGGCTCCCGTTCGTAAAAGCGAGGGAGAGGCAGGCTGGTGTGGAAGGCAAGCACCCCTCGACTCGGCTCTTGGTACATGAAGCGCACACGACCCCTCGAGGTGTGGTTGGAACTCTCAGTGCTCAACCCTGTCTTGAAAGAAACAAGCTCATAAGGAAGGCTACTTGCCCCTCACCGAGTCTCTCCTCAGCGCAGCCTCATTTTCAACCGTGCTGGTGTGTCAACCTGGGGAGTGGATACCGGCAGAACTTCCAGGGAGAAAGAGGCAGTGGGCCCAAGGCACCTCTCGACTCAACTCCTATTTCGCGAGCAGGCCTGTGAAAGAACGCTGCTCTGGAACACACTGTTGTTTGGGGAGGAGAGCACAGCCGAACCATGTGTGTCTGGAATCCTCTTTAGGAACCCAGCCACTTACCACGAGGAATCCAAAGCTAGAGTTACCGAAACATAGCTTGCATTGCTCGTCTTGAAGCTGGAGAGTTGTGACAGGGTTCGAGGATGAGACACTCGGGAACGGTTCCCGTCCGTCACACAGAGTGAGAAACAGGAGCGTGCAGCACGCAGCTCTCACCCTCTTCTTGTTTCATGACGCCACTCGCCTGGCCCCGTGTGTGCGTGCAGGTATAAAGGCAGCCACTCCCCTCGAACAGACAACCCTGGAGGGAACCCGTTCTCCCTCTTCAAGTAGCCTTTCCTGAGACTGCAGGCCCTTGGCCCCGAGGGTGTGTGGGAGCTCGGCCAGGGCTTCTGGAAGCATATTCTGAGGGAGACTTGGGATGGGGCAAAAGGCAGAACACGACTCGCCCCTTGTCTCAGGAAGCCAGCTCTACGGCCCCGCTTTGCCTGGAGGTGTGATGGCTAGCTGACTTACTCAAAGAAGCAGCAGTGTAGAGGGACCGGGTGGTTGCTACACTAGCGTCACTCTTGCTGTCGGTGGAAGCTCTTCCAGTGGGTGTGCGTGAAAGGCAGGGCAATGATCCCATCTTCCCGGGTGCGTGCGTGAGAGCACTGCAAGTGAGTCCCACACCGTTTCCTGAGTGAGACTCTGGCTGCGGCAGAACGCAGGACTCGACTCCCCGCTTGTTTCAGGAAAGGAGGCCTGCACTTCTGCCGGCAGTTTTAATTGCTAGAGAAGAAACTCAAAGCAGGACCCGTGTGGAGAAATCGTGCTTTAGCTAGCGCCGACCTCTCTGAGGGAGGTAGGCGGGTACAGTGTACCGTGTGTGAGAGCCTCGCGCACGGCTCCCGTTCAGAAAAGCGAGGGAGAAGGAGGCAGGTGCGGAGGGCAGGCACCCCTCGGCCCGGCTCTTGCTACCTGAAGCTCACAACACCGCTCGAGGTGTGGTTGGAACTCTCAGTGCTCAAACCTGCCTCGGAAGAAACAAGCTCATAAGGAAGCCTACTTTCCCCTCACGGAGCCTCTGCTCAGAGCGGCCTCCATGTCAACTGTGCTGGTGTGCCAACCTGGGGAGTGGATCCCGGCAGAACTTCCAGGGAGAAAGAGGCAGTGGGCCCAAGGCACCTCTCGCCTCAATTCCTATTTCGCGAGCAGACCTGTGAAGGAAGGCTGCTGTGAAACACCCTCTTGTTTGGGGAGCGGAGCACAGCTGAACCCTGTGTGTCTGCAATCCTTACGGACCCAACCACTGAACACGAGGAATCCAAGCGATAGAGTTACCGAAACTTAGCTTGCATTGCTCCTCTTGAAGCTGGAGGGATTTGACAGGGTTCAAGGACGAGAGACTCGGGAACGGTTCCCGTCCGTCACACAGAGTGAGAAACGGGAGCGTGCAGCAGGCAGCTCTCACCCTCCTCTTGTTTCAGGAGGCCACTCGCCTGGCCCCGTGTGTTCGTGCAGGCATAAAGGCACCCACTCCACTCGAACAGACAACCCTGGAGGGAAACCGTTCTCCCTCTTCAAGTAGCCTTTCCTTCAGACTCTAGGCCCTTGGCCGCGAGGGTGTATGGGAGCACGGCCAGGGATTCTGGGGCATATTCTGAGGGAGACTCGGGATGGGGCCGAAGGCAGAACACGACTCGCCCCTTGTCTCAGGGAGCCGGCCCGGCGGCCCCGCTTCCCTTGAGGTTTGAGGGCTAGCGGACTTACACGAAGAAGCAGCTGTGTAGAGGGACCGTGTGGAAGCTAAACTAGCGTCACTCTTGCTGAGGGTGGAAGCTCTTCCAGTGGGTGTGCGTGAAAGGCAGGGCAATGATCCCATCGTCCCGGGGTGCGTGCGTGAGAGCACTGCAAGTGAGTCCCAAACTATTTCCTGAGTGAGACTCTGGCTGCGGCAGAACGCAGGACTCGACTCCCCGCTTGTTTCAAGAAAGCAGGCCTGCACTTCTGCCGGCAACTCTAATTGCTAGCGAAGAATCTCGAAGCAGGACCCGTGTGGAGAAACCGTGCTTTAGCTAGCGCCGACCTGTCTGAGGGAGGAAGGCGGGTACAGTGTACCGTGTCTGAGACCCTCGCGCTCGGCTCCCGTCCGTAAAAGCGAGGGAGAGGCAGGCTGGTGCGGAAGGCAAGCACCTCCCGACTCGGCTCTTGCTACCTTAAGCTCACACCAGCCCTCGAGGTGTGGTTGGAACTCTCAGTGCTCAACCCTGCCTTGAAAGCAACAAGCTCATAAGGAAGCCTACTTTCCCCTCACCGAGCCTCTCCTCAGCGCAGCCTCATTTTCAACCGTGCTGGTGTGCCAACCTGGGGAGTGGATCCCCGCAGAACTTCCAGGGAGAAAGAGGCAGTGGGCCCAAAGCACCTCTCGACTCAACTCCTATTTCGCGAGCAGGCCTGTGAAAGAAGGCTGCTCTGGAACGCCCTCTTGTTTGGAGAAGAGAGCACAGCTGAACCCTGTGTGTCTGGAATCCTTAGGGACCCAGCCACTTACCACGAGGTATCAAACGATAGAGTTACTGAAACTGAGCTTGCATTGCTCGTCTTGAAGCTGGAGGGATTTGACAGGGTTCGAGGACGAGAGACTCGGGAACGGTTCCCGTCCGTCACACACAGTGAGACACAGGAGCGTGTAGCAGGCAGCTCTCACCCTCCTCTTTTTTCATGAGGCCACTCGCCTGGCCCCGTGTGTGCGTGCAAGCATAAGGGCAGACACTCCCCTCGAACAGACAACCCTGGAGGGAACCCGTTCTCCCTCTTCAAGTAGCTTTTCCTGAGACAGCAGGCCCTCGGCCGCGAGGGTGTGTGAGAGCATGGCCAGGGCTTCTGGAAGCATATTCTGAGGGAGACTCGGGATGGGGCAGAAGGCAGAACACCACTCGCCCCTTGTCTCAGGAAGCCAGCCCTGCGGCACACCTTTGCCTGGAGGCCTGATGGCTAGCCGACTTACTCGAAGTGGCAGCAGTGTAGACGGACCGTGTGGGCGCTAGAGTAGCGTCACTCTTGCTGCCGGTGGAAGCTCTTCCAGTGGGTGTGCGTGAAAGGCAGGGCAATGATCCCATCTTCCCGGGGTGCGAGCGTGAGAGCACTGCAAGTGAGTCCCAAACCGTTTCCTGAGTGAGACTCTGGCTGCGGCAGAACGCAGGACTCAACTCCCCACTTGTTTCAGGAAAGCAGGCCTGCACTTCTGCCGGCAGCTCTAATTGCTAGCGAAGAAACTGGAAGCAGGACCCGTGTGGAGAAACCGTGCTTTAGCTAGCGCCGACCTCTCTGAGGGAGGAAGGCGTGTATAGTGAACCGTGTGTGAGAGCCTCAGGCACGGCTAGCGTTCGTAAAAGCGAGGGAGAAGCAGGCCGGTGCGGAAGACAGGCACCCGTCCCTCGTCTCTTGCTACCTGAAGCTCACACCAACCCTCGAGGTCTGGTTGGAACTCTCAGTGTTCAACCCTGCCTTGAAAGAAACGAGCTCATAAGGAAGCCTACTTTCCCCTCACCGAGCCTGTCCTCAGCGCGGCCTCCTTCTCAACCGTGCTGGTGTGCGAATCTGGGGAGTGGATCCCGGCAGAACTTCCAGGGAGAAAGAGGCAGTGGGCCCAAGGCACCTCTCGACTCAACTCCTATTTCGCGAGCAGGCCTGTGAAGGAAGGCTGCTCTGGAACACACTGTTGTTTGGGGACGAGAGCAGAGCTTAACCATGTGTGTCTGGAATCCTTATGGACCCAGCCACTTACCACGAGGAATCCAAGAGCTAGAGGTACCGAAACTTAGATTGCAATGCTCGTCTTGAAGGTGGAAGGATTTGACAGGGTTCGAGGACGAGAGACTCGGGAACGGTTCCCGTCCGTCACACAGAGTGAGAAACAGGAGCGTGCAGCAGGCAGCTCTCACCCTCCTCTTGTTTCATGAAGCCACTCGCCTGGCCCCGTGTGTGCGTGCAGGTATAAAGGCAGCCACTCCCCTCGAACAGACAACCCTGGAGGGAACCCGTTCTCCCTCTTCAAGTAACCTTTCCTGAGACTGCAGGGCCTTGGCCGCGAGAGCGTGTGGGAGCTCCACCAGGGCTTCTGGAAGCATATCCTGAGGGAGACTTGGGATGGGCAGAAGGCAGAACACGACTCGCCCCTTGTCTCAGGAAGCCAGCCCTGCGGCCCCGCTTTGCCTGGAGGTCTGATGGCTAGCTGACTTACTCAAAGAAGCAGCAGTGTAGAGGGACCGGGTGGTAGCTACACTAGCGTCACTCTTGCTGGCGGTGGAAGCTCTTCGAGTGGGTGTGCGTGAAAGGCAGGGCAATGATCCCATCTTCCCGGCGTGCGTGAGCGAGAGCACTGCAAGTGAGTCCCAAACGTTTCCTGAGTGAGACTCTGGCTGCGGCAGAACGCAGGACTCGACTCCCCGCTTGTTTCAGGAAAGGCACCTCTGCTTTCAGGTCTAATTGCTAGCGAAGGAATTCGAAGCACGACCCGTGTGTAGAAACTCTGCTTTAGAAACTGACGACCTCGCTGAGGGAGGAAGCCGACTCCTGTGTACCGTGGGTGAGAGCCTGGCGCACGGTTCCCGTTCAGAAAAGCGAGGGAGAAGGAGGCATGTACGGAGGGCAGACATCCCTCGGCCCGGCTCTTGCTACCTGAAGCTCACACCACCCCTCGAGGTGTGGTTGGAACTCTCAGTGCTCAACCCTGCCTTGAAAGAAACAAGCTCATAAGGAAGCCTAATTTCCCCTCAAGGAGCCTCTGCTCAGAGCGGCCTCCATGTCAACTGTGCTGGTGTGCCAACCTGGGGAGGGGATCCCGGCAGAACTTCCAGGGAGAAAGAGGCAGTCGGCCCAAGGCACCTCTCGACTCAACTCTTAGTTCGCGGGCAGACCTGTGAAGGAAGGCTGCTGTGAAACACCCTCTTCTTTGGGGAGCAGAGCACAGCTGAACCCTGTGTGTCTGCAATCCTTACGGACCCAGCCACTGAACACGAGGAATCCAAGCGATAGAGTTACCGAAACAGCTTGCATTGCTCGTCTTGAAGCTGGAGGGATTTGACAGGGTTCGAGGACGAGAGACTCGGGAACGGTTCACGACCGTCACACCGAGTGAGAAACAGGAGCGTGCAGCAGGCAGCTCTCACCCTCTTGTTTCATGAAGCCACTCGCCTGGTCCTGAGTGTGCGTGCAGGTATAAAGGCAGCCGCTCCCCTCGAAGAGACAACCCTGTAGGGAACCCGTTCTCCCTCTTCAAGGAGCCTTTCCTTCAGACTCTAGGCCCTTGGCCGCGAGGGTGTATGGGAGCACGGCCAGGGATTCTGGGGCATATTCTGAGGGAGACTCGGGATGGGGCCGAAGGCGGAACACGACTCCCCCCTTGTTTCAGGGAGCCGGCCCGGCGGCCCCGCTTCCCTTGAGGTTTGAGGGCTAGCGGACTTACTCGAAGAAGCAGCTGTGTAGAGGGACCGTGTGGAAGCTAGACTAGCGTCACTCTTGCTGAGGGTGGAAGCTCTTCCAGTGGGTGTGCGTGAAAGTCAGGGCAATGATCCCACCGTCCCGGGATGCGTGCGTGAGAGCACTGCAATGAGTCCCAAACTATTTCCTGAGTGAGACTCTGGCTGCGGCAGAACGCAGGACTCGACTCCCCGCTTGTTTCAAAAAGCAGGCCTGCAATTCTGCCGGCAGCTCTAATTGCTAGCGAAGAAACTCGAAGCAGGACCCGTGTGGAGAAACCGTGCTTTAGCTAGCGCCGACCTGTCTGAGGGAGGAAGGCGGGTACAGTGTACCGTGTGTGAGCGCCTCGCGCTCGGCTCCCGTTCGTAAAAGCGAGGGAGAGGCAGGCTGGTGTGGAAGGCAAGCACCCCTCGACTCGGCTCTTGGTACATGAAGCGCACACGACCCCTCGAGGTGTGGTTGGAACTCTCAGTGCTCAACCCTGTCTTGAAAGAAACAAGCTCATAAGGAAGGCTACTTGCCCCTCACCGAGTCTCTCCTCAGCGCAGCCTCATTTTCAACCGTGCTGGTGTGTCAACCTGGGGAGTGGATCCCGGCAGAACTTCCAGGGAGAAAGAGGCAGTGGGCCCAAGGCACCCCTCGACTCAACTCCTATTTCGCGAGCAGGCCTGTGAAAGAACGCTGCTGTGGAACACACTGTTGTTTGGGGAGGAGAGCACAGCCGAACCATGTGTGTCTGGAATCCTCTTTAGGAACCCAGCCACTTACCATGAGGAATCCAAAGCTAGAGTTACCGAAACATAGCTTGCATTGCTCGTCTTGAAGCTGGAGAGTTGTGACAGGGTTCGAGGATGAGAGACTCGGGAACGGTTCCCGTCCGTCACACAGAGTGAGAAACAGGAGCGTGCAGCACGCAGCTCTCACCCTCTTCTTGTTTCATGACGCCACTCGCCTGGCCCCGTGTGTGCGTGCAGGTATAAAGGCAGCCACTCCCCTCGAACAGACAACCCTGGAGGGAACCCGTTCTCCCTCTTCAAGTAGCCTTTCCTGAGACTGCAGGCCCTTGGCCCCGAGGGTGTGTGGGAGCTCGGCCAGGGCTTCTGGAAGCATATTCTGAGGGAGACTTGGGATGGGGCAAAAGGCAGAACACGACTCGCCCCTTGTCTCAGGAAGCCAGCTCTACGGCCCCGCTTTGCCTGGAGGTGTGATGGCTAGCTGACTTACTCAAAGAAGCAGCAGTGTAGAGGGACCGGGTGGTTGCTACACTAGCGTCACTCTTGCTGTCGGTGGAAGCTCTTCCAGTGGGTGTGCGTGAAAGGCAGGGCAATGATCCCATCTTCCCGGGTGCGTGCGTGAGAGCACTGCAAGTGAGTCCCACACCGTTTCCTGAGTGAGACTCTGGCTGCGGCAGAACGCAGGACTCGACTCCCCGCTTGTTTCAGGAAAGGAGGCCTGCACTTCTGCCGGCAGTTTTAATTGCTAGAGAAGAAACTCAAAGCAGGACCCGTGTGGAGAAATCGTGCTTTAGCTAGCGCCGACCTCTCTGAGGGAGGTAGGCGGGTACAGTGTACCGTGTGTGAGAGCCTCGCGCACGGCTCCCGTTCAGAAAAGCGAGGGAGAAGGAGGCAGGTGCGGAGGGCAGGCACCCCTCGGCCCGGCTCTTGCTACCTGAAGCTCACAACACCGCTCGAGGTGTGGTTGGAACTCTCAGTGCTCAAACCTGCCTCGGAAGAAACAAGCTCATAAGGAAGCCTACTTTCCCCTCACGGAGCCTCTGCTCAGAGCGGCCTCCATGTCAACTGTGCTGGTGTGCCAACCTGGGGAGTGGATCCCGGCAGAACTTCCAGGGAGAAAGAGGCAGTGGGCCCAAGGCACCTCTCGCCTGAATTCCTATTTCGCGAGCAGACCTGTGAAGGAAGGCTGCTGTGAAACACCCTCTTGTTTGGGGAGCGGAGCACAGCTGAACCCTGTGTGTCTGCAATCCTTACGGACCCAACCACTGAACACGAGGAATCCAAGCGATAGAGTTACCGAAACTTAGCTTGCATTGCTCCTCTTGAAGCTGGAGGGATTTGACAGGGTTCAAGGACGAGAGACTCGGGAACGGTTCCCGTCCGTCACACAGAGTGAGAAACGGGAGCGTGCAGCAGGCAGCTCTCACCCTCCTCTTGTTTCAGGAGGCCACTCGCCTGGCCCCGTGTGTTCGTGCAGGCATAAAGGCACCCACTCCACTCGAACAGACAACCCTGGAGGGAAACCGTTCTCCCTCTTCAAGTAGCCTTTCCTTCAGACTCTAGGCCCTTGGCCGCGAGGGTGTATGGGAGCACGGCCAGGGATTCTGGGGCATATTCTGAGGGAGACTCGGGATGGGGCCGAAGGCAGAACACGACTCGCCCCTTGTCTCAGGGAGCCGGCCCGGCGGCCCCGCTTCCCTTGAGGTTTGAGGGCTAGCGGACTTACACGAAGAAGCAGCTGTGTAGAGGGACCGTGTGGAAGCTAAACTAGCGTCACTCTTGCTGAGGGTGGAAGCTCTTCCAGTGGGTGTGCGTGAAAGGCAGGGCAATGATCCCATCGTCCCGGGGTGCGTGCGTGAGAGCACTGCAAGTGAGTCCCAAACTATTTCCTGAGTGAGACTCTGGCTGCGGCAGAACGCAGGACTCGACTCCCCGCTTGTTTCAAGAAAGCAGGCCTGCACTTCTGCCGGCAACTCTAATTGCTAGCGAAGAATCTCGAAGCAGGACCCGTGTGGAGAAACCGTGCTTTAGCTAGCGCCGACCTGTCTGAGGGAGGAAGGCGGGTACAGTGTACCGTGTCTGAGACCCTCGCGCTCGGCTCCCGTCCGTAAAAGCGAGGGAGAGGCAGGCTGGTGCGGAAGGCAAGCACCTCCCGACTCGGCTCTTGCTACCTTAAGCTCACACCAGCCCTCGAGGTGTGGTTGGAACTCTCAGTGCTCAACCCTGCCTTGAAAGCAACAAGCTCATAAGGAAGCCTACTTTCCCCTCACCGAGCCTCTCCTCAGCGCAGCCTCATTTTCAACCGTGCTGGTGTGCCAACCTGGGGAGTGGATCCCCGCAGAACTTCCAGGGAGAAAGAGGCAGTGGGCCCAAAGCACCTCTCGACTCAACTCCTATTTCGCGAGCAGGCCTGTGAAAGAAGGCTGCTCTGGAACGCCCTCTTGTTTGGAGAAGAGAGCACAGCTGAACCCTGTGTGTCTGGAATCCTTAGGGACCCAGCCACTTACCACGAGGTATCAAACGATAGAGTTACTGAAACTGAGCTTGCATTGCTCGTCTTGAAGCTGGAGGGATTTGACAGGGTTCGAGGACGAGAGACTCGGGAACGGTTCCCGTCCGTCACACACAGTGAGACACAGGAGCGTGTAGCAGGCAGCTCTCACCCTCCTCTTTTTTCATGAGGCCACTCGCCTGGCCCCGTGTGTGCGTGCAGGCATAAGGGCAGACACTCCCCTCGAACAGACAACCCTGGAGGGAACCCGTTCTCCCTCTTCAAGTAGCTTTTCCTGAGACAGCAGGCCCTCGGCCGCGAGGGTGTGTGAGAGCATGGCCAGGGCTTCTGGAAGCATATTCTGAGGGAGACTCGGGATGGGGCAGAAGGCAGAACACCACTCGCCCCTTGTCTCAGGAAGCCAGCCCTGCGGCACACCTTTGCCTGGAGGCCTGATGGCTAGCCGACTTACTCGAAGTGGCAGCAGTGTAGACGGACCGTGTGGGCGCTAGAGTAGCGTCACTCTTGCTGCCGGTGGAAGCTCTTCCAGTGGGTGTGCGTGAAAGGCAGGGCAATGATCCCATCTTCCCGGGGTGCGAGCGTGAGAGCACTGCAAGTGAGTCCCAAACCGTTTCCTGAGTGAGACTCTGGCTGCGGCAGAACGCAGGACTCAACTCCCCACTTGTTTCAGGAAAGCAGGCCTGCACTTCTGCCGGCAGCTCTAATTGCTAGCGAAGAAACTGGAAGCAGGACCCGTGTGGAGAAACCGTGCTTTAGCTAGCGCCGACCTCTCTGAGGGAGGAAGGCGTGTATAGTGAACCGTGTGTGAGAGCCTCAGGCACGGCTAGCGTTCGTAAAAGCGAGGGAGAAGCAGGCCGGTGCGGAAGACAGGCACCCGTCCCTCGTCTCTTGCTACCTGAAGCTCACACCAACCCTCGAGGTCTGGTTGGAACTCTCAGTGTTCAACCCTGCCTTGAAAGAAACGAGCTCATAAGGAAGCCTACTTTCCCCTCACCGAGCCTGTCCTCAGCGCGGCCTCCTTCTCAACCGTGCTGGTGTGCGAATCTGGGGAGTGGATCCCGGCAGAACTTCCAGGGAGAAAGAGGCAGTGGGCCCAAGGCACCTCTCGACTCAACTCCTATTTCGCGAGCAGGCCTGTGAAGGAAGGCTGCTCTGGAACACACTGTTGTTTGGGGACGAGAGCAGAGCTTAACCATGTGTGTCTGGAATCCTTATGGACCCAGCCACTTACCACGAGGAATCCAAGAGCTAGAGGTACCGAAACTTAGATTGCAATGCTCGTCTTGAAGGTGGAAGGATTTGACAGGGTTCGAGGACGAGAGACTCGGGAACGGTTCCCGTCCGTCACACAGAGTGAGAAACAGGAGCGTGCAGCAGGCAGCTCTCACCCTCCTCTTGTTTCATGAAGCCACTCGCCTGGCCCCGTGTGTGCGTGCAGGTATAAAGGCAGCCACTCCCCTCGAACAGACAACCCTGGAGGGAACCCGTTCTCCCTCTTCAAGTAACCTTTCCTGAGACTGCAGGGCCTTGGCCGCGAGAGCGTGTGGGAGCTCCGCCAGGGCTTCTGGAAGCATATCCTGAGGGAGACTTGGGATGGGCAGAAGGCAGAACACGACTCGCCCCTTGTCTCAGGAAGCCAGCCCTGCGGCCCCGCTTTGCCTGGAGGTCTGATGGCTAGCTGACTTACTCAAAGAAGCAGCAGTGTAGAGGGACCGGGTGGTAGCTACACTAGCGTCACTCTTGCTGGCGGTGGAAGCTCTTCGAGTGGGTGTGCGTGAAAGGCAGGGCAATGATCCCATCTTCCCGGCGTGCGTGAGCGAGAGCACTGCAAGTGAGTCCCAAACGTTTCCTGAGTGAGACTCTGGCTGCGGCAGAACGCAGGACTCGACTCCCCGCTTGTTTCAGGAAAGGCACCTCTGCTTTCAGGTCTAATTGCTAGCGAAGGAATTCGAAGCACGACCCGTGTGTAGAAACTCTGCTTTAGAAACTGACGACCTCGCTGAGGGAGGAAGCCGACTCCTGTGTACCGTGGGTGAGAGCCTGGCGCACGGTTCCCGTTCAGAAAAGCGAGGGAGAAGGAGGCATGTACGGAGGGCAGACATCCCTCGGCCCGGCTCTTGCTACCTGAAGCTCACACCACCCCTCGAGGTGTGGTTGGAACTCTCAGTGCTCAACCCTGCCTTGAAAGAAACAAGCTCATAAGGAAGCCTAATTTCCCCTCAAGGAGCCTCTGCTCAGAGCGGCCTCCATGTCAACTGTGCTGGTGTGCCAACCTGGGGAGGGGATCCCGGCAGAACTTCCAGGGAGAAAGAGGCAGTCGGCCCAAGGCACCTCTCGACTCAACTCTTAGTTCGCGGGCAGACCTGTGAAGGAAGGCTGCTGTGAAACACCCTCTTCTTTGGGGAGCAGAGCACAGCTGAACCCTGTGTGTCTGCAATCCTTACGGACCCAGCCACTGAACACGAGGAATCCAAGCGATAGAGTTACCGAAACAGCTTGCATTGCTCGTCTTGAAGCTGGAGGGATTTGACAGGGTTCGAGGACGAGAGACTCGGGAACGGTTCACGACCGTCACACCGAGTGAGAAACAGGAGCGTGCAGCAGGCAGCTCTCACCCTCTTGTTTCATGAAGCCACTCGCCTGGTCCTGAGTGTGCGTGCAGGTATAAAGGCAGCCGCTCCCCTCGAAGAGACAACCCTGTAGGGAACCCGTTCTCCCTCTTCAAGGAGCCTTTCCTGAGACTGCAGACCCTTGGCCGCGAGGGTGTGTGGGAGCTCGGCCAGGGCTTCTGGAAGCATATTCTGAGGGAGACTTGGGATGGGGCAGAAGGCAGAACACGACTCGCCCCTTCTCTCAGGAAGCCAGCCCTACGGCCCCGCTTTGCCTGGAGGTGTGATGGCTAGCTGACTTACTCAAAGAAGCAGCAGTGTAGAGGGACCGGGTGGTAGCTGCACTAGCGTCACTCTTGCTGTCGGTGGAAGCTCTTCCAGTGGGTGTGCGTGAAAGGCAGGGCAATGATCCCATCTTCCCGGGTGCGTGCGTGAGAGCACTGCAAGTGAGTCCCACACCGTTTCCTGAGTGAGACTCTGGCTGCGGCAGAACGCAGGACTCGACTCCCCGCTTGTTTCAGGAAAGGAGGCCTGCACTTCTGCCGGCAGTTTTAATTGCTAGCGAAGAAACTCGAAGCAGGACCCGTGTGGACAAATCGTGCTTTAGCTAGCGCCGACCTCTCTGAGGGAGGTAGGCGGGTACAGTGTACCGTGTGTGAGAGCCTCGCGCACGGCTCCCGTTCAGAAAAGCGAGGGAGAAGGAGGCAGGTGCGGAGGGCAGGCACCCCTCGGCCCGGCTCTTGCTACCTGAAGCTCACACCACCGCTCGAGGTGTGGTTGGAACTCTCAGTGCTCAAACCTGCCTCGGAAGAAACAAGCTCATAAGGAAGCCTACTTTCCCCTCACGGAGCCTCTGCTCAGAGCGGCCTCCATGTCAACTGTGCTGGTGTGCCAACCTGGGGAGTGGATCCCGGCAGAACTTCCAGGGAGAAAGAGGCAGTGGGCCCAAGGCACCTCTCGCCTCAATTCCTATTTCGCGAGCAGACCTGTGAAGGAAGGCTGCTGTGAAACACCCTCTTGTTTGGGGAGCGGAGCACAGCTGAACCCTGTGTGTCTGCAATCCTTACGGACCCAACCACTGAACACGAGGAATCCAAGGGATAGAGTTACCGAAACTTAGCTTGCATTGCTCATCTTGAAGCTGGAGGGATTTGACAGGGTTCAAGGACGAGAGACTCGGGAACGGTTCCCGTCCGTCACACAGAGTGAGAAACAGGAGCGTGCAGCAGGCAGCTCTCACCCTCCTCTTGTTTCATGAGGCCACTCGCCTGGCCCCGTGTGTCCGTGCAGGCATAAAGGCACCCACTCCACTCGAACAGGCAACCCTGGAGGGAAACCCTTCCCCCTCTTCAAGTAGCCTTTCCTTCAGACTCTAGGCCCTTGGCCGCGAGGGTGTATGGGAGCACGGCCAGGGATTCTGGGGCATATTCTGAGGGAGACTCGGGATGGGGCCGAAGGCGGAACACGACTCCCCCCTTGTCTCAGGGAGCCGGCCCGGCGGCCCCGCTTCCCTTGAGGTTTGAGGGCTAGCGGACTTACTCGAAGAAGCAGCTGTGTAGAGGGACCGTGTGGAAGCTAGACTAGCGTCACTCTTGCTGAGGGTGGAAGCTCTTCCAGTGGGTGTGCGTGAAAGTCAGGGCAATGATCCCACCGTCCCGGGATGCGTGCGTGAGAGCACTGCAATGAGTCCCAAACTATTTCCTGAGTGAGACTCTGGCTGCGGCAGAACGCAGGACTCGACTCCCCGCTTGTTTCAAAAAGCAGGCCTGCAATTCTGCCGGCAGCTCTAATTGCTAGCGAAGAAACTCGAAGCAGGACCCGTGTGGAGAAACCGTGCTTTAGCTAGCGCCGACCTGTCTGAGGGAGGAAGGCGGGTACAGTGTACCGTGTGTGAGCGCCTCGCGCTCGGCTCCCGTTCGTAAAAGCGAGGGAGAGGCAGGCTGGTGTGGAAGGCAAGCACCCCTCGACTCGGCTCTTGGTACATGAAGCGCACACGACCCCTCGAGGTGTGGTTGGAACTCTCAGTGCTCAACCCTGTCTTGAAAGAAACAAGCTCATAAGGAAGGCTACTTGCCCCTCACCGAGTCTCTCCTCAGCGCAGCCTCATTTTCAACCGTGCTGGTGTGTCAACCTGGGGAGTGGATCCCGGCAGAACTTCCAGGGAGAAAGAGGCAGTGGGCCCAAGGCACCTCTCGACTCAACTCCTATTTCGCGAGCAGGCCTGTGAAAGAACGCTGCTCTGGAACACACTGTTGTTTGGGGAGGAGAGCACAGCCGAACCATGTGTGTCTGGAGTCCTCTTTAGGAACCCAGCCACTTACCACGAGGAATCCAAAGCTAGAGTTACCGAAACATAGCTTGCATTGCTCGTCTTGAAGCTGGAGAGTTGTGACAGGGTTCGAGGATGAGAGACTCGGGAACGGTTCCCGTCCGTCACACAGAGTGAGAAACAGGAGCGTGCAGCACGCAGCTCTCACCCTCTTCTTGTTTCATGACGCCACTCGCCTGGCCCCGTGTGTGCGTGCAGGTATAAAGGCAGCCACTCCCCTCGAACAGACAACCCTGGAGGGAACCCGTTCTCCCTCTTCAAGTAGCCTTTCCTGAGACTGCAGGCCCTTGGCCCCGAGGGTGTGTGGGAGCTCGGCCAGGGCTTCTGGAAGCATATTCTGAGGGAGACTTGGGATGGGGCAAAAGGCAGAACACGACTCGCCCCTTGTCTCAGGAAGCCAGCTCTACGGCCCCGCTTTGCCTGGAGGTGTGATGGCTAGCTGACTTACTCAAAGAAGCAGCAGTGTAGAGGGACCGGGTGGTTGCTACACTAGCGTCACTCTTGCTGTCGGTGGAAGCTCTTCCAGTGGGTGTGCGTGAAAGGCAGGGCAATGATCCCATCTTCCCGGGTGCGTGCGTGAGAGCACTGCAAGTGAGTCCCACACCGTTTCCTGAGTGAGACTCTGGCTGCGGCAGAACGCAGGACTCGACTCCCCGCTTGTTTCAGGAAAGGAGGCCTGCACTTCTGCCGGCAGTTTTAATTGCTAGCGAAGAAACTCGAAGCAGGACCCGTGTGGACAAATCGTGCTTTAGCTAGCGCCGACCTCTCTGAGGGAGGTAGGCGGGTACAGTGTACCGTGTGTGAGAGCCTCGCGCACGGCTCCCGTTCAGAAAAGCGAGGGAGAAGGAGGCAGGTGCGGAGGGCAGGCACCCCTCGGCCCGGCTCTTGCTACCTGAAGCTCACACCACCGCTCGAGGTGTGGTTGGAACTCTCAGTGCTCAAACCTGCCTCGGAAGAAACAAGCTCATAAGGAAGCCTACTTTCCCCTCACGGAGCCTCTGCTCAGAGCGGCCTCCATGTCAACTGTGCTGGTGTGCCAACCTGGGGAGTGGATCCCGGCAGAACTTCCAGGGAGAAAGAGGCAGTGGGCCCAAGGCACCTCTCGCCTCAATTCCTATTTCGCGAGCAGACCTGTGAAGGAAGGCTGCTGTGAAACACCCTCTTGTTTGGGGAGCGGAGCACAGCTGAACCCTGTGTGTCTGCAATCCTTACGGACCCAACCACTGAACACGAGGAATCCAAGGGATAGAGTTACCGAAACTTAGCTTGCATTGCTCATCTTGAAGCTGGAGGGATTTGACAGGGTTCAAGGACGAGAGACTCGGGAACGGTTCCCGTCCGTCACACAGAGTGAGAAACAGGAGCGTGCAGCAGGCAGCTCTCACCCTCCTCTTGTTTCATGAGGCCACTCGCCTGGCCCCGTGTGTCCGTGCAGGCATAAAGGCACCCACTCCACTCGAACAGGCAACCCTGGAGGGAAACCCTTCCCCCTCTTCAAGTAGCCTTTCCTTCAGACTCTAGGCCCTTGGCCGCGAGGGTGTATGGGAGCACGGCCAGGGATTCTGGGGCATATTCTGAGGGAGACTCGGGATGGGGCCGAAGGCGGAACACGACTCCCCCCTTGTCTCAGGGAGCCGGCCCGGCGGCCCCGCTTCCCTTGAGGTTTGAGGGCTAGCGGACTTACTCGAAGAAGCAGCTGTGTAGAGGGACCGTGTGGAAGCTAGACTAGCGTCACTCTTGCTGAGGGTGGAAGCTCTTCCAGTGGGTGTGCGTGAAAGTCAGGGCAATGATCCCACCGTCCCGGGATGCGTGCGTGAGAGCACTGCAATGAGTCCCAAACTATTTCCTGAGTGAGACTCTGGCTGCGGCAGAACGCAGGACTCGACTCCCCGCTTGTTTCAAAAAGCAGGCCTGCAATTCTGCCGGCAGCTCTAATTGCTAGCGAAGAAACTCGAAGCAGGACCCGTGTGGAGAAACCGTGCTTTAGCTAGCGCCGACCTGTCTGAGGGAGGAAGGCGGGTACAGTGTACCGTGTGTGAGCGCCTCGCGCTCGGCTCCCGTTCGTAAAAGCGAGGGAGAGGCAGGCTGGTGTGGAAGGCAAGCACCCCTCGACTCGGCTCTTGGTACATGAAGCGCACACGACCCCTCGAGGTGTGGTTGGAACTCTCAGTGCTCAACCCTGTCTTGAAAGAAACAAGCTCATAAGGAAGGCTACTTGCCCCTCACCGAGTCTCTCCTCAGCGCAGCCTCATTTTCAACCGTGCTGGTGTGTCAACCTGGGGAGTGGATCCCGGCAGAACTTCCAGGGAGAAAGAGGCAGTGGGCCCAAGGCACCTCTCGACTCAACTCCTATTTCGCGAGCAGGCCTGTGAAAGAACGCTGCTCTGGAACACACTGTTGTTTGGGGAGGAGAGCACAGCCGAACCATGTGTGTCTGGAATCCTCTTTAGGAACCCAGCCACTTACCACGAGGAATCCAAAGCTAGAGTTACCGAAACATAGCTTGCATTGCTCGTCTTGAAGCTGGAGAGTTGTGACAGGGTTCGAGGATGAGAGACTCGGGAACGGTTCCCGTCCGTCACACAGAGTGAGAAACAGGAGCGTGCAGCACGCAGCTCTCACCCTCTTCTTGTTTCATGACGCCACTCGCCTGGCCCCGTGTGTGCGTGCAGGTATAAAGGCAGCCGCTCCCCTCGAACAGACAACCCTGGAGGGAACCCGTTCTCCCTCTTCAAGTAGCCTTTCCTGAGACTGCAGGCCCTTGGCCCCGAGGGTGTGTGGGAGCTCGGCCAGGGCTTCTGGAAGCATATTCTGAGGGAGACTTGGGATGGGGCAAAAGGCAGAACACGACTCGCCCCTTGTCTCAGGAAGCCAGCTCTACGGCCCCGCTTTGCCTGGAGGTGTGATGGCTAGCTGACTTACTCAAAGAAGCAGCAGTGTAGAGGGACCGGGTGGTTGCTACACTAGCGTCACTCTTGCTGTCGGTGGAAGCTCTTCCAGTGGGTGTGCGTGAAAGGCAGGGCAATGATCCCATCTTCCCGGGTGCGTGCGTGAGAGCACTGCAAGTGAGTCCCACACCGTTTCCTGAGTGAGACTCTGGCTGCGGCAGAACGCAGGACTCGACTCCCCGCTTGTTTCAGGAAAGGAGGCCTGCACTTCTGCCGGCAGTTTTAATTGCTAGAGAAGAAACTCAAAGCAGGACCCGTGTGGAGAAATCGTGCTTTAGCTAGCGCCGACCTCTCTGAGGGAGGTAGGCGGGTACAGTGTACCGTGTGTGAGAGCCTCGCGCACGGCTCCCGTTCAGAAAAGCGAGGGAGAAGGAGGCAGGTGCGGAGGGCAGGCACCCCTCGGCCCGGCTCTTGCTACCTGAAGCTCACAACACCGCTCGAGGTGTGGTTGGAACTCTCAGTGCTCAAACCTGCCTCGGAAGAAACAAGCTCATAAGGAAGCCTACTTTCCCCTCACGGAGCCTCTGCTCAGAGCGGCCTCCATGTCAACTGTGCTGGTGTGCCAACCTGGGGAGTGGATCCCGGCAGAACTTCCAGGGAGAAAGAGGCAGTGGGCCCAAGGCACCTCTCGCCTGAATTCCTATTTCGCGAGCAGACCTGTGAAGGAAGGCTGCTGTGAAACACCCTCTTGTTTGGGGAGCGGAGCACAGCTGAACCCTGTGTGTCTGCAATCCTTACGGACCCAACCACTGAACACGAGGAATCCAAGCGATAGAGTTACCGAAACTTAGCTTGCATTGCTCCTCTTGAAGCTGGAGGGATTTGACAGGGTTCAAGGACGAGAGACTCGGGAACGGTTCCCGTCCGTCACACAGAGTGAGAAACGGGAGCGTGCAGCAGGCAGCTCTCACCCTCCTCTTGTTTCATGTGGCCACTCGCCGGGCCCCGTGTGTTCGTGCAGGCATAAAGGCACCCACTCCACTCGAACAGACAACCCTGGAGGGAAACCGTTCTCCCTCTTCAAGTAGCCTTTCCTTCAGACTCTAGGCCCTTGGCCGCGAGGGTGTATGGGAGCACGGCCAGGGATTCTGGGGCATATTCTGAGGGAGACTCGGGATGGGGCCGAAGGCAGAACACGACTCGCCCCTTGTCTCAGGGAGCCGGCCCGGCGGCCCCGCTTCCCTTGAGGTTTGAGGGCTAGCGGACTTACACGAAGAAGCAGCTGTGTAGAGGGACCGTGTGGAAGCTAAACTAGCGTCACTCTTGCTGAGGGTGGAAGCTCTTCCAGTGGGTGTGCGTGAAAGGCAGGGCAATGATCCCATCGTCCCGGGGTGCGTGCGTGAGAGCACTGCAAGTGAGTCCCAAACTATTTCCTGAGTGAGACTCTGGCTGCGGCAGAACGCAGGACTCGACTCCCCGCTTGTTTCAAGAAAGCAGGCCTGCACTTCTGCCGGCAACTCTAATTGCTAGCGAAGAATCTCGAAGCAGGACCCGTGTGGAGAAACCGTGCTTTAGCTAGCGCCGACCTGTCTGAGGGAGGAAGGCGGGTACAGTGTACCGTGTCTGAGACCCTCGCGCTCGGCTCCCGTCCGTAAAAGCGAGGGAGAGGCAGGCTGGTGCGGAAGGCAAGCACCTCCCGACTCGGCTCTTGCTACCTTAAGCTCACACCAGCCCTCGAGGTGTGGTTGGAACTCTCAGTGCTCAACCCTGCCTTGAAAGCAACAAGCTCATAAGGAAGCCTACTTTCCCCTCACCGAGCCTCTCCTCAGCGCAGCCTCATTTTCAACCGTGCTGGTGTGCCAACCTGGGGAGTGGATCCCCGCAGAACTTCCAGGGAGAAAGAGGCAGTGGGCCCAAAGCACCTCTCGACTCAACTCCTATTTCGCGAGCAGGCCTGTGAAAGAAGGCTGCTCTGGAACGCCCTCTTGTTTGGAGAAGAGAGCACAGCTGAACCCTGTGTGTCTGGAATCCTTAGGGACCCAGCCACTTACCACGAGGTATCAAACGATAGAGTTACTGAAACTGAGCTTGCATTGCTCGTCTTGAAGCTGGAGGGATTTGACAGGGTTCGAGGACGAGAGACTCGGGAACGGTTCCCGTCCGTCACACACAGTGAGACACAGGAGCGTGTAGCAGGCAGCTCTCACCCTCCTCTTTTTTCATGAGGCCACTCGCCTGGCCCCGTGTGTGCGTGCAGGCATAAGGGCAGACACTCCCCTCGAACAGACAACCCTGGAGGGAACCCGTTCTCCCTCTTCAAGTAGCTTTTCCTGAGACAGCAGGCCCTCGGCCGCGAGGGTGTGTGAGAGCATGGCCAGGGCTTCTGGAAGCATATTCTGAGGGAGACTCGGGATGGGGCAGAAGGCAGAACACCACTCGCCCCTTGTCTCAGGAAGCCAGCCCTGCGGCACACCTTTGCCTGGAGGCCTGATGGCTAGCCGACTTACTCGAAGTGGCAGCAGTGTAGACGGACCGTGTGGGCGCTAGAGTAGCGTCACTCTTGCTGCCGGTGGAAGCTCTTCCAGTGGGTGTGCGTGAAAGGCAGGGCAATGATCCCATCTTCCCGGGGTGCGAGCGTGAGAGCACTGCAAGTGAGTCCCAAACCGTTTCCTGAGTGAGACTCTGGCTGCGGCAGAACGCAGGACTCAACTCCCCACTTGTTTCAGGAAAGCAGGCCTGCACTTCTGCCGGCAGCTCTAATTGCTAGCGAAGAAACTGGAAGCAGGACCCGTGTGGAGAAACCGTGCTTTAGCTAGCGCCGACCTCTCTGAGGGAGGAAGGCGTGTATAGTGAACCGTGTGTGAGAGCCTCAGGCACGGCTAGCGTTCGTAAAAGCGAGGGAGAAGCAGGCCGGTGCGGAAGACAGGCACCCGTCCCTCGTCTCTTGCTACCTGAAGCTCACACCAACCCTCGAGGTCTGGTTGGAACTCTCAGTGTTCAACCCTGCCTTGAAAGAAACGAGCTCATAAGGAAGCCTACTTTCCCCTCACCGAGCCTGTCCTCAGCGCGGCCTCCTTCTCAACCGTGCTGGTGTGCGAATCTGGGGAGTGGATCCCGGCAGAACTTCCAGGGAGAAAGAGGCAGTGGGCCCAAGGCACCTCTCGACTCAACTCCTATTTCGCGAGCAGGCCTGTGAAGGAAGGCTGCTCTGGAACACACTGTTGTTTGGGGACGAGAGCAGAGCTTAACCATGTGTGTCTGGAATCCTTATGGACCCAGCCACTTACCACGAGGAATCCAAGAGCTAGAGGTACCGAAACTTAGATTGCAATGCTCGTCTTGAAGGTGGAAGGATTTGACAGGGTTCGAGGACGAGAGACTCGGGAACGGTTCCCGTCCGTCACACAGAGTGAGAAACAGGAGCGTGCAGCAGGCAGCTCTCACCCTCCTCTTGTTTCATGAAGCCACTCGCCTGGCCCCGTGTGTGCGTGCAGGTATAAAGGCAGCCACTCCCCTCGAACAGACAACCCTGGAGGGAACCCGTTCTCCCTCTTCAAGTAACCTTTCCTGAGACTGCAGGGCCTTGGCCGCGAGAGCGTGTGGGAGCTCCGCCAGGGCTTCTGGAAGCATATCCTGAGGGAGACTTGGGATGGGCAGAAGGCAGAACACGACTCGCCCCTTGTCTCAGGAAGCCAGCCCTGCGGCCCCGCTTTGCCTGGAGGTCTGATGGCTAGCTGACTTACTCAAAGAAGCAGCAGTGTAGAGGGACCGGGTGGTAGCTACACTAGCGTCACTCTTGCTGGCGGTGGAAGCTCTTCGAGTGGGTGTGCGTGAAAGGCAGGGCAATGATCCCATCTTCCCGGCGTGCGTGAGCGAGAGCACTGCAAGTGAGTCCCAAACGTTTCCTGAGTGAGACTCTGGCTGCGGCAGAACGCAGGACTCGACTCCCCGCTTGTTTCAGGAAAGGCACCTCTGCTTTCAGGTCTAATTGCTAGCGAAGGAATTCGAAGCACGACCCGTGTGTAGAAACTCTGCTTTAGAAACTGACGACCTCGCTGAGGGAGGAAGCCGACTCCTGTGTACCGTGGGTGAGAGCCTGGCGCACGGTTCCCGTTCAGAAAAGCGAGGGAGAAGGAGGCATGTACGGAGGGCAGACATCCCTCGGCCCGGCTCTTGCTACCTGAAGCTCACACCACCCCTCGAGGTGTGGTTGGAACTCTCAGTGCTCAACCCTGCCTTGAAAGAAACAAGCTCATAAGGAAGCCTAATTTCCCCTCAAGGAGCCTCTGCTCAGAGCGGCCTCCATGTCAACTGTGCTGGTGTGCCAACCTGGGGAGGGGATCCCGGCAGAACTTCCAGGGAGAAAGAGGCAGTCGGCCCAAGGCACCTCTCGACTCAACTCTTAGTTCGCGGGCAGACCTGTGAAGGAAGGCTGCTGTGAAACACCCTCTTCTTTGGGGAGCAGAGCACAGCTGAACCCTGTGTGTCTGCAATCCTTACGGACCCAGCCACTGAACACGAGGAATCCAAGCGATAGAGTTACCGAAACAGCTTGCATTGCTCGTCTTGAAGCTGGAGGGATTTGACAGGGTTCGAGGACGAGAGACTCGGGAACGGTTCACGACCGTCACACCGAGTGAGAAACAGGAGCGTGCAGCAGGCAGCTCTCACCCTCTTGTTTCATGAAGCCACTCGCCTGGTCCTGAGTGTGCGTGCAGGTATAAAGGCAGCCGCTCCCCTCGAAGAGACAACCCTGTAGGGAACCCGTTCTCCCTCTTCAAGGAGCCTTTCCTGAGACTGCAGACCCTTGGCCGCGAGGGTGTGTGGGAGCTCGGCCAGGGCTTCTGGAAGCATATTCTGAGGGAGACTTGGGATGGGGCAGAAGGCAGAACACGACTCGCCCCTTCTCTCAGGAAGCCAGCCCTACGGCCCCGCTTTGCCTGGAGGTGTGATGGCTAGCTGACTTACTCAAAGAAGCAGCAGTGTAGAGGGACCGGGTGGTAGCTGCACTAGCGTCACTCTTGCTGTCGGTGGAAGCTCTTCCAGTGGGTGTGCGTGAAAGGCAGGGCAATGATCCCATCTTCCCGGGTGCGTGCGTGAGAGCACTGCAAGTGAGTCCCACACCGTTTCCTGAGTGAGACTCTGGCTGCGGCAGAACGCAGGACTCGACTCCCCGCTTGTTTCAGGAAAGGAGGCCTGCACTTCTGCCGGCAGTTTTAATTGCTAGCGAAGAAACTCGAAGCAGGACCCGTGTGGACAAATCGTGCTTTAGCTAGCGCCGACCTCTCTGAGGGAGGTAGGCGGGTACAGTGTACCGTGTGTGAGAGCCTCGCGCACGGCTCCCGTTCAGAAAAGCGAGGGAGAAGGAGGCAGGTGCGGAGGGCAGGCACCCCTCGGCCCGGCTCTTGCTACCTGAAGCTCACACCACCGCTCGAGGTGTGGTTGGAACTCTCAGTGCTCAAACCTGCCTCGGAAGAAACAAGCTCATAAGGAAGCCTACTTTCCCCTCACGGAGCCTCTGCTCAGAGCGGCCTCCATGTCAACTGTGCTGGTGTGCCAACCTGGGGAGTGGATCCCGGCAGAACTTCCAGGGAGAAAGAGGCAGTGGGCCCAAGGCACCTCTCGCCTCAATTCCTATTTCGCGAGCAGACCTGTGAAGGAAGGCTGCTGTGAAACACCCTCTTGTTTGGGGAGCGGAGCACAGCTGAACCCTGTGTGTCTGCAATCCTTACGGACCCAACCACTGAACACGAGGAATCCAAGGGATAGAGTTACCGAAACTTAGCTTGCATTGCTCATCTTGAAGCTGGAGGGATTTGACAGGGTTCAAGGACGAGAGACTCGGGAACGGTTCCCGTCCGTCACACAGAGTGAGAAACAGGAGCGTGCAGCAGGCAGCTCTCACCCTCCTCTTGTTTCATGAGGCCACTCGCCTGGCCCCGTGTGTCCGTGCAGGCATAAAGGCACCCACTCCACTCGAACAGGCAACCCTGGAGGGAAACCCTTCCCCCTCTTCAAGTAGCCTTTCCTTCAGACTCTAGGCCCTTGGCCGCGAGGGTGTATGGGAGCACGGCCAGGGATTCTGGGGCATATTCTGAGGGAGACTCGGGATGGGGCCGAAGGCGGAACACGACTCCCCCCTTGTCTCAGGGAGCCGGCCCGGCGGCCCCGCTTCCCTTGAGGTTTGAGGGCTAGCGGACTTACTCGAAGAAGCAGCTGTGTAGAGGGACCGTGTGGAAGCTAGACTAGCGTCACTCTTGCTGAGGGTGGAAGCTCTTCCAGTGGGTGTGCGTGAAAGTCAGGGCAATGATCCCACCGTCCCGGGATGCGTGCGTGAGAGCACTGCAATGAGTCCCAAACTATTTCCTGAGTGAGACTCTGGCTGCGGCAGAACGCAGGACTCGACTCCCCGCTTGTTTCAAAAAGCAGGCCTGCAATTCTGCCGGCAGCTCTAATTGCTAGCGAAGAAACTCGAAGCAGGACCCGTGTGGAGAAACCGTGCTTTAGCTAGCGCCGACCTGTCTGAGGGAGGAAGGCGGGTACAGTGTACCGTGTGTGAGCGCCTCGCGCTCGGCTCCCGTTCGTAAAAGCGAGGGAGAGGCAGGCTGGTGTGGAAGGCAAGCACCCCTCGACTCGGCTCTTGGTACATGAAGCGCACACGACCCCTCGAGGTGTGGTTGGAACTCTCAGTGCTCAACCCTGTCTTGAAAGAAACAAGCTCATAAGGAAGGCTACTTGCCCCTCACCGAGTCTCTCCTCAGCGCAGCCTCATTTTCAACCGTGCTGGTGTGTCAACCTGGGGAGTGGATCCCGGCAGAACTTCCAGGGAGAAAGAGGCAGTGGGCCCAAGGCACCTCTCGACTCAACTCCTATTTCGCGAGCAGGCCTGTGAAAGAACGCTGCTCTGGAACACACTGTTGTTTGGGGAGGAGAGCACAGCCGAACCATGTGTGTCTGGAATCCTCTTTAGGAACCCAGCCACTTACCACGAGGAATCCAAAGCTAGAGTTACCGAAACATAGCTTGCATTGCTCGTCTTGAAGCTGGAGAGTTGTGACAGGGTTCGAGGATGAGAGACTCGGGAACGGTTCCCGTCCGTCACACAGAGTGAGAAACAGGAGCGTGCAGCACGCAGCTCTCACCCTCTTCTTGTTTCATGACGCCACTCGCCTGGCCCCGTGTGTGCGTGCAGGTATAAAGGCAGCCGCTCCCCTCGAACAGACAACCCTGGAGGGAACCCGTTCTCCCTCTTCAAGTAGCCTTTCCTGAGACTGCAGGCCCTTGGCCCCGAGGGTGTGTGGGAGCTCGGCCAGGGCTTCTGGAAGCATATTCTGAGGGAGACTTGGGATGGGGCAAAAGGCAGAACACGACTCGCCCCTTGTCTCAGGAAGCCAGCTCTACGGCCCCGCTTTGCCTGGAGGTGTGATGGCTAGCTGACTTACTCAAAGAAGCAGCAGTGTAGAGGGACCGGGTGGTTGCTACACTAGCGTCACTCTTGCTGTCGGTGGAAGCTCTTCCAGTGGGTGTGCGTGAAAGGCAGGGCAATGATCCCATCTTCCCGGGTGCGTGCGTGAGAGCACTGCAAGTGAGTCCCACACCGTTTCCTGAGTGAGACTCTGGCTGCGGCAGAACGCAGGACTCGACTCCCCGCTTGTTTCAGGAAAGGAGGCCTGCACTTCTGCCGGCAGTTTTAATTGCTAGAGAAGAAACTCAAAGCAGGACCCGTGTGGAGAAATCGTGCTTTAGCTAGCGCCGACCTCTCTGAGGGAGGTAGGCGGGTACAGTGTACCGTGTGTGAGAGCCTCGCGCACGGCTCCCGTTCAGAAAAGCGAGGGAGAAGGAGGCAGGTGCGGAGGGCAGGCACCCCTCGGCCCGGCTCTTGCTACCTGAAGCTCACAACACCGCTCGAGGTGTGGTTGGAACTCTCAGTGCTCAAACCTGCCTCGGAAGAAACAAGCTCATAAGGAAGCCTACTTTCCCCTCACGGAGCCTCTGCTCAGAGCGGCCTCCATGTCAACTGTGCTGGTGTGCCAACCTGGGGAGTGGATCCCGGCAGAACTTCCAGGGAGAAAGAGGCAGTGGGCCCAAGGCACCTCTCGCCTGAATTCCTATTTCGCGAGCAGACCTGTGAAGGAAGGCTGCTGTGAAACACCCTCTTGTTTGGGGAGCGGAGCACAGCTGAACCCTGTGTGTCTGCAATCCTTACGGACCCAACCACTGAACACGAGGAATCCAAGCGATAGAGTTACCGAAACTTAGCTTGCATTGCTCCTCTTGAAGCTGGAGGGATTTGACAGGGTTCAAGGACGAGAGACTCGGGAACGGTTCCCGTCCGTCACACAGAGTGAGAAACGGGAGCGTGCAGCAGGCAGCTCTCACCCTCCTCTTGTTTCATGTGGCCACTCGCCGGGCCCCGTGTGTTCGTGCAGGCATAAAGGCACCCACTCCACTCGAACAGACAACCCTGGAGGGAAACCGTTCTCCCTCTTCAAGTAGCCTTTCCTTCAGACTCTAGGCCCTTGGCCGCGAGGGTGTATGGGAGCACGGCCAGGGATTCTGGGGCATATTCTGAGGGAGACTCGGGATGGGGCCGAAGGCAGAACACGACTCGCCCCTTGTCTCAGGGAGCCGGCCCGGCGGCCCCGCTTCCCTTGAGGTTTGAGGGCTAGCGGACTTACACGAAGAAGCAGCTGTGTAGAGGGACCGTGTGGAAGCTAAACTAGCGTCACTCTTGCTGAGGGTGGAAGCTCTTCCAGTGGGTGTGCGTGAAAGGCAGGGCAATGATCCCATCGTCCCGGGGTGCGTGCGTGAGAGCACTGCAAGTGAGTCCCAAACTATTTCCTGAGTGAGACTCTGGCTGCGGCAGAACGCAGGACTCGACTCCCCGCTTGTTTCAAGAAAGCAGGCCTGCACTTCTGCCGGCAACTCTAATTGCTAGCGAAGAATCTCGAAGCAGGACCCGTGTGGAGAAACCGTGCTTTAGCTAGCGCCGACCTGTCTGAGGGAGGAAGGCGGGTACAGTGTACCGTGTCTGAGACCCTCGCGCTCGGCTCCCGTCCGTAAAAGCGAGGGAGAGGCAGGCTGGTGCGGAAGGCAAGCACCTCCCGACTCGGCTCTTGCTACCTTAAGCTCACACCAGCCCTCGAGGTGTGGTTGGAACTCTCAGTGCTCAACCCTGCCTTGAAAGCAACAAGCTCATAAGGAAGCCTACTTTCCCCTCACCGAGCCTCTCCTCAGCGCAGCCTCATTTTCAACCGTGCTGGTGTGCCAACCTGGGGAGTGGATCCCCGCAGAACTTCCAGGGAGAAAGAGGCAGTGGGCCCAAAGCACCTCTCGACTCAACTCCTATTTCGCGAGCAGGCCTGTGAAAGAAGGCTGCTCTGGAACGCCCTCTTGTTTGGAGAAGAGAGCACAGCTGAACCCTGTGTGTCTGGAATCCTTAGGGACCCAGCCACTTACCACGAGGTATCAAACGATAGAGTTACTGAAACTGAGCTTGCATTGCTCGTCTTGAAGCTGGAGGGATTTGACAGGGTTCGAGGACGAGAGACTCGGGAACGGTTCCCGTCCGTCACACACAGTGAGACACAGGAGCGTGTAGCAGGCAGCTCTCACCCTCCTCTTTTTTCATGAGGCCACTCGCCTGGCCCCGTGTGTGCGTGCAGGCATAAGGGCAGACACTCCCCTCGAACAGACAACCCTGGAGGGAACCCGTTCTCCCTCTTCAAGTAGCTTTTCCTGAGACAGCAGGCCCTCGGCCGCGAGGGTGTGTGAGAGCATGGCCAGGGCTTCTGGAAGCATATTCTGAGGGAGACTCGGGATGGGGCAGAAGGCAGAACACCACTCGCCCCTTGTCTCAGGAAGCCAGCCCTGCGGCACACCTTTGCCTGGAGGCCTGATGGCTAGCCGACTTACTCGAAGTGGCAGCAGTGTAGACGGACCGTGTGGGCGCTAGAGTAGCGTCACTCTTGCTGCCGGTGGAAGCTCTTCCAGTGGGTGTGCGTGAAAGGCAGGGCAATGATCCCATCTTCCCGGGGTGCGAGCGTGAGAGCACTGCAAGTGAGTCCCAAACCGTTTCCTGAGTGAGACTCTGGCTGCGGCAGAACGCAGGACTCAACTCCCCACTTGTTTCAGGAAAGCAGGCCTGCACTTCTGCCGGCAGCTCTAATTGCTAGCGAAGAAACTGGAAGCAGGACCCGTGTGGAGAAACCGTGCTTTAGCTAGCGCCGACCTCTCTGAGGGAGGAAGGCGTGTATAGTGAACCGTGTGTGAGAGCCTCAGGCACGGCTAGCGTTCGTAAAAGCGAGGGAGAAGCAGGCCGGTGCGGAAGACAGGCACCCGTCCCTCGTCTCTTGCTACCTGAAGCTCACACCAACCCTCGAGGTCTGGTTGGAACTCTCAGTGTTCAACCCTGCCTTGAAAGAAACGAGCTCATAAGGAAGCCTACTTTCCCCTCACCGAGCCTGTCCTCAGCGCGGCCTCCTTCTCAACCGTGCTGGTGTGCGAATCTGGGGAGTGGATCCCGGCAGAACTTCCAGGGAGAAAGAGGCAGTGGGCCCAAGGCACCTCTCGACTCAACTCCTATTTCGCGAGCAGGCCTGTGAAGGAAGGCTGCTCTGGAACACACTGTTGTTTGGGGACGAGAGCAGAGCTTAACCATGTGTGTCTGGAATCCTTATGGACCCAGCCACTTACCACGAGGAATCCAAGAGCTAGAGGTACCGAAACTTAGATTGCAATGCTCGTCTTGAAGGTGGAAGGATTTGACAGGGTTCGAGGACGAGAGACTCGGGAACGGTTCCCGTCCGTCACACAGAGTGAGAAACAGGAGCGTGCAGCAGGCAGCTCTCACCCTCCTCTTGTTTCATGAAGCCACTCGCCTGGCCCCGTGTGTGCGTGCAGGTATAAAGGCAGCCACTCCCCTCGAACAGACAACCCTGGAGGGAACCCGTTCTCCCTCTTCAAGTAACCTTTCCTGAGACTGCAGGGCCTTGGCCGCGAGAGCGTGTGGGAGCTCCGCCAGGGCTTCTGGAAGCATATCCTGAGGGAGACTTGGGATGGGCAGAAGGCAGAACACGACTCGCCCCTTGTCTCAGGAAGCCAGCCCTGCGGCCCCGCTTTGCCTGGAGGTCTGATGGCTAGCTGACTTACTCAAAGAAGCAGCAGTGTAGAGGGACCGGGTGGTAGCTACACTAGCGTCACTCTTGCTGGCGGTGGAAGCTCTTCGAGTGGGTGTGCGTGAAAGGCAGGGCAATGATCCCATCTTCCCGGCGTGCGTGAGCGAGAGCACTGCAAGTGAGTCCCAAACGTTTCCTGAGTGAGACTCTGGCTGCGGCAGAACGCAGGACTCGACTCCCCGCTTGTTTCAGGAAAGGCACCTCTGCTTTCAGGTCTAATTGCTAGCGAAGGAATTCGAAGCACGACCCGTGTGTAGAAACTCTGCTTTAGAAACTGACGACCTCGCTGAGGGAGGAAGCCGACTCCTGTGTACCGTGGGTGAGAGCCTGGCGCACGGTTCCCGTTCAGAAAAGCGAGGGAGAAGGAGGCATGTACGGAGGGCAGACATCCCTCGGCCCGGCTCTTGCTACCTGAAGCTCACACCACCCCTCGAGGTGTGGTTGGAACTCTCAGTGCTCAACCCTGCCTTGAAAGAAACAAGCTCATAAGGAAGCCTAATTTCCCCTCAAGGAGCCTCTGCTCAGAGCGGCCTCCATGTCAACTGTGCTGGTGTGCCAACCTGGGGAGGGGATCCCGGCAGAACTTCCAGGGAGAAAGAGGCAGTCGGCCCAAGGCACCTCTCGACTCAACTCTTAGTTCGCGGGCAGACCTGTGAAGGAAGGCTGCTGTGAAACACCCTCTTCTTTGGGGAGCAGAGCACAGCTGAACCCTGTGTGTCTGCAATCCTTACGGACCCAGCCACTGAACACGAGGAATCCAAGCGATAGAGTTACCGAAACAGCTTGCATTGCTCGTCTTGAAGCTGGAGGGATTTGACAGGGTTCGAGGACGAGAGACTCGGGAACGGTTCACGACCGTCACACCGAGTGAGAAACAGGAGCGTGCAGCAGGCAGCTCTCACCCTCTTGTTTCATGAAGCCACTCGCCTGGTCCTGAGTGTGCGTGCAGGTATAAAGGCAGCCGCTCCCCTCGAAGAGACAACCCTGTAGGGAACCCGTTCTCCCTCTTCAAGGAGCCTTTCCTGAGACTGCAGACCCTTGGCCGCGAGGGTGTGTGGGAGCTCGGCCAGGGCTTCTGGAAGCATATTCTGAGGGAGACTTGGGATGGGGCAGAAGGCAGAACACGACTCGCCCCTTCTCTCAGGAAGCCAGCCCTACGGCCCCGCTTTGCCTGGAGGTGTGATGGCTAGCTGACTTACTCAAAGAAGCAGCAGTGTAGAGGGACCGGGTGGTAGCTGCACTAGCGTCACTCTTGCTGTCGGTGGAAGCTCTTCCAGTGGGTGTGCGTGAAAGGCAGGGCAATGATCCCATCTTCCCGGGTGCGTGCGTGAGAGCACTGCAAGTGAGTCCCACACCGTTTCCTGAGTGAGACTCTGGCTGCGGCAGAACGCAGGACTCGACTCCCCGCTTGTTTCAGGAAAGGAGGCCTGCACTTCTGCCGGCAGTTTTAATTGCTAGCGAAGAAACTCGAAGCAGGACCCGTGTGGACAAATCGTGCTTTAGCTAGCGCCGACCTCTCTGAGGGAGGTAGGCGGGTACAGTGTACCGTGTGTGAGAGCCTCGCGCACGGCTCCCGTTCAGAAAAGCGAGGGAGAAGGAGGCAGGTGCGGAGGGCAGGCACCCCTCGGCCCGGCTCTTGCTACCTGAAGCTCACACCACCGCTCGAGGTGTGGTTGGAACTCTCAGTGCTCAAACCTGCCTCGGAAGAAACAAGCTCATAAGGAAGCCTACTTTCCCCTCACGGAGCCTCTGCTCAGAGCGGCCTCCATGTCAACTGTGCTGGTGTGCCAACCTGGGGAGTGGATCCCGGCAGAACTTCCAGGGAGAAAGAGGCAGTGGGCCCAAGGCACCTCTCGCCTCAATTCCTATTTCGCGAGCAGACCTGTGAAGGAAGGCTGCTGTGAAACACCCTCTTGTTTGGGGAGCGGAGCACAGCTGAACCCTGTGTGTCTGCAATCCTTACGGACCCAACCACTGAACACGAGGAATCCAAGGGATAGAGTTACCGAAACTTAGCTTGCATTGCTCATCTTGAAGCTGGAGGGATTTGACAGGGTTCAAGGACGAGAGACTCGGGAACGGTTCCCGTCCGTCACACAGAGTGAGAAACAGGAGCGTGCAGCAGGCAGCTCTCACCCTCCTCTTGTTTCATGAGGCCACTCGCCTGGCCCCGTGTGTCCGTGCAGGCATAAAGGCACCCACTCCACTCGAACAGGCAACCCTGGAGGGAAACCCTTCCCCCTCTTCAAGTAGCCTTTCCTTCAGACTCTAGGCCCTTGGCCGCGAGGGTGTATGGGAGCACGGCCAGGGATTCTGGGGCATATTCTGAGGGAGACTCGGGATGGGGCCGAAGGCGGAACACGACTCCCCCCTTGTCTCAGGGAGCCGGCCCGGCGGCCCCGCTTCCCTTGAGGTTTGAGGGCTAGCGGACTTACTCGAAGAAGCAGCTGTGTAGAGGGACCGTGTGGAAGCTAGACTAGCGTCACTCTTGCTGAGGGTGGAAGCTCTTCCAGTGGGTGTGCGTGAAAGTCAGGGCAATGATCCCACCGTCCCGGGATGCGTGCGTGAGAGCACTGCAATGAGTCCCAAACTATTTCCTGAGTGAGACTCTGGCTGCGGCAGAACGCAGGACTCGACTCCCCGCTTGTTTCAAAAAGCAGGCCTGCAATTCTGCCGGCAGCTCTAATTGCTAGCGAAGAAACTCGAAGCAGGACCCGTGTGGAGAAACCGTGCTTTAGCTAGCGCCGACCTGTCTGAGGGAGGAAGGCGGGTACAGTGTACCGTGTGTGAGCGCCTCGCGCTCGGCTCCCGTTCGTAAAAGCGAGGGAGAGGCAGGCTGGTGTGGAAGGCAAGCACCCCTCGACTCGGCTCTTGGTACATGAAGCGCACACGACCCCTCGAGGTGTGGTTGGAACTCTCAGTGCTCAACCCTGTCTTGAAAGAAACAAGCTCATAAGGAAGGCTACTTGCCCCTCACCGAGTCTCTCCTCAGCGCAGCCTCATTTTCAACCGTGCTGGTGTGTCAACCTGGGGAGTGGATCCCGGCAGAACTTCCAGGGAGAAAGAGGCAGTGGGCCCAAGGCACCTCTCGACTCAACTCCTATTTCGCGAGCAGGCCTGTGAAAGAACGCTGCTCTGGAACACACTGTTGTTTGGGGAGGAGAGCACAGCCGAACCATGTGTGTCTGGAGTCCTCTTTAGGAACCCAGCCACTTACCACGAGGAATCCAAAGCTAGAGTTACCGAAACATAGCTTGCATTGCTCGTCTTGAAGCTGGAGAGTTGTGACAGGGTTCGAGGATGAGAGACTCGGGAACGGTTCCCGTCCGTCACACAGAGTGAGAAACAGGAGCGTGCAGCACGCAGCTCTCACCCTCTTCTTGTTTCATGACGCCACTCGCCTGGCCCCGTGTGTGCGTGCAGGTATAAAGGCAGCCACTCCCCTCGAACAGACAACCCTGGAGGGAACCCGTTCTCCCTCTTCAAGTAGCCTTTCCTGAGACTGCAGGCCCTTGGCCCCGAGGGTGTGTGGGAGCTCGGCCAGGGCTTCTGGAAGCATATTCTGAGGGAGACTTGGGATGGGGCAAAAGGCAGAACACGACTCGCCCCTTGTCTCAGGAAGCCAGCTCTACGGCCCCGCTTTGCCTGGAGGTGTGATGGCTAGCTGACTTACTCAAAGAAGCAGCAGTGTAGAGGGACCGGGTGGTTGCTACACTAGCGTCACTCTTGCTGTCGGTGGAAGCTCTTCCAGTGGGTGTGCGTGAAAGGCAGGGCAATGATCCCATCTTCCCGGGTGCGTGCGTGAGAGCACTGCAAGTGAGTCCCACACCGTTTCCTGAGTGAGACTCTGGCTGCGGCAGAACGCAGGACTCGACTCCCCGCTTGTTTCAGGAAAGGAGGCCTGCACTTCTGCCGGCAGTTTTAATTGCTAGCGAAGAAACTCGAAGCAGGACCCGTGTGGACAAATCGTGCTTTAGCTAGCGCCGACCTCTCTGAGGGAGGTAGGCGGGTACAGTGTACCGTGTGTGAGAGCCTCGCGCACGGCTCCCGTTCAGAAAAGCGAGGGAGAAGGAGGCAGGTGCGGAGGGCAGGCACCCCTCGGCCCGGCTCTTGCTACCTGAAGCTCACACCACCGCTCGAGGTGTGGTTGGAACTCTCAGTGCTCAAACCTGCCTCGGAAGAAACAAGCTCATAAGGAAGCCTACTTTCCCCTCACGGAGCCTCTGCTCAGAGCGGCCTCCATGTCAACTGTGCTGGTGTGCCAACCTGGGGAGTGGATCCCGGCAGAACTTCCAGGGAGAAAGAGGCAGTGGGCCCAAGGCACCTCTCGCCTCAATTCCTATTTCGCGAGCAGACCTGTGAAGGAAGGCTGCTGTGAAACACCCTCTTGTTTGGGGAGCGGAGCACAGCTGAACCCTGTGTGTCTGCAATCCTTACGGACCCAACCACTGAACACGAGGAATCCAAGGGATAGAGTTACCGAAACTTAGCTTGCATTGCTCATCTTGAAGCTGGAGGGATTTGACAGGGTTCAAGGACGAGAGACTCGGGAACGGTTCCCGTCCGTCACACAGAGTGAGAAACAGGAGCGTGCAGCAGGCAGCTCTCACCCTCCTCTTGTTTCATGAGGCCACTCGCCTGGCCCCGTGTGTCCGTGCAGGCATAAAGGCACCCACTCCACTCGAACAGGCAACCCTGGAGGGAAACCCTTCCCCCTCTTCAAGTAGCCTTTCCTTCAGACTCTAGGCCCTTGGCCGCGAGGGTGTATGGGAGCACGGCCAGGGATTCTGGGGCATATTCTGAGGGAGACTCGGGATGGGGCCGAAGGCGGAACACGACTCCCCCCTTGTCTCAGGGAGCCGGCCCGGCGGCCCCGCTTCCCTTGAGGTTTGAGGGCTAGCGGACTTACTCGAAGAAGCAGCTGTGTAGAGGGACCGTGTGGAAGCTAGACTAGCGTCACTCTTGCTGAGGGTGGAAGCTCTTCCAGTGGGTGTGCGTGAAAGTCAGGGCAATGATCCCACCGTCCCGGGATGCGTGCGTGAGAGCACTGCAATGAGTCCCAAACTATTTCCTGAGTGAGACTCTGGCTGCGGCAGAACGCAGGACTCGACTCCCCGCTTGTTTCAAAAAGCAGGCCTGCAATTCTGCCGGCAGCTCTAATTGCTAGCGAAGAAACTCGAAGCAGGACCCGTGTGGAGAAACCGTGCTTTAGCTAGCGCCGACCTGTCTGAGGGAGGAAGGCGGGTACAGTGTACCGTGTGTGAGCGCCTCGCGCTCGGCTCCCGTTCGTAAAAGCGAGGGAGAGGCAGGCTGGTGTGGAAGGCAAGCACCCCTCGACTCGGCTCTTGGTACATGAAGCGCACACGACCCCTCGAGGTGTGGTTGGAACTCTCAGTGCTCAACCCTGTCTTGAAAGAAACAAGCTCATAAGGAAGGCTACTTGCCCCTCACCGAGTCTCTCCTCAGCGCAGCCTCATTTTCAACCGTGCTGGTGTGTCAACCTGGGGAGTGGATCCCGGCAGAACTTCCAGGGAGAAAGAGGCAGTGGGCCCAAGGCACCTCTCGACTCAACTCCTATTTCGCGAGCAGGCCTGTGAAAGAACGCTGCTCTGGAACACACTGTTGTTTGGGGAGGAGAGCACAGCCGAACCATGTGTGTCTGGAATCCTCTTTAGGAACCCAGCCACTTACCACGAGGAATCCAAAGCTAGAGTTACCGAAACATAGCTTGCATTGCTCGTCTTGAAGCTGGAGAGTTGTGACAGGGTTCGAGGATGAGACACTCGGGAACGGTTCCCGTCCGTCACACAGAGTGAGAAACAGGAGCGTGCAGCACGCAGCTCTCACCCTCTTCTTGTTTCATGACGCCACTCGCCTGGCCCCGTGTGTGCGTGCAGGTATAAAGGCAGCCACTCCCCTCGAACAGACAACCCTGGAGGGAACCCGTTCTCCCTCTTCAAGTAGCCTTTCCTGAGACTGCAGGCCCTTGGCCCCGAGGGTGTGTGGGAGCTCGGCCAGGGCTTCTGGAAGCATATTCTGAGGGAGACTTGGGATGGGGCAAAAGGCAGAACACGACTCGCCCCTTGTCTCAGGAAGCCAGCTCTACGGCCCCGCTTTGCCTGGAGGTGTGATGGCTAGCTGACTTACTCAAAGAAGCAGCAGTGTAGAGGGACCGGGTGGTTGCTACACTAGCGTCACTCTTGCTGTCGGTGGAAGCTCTTCCAGTGGGTGTGCGTGAAAGGCAGGGCAATGATCCCATCTTCCCGGGTGCGTGCGTGAGAGCACTGCAAGTGAGTCCCACACCGTTTCCTGAGTGAGACTCTGGCTGCGGCAGAACGCAGGACTCGACTCCCCGCTTGTTTCAGGAAAGGAGGCCTGCACTTCTGCCGGCAGTTTTAATTGCTAGAGAAGAAACTCAAAGCAGGACCCGTGTGGAGAAATCGTGCTTTAGCTAGCGCCGACCTCTCTGAGGGAGGTAGGCGGGTACAGTGTACCGTGTGTGAGAGCCTCGCGCACGGCTCCCGTTCAGAAAAGCGAGGGAGAAGGAGGCAGGTGCGGAGGGCAGGCACCCCTCGGCCCGGCTCTTGCTACCTGAAGCTCACAACACCGCTCGAGGTGTGGTTGGAACTCTCAGTGCTCAAACCTGCCTCGGAAGAAACAAGCTCATAAGGAAGCCTACTTTCCCCTCACGGAGCCTCTGCTCAGAGCGGCCTCCATGTCAACTGTGCTGGTGTGCCAACCTGGGGAGTGGATCCCGGCAGAACTTCCAGGGAGAAAGAGGCAGTGGGCCCAAGGCACCTCTCGCCTCAATTCCTATTTCGCGAGCAGACCTGTGAAGGAAGGCTGCTGTGAAACACCCTCTTGTTTGGGGAGCGGAGCACAGCTGAACCCTGTGTGTCTGCAATCCTTACGGACCCAACCACTGAACACGAGGAATCCAAGCGATAGAGTTACCGAAACTTAGCTTGCATTGCTCCTCTTGAAGCTGGAGGGATTTGACAGGGTTCAAGGACGAGAGACTCGGGAACGGTTCCCGTCCGTCACACAGAGTGAGAAACGGGAGCGTGCAGCAGGCAGCTCTCACCCTCCTCTTGTTTCAGGAGGCCACTCGCCTGGCCCCGTGTGTTCGTGCAGGCATAAAGGCACCCACTCCACTCGAACAGACAACCCTGGAGGGAAACCGTTCTCCCTCTTCAAGTAGCCTTTCCTTCAGACTCTAGGCCCTTGGCCGCGAGGGTGTATGGGAGCACGGCCAGGGATTCTGGGGCATATTCTGAGGGAGACTCGGGATGGGGCCGAAGGCAGAACACGACTCGCCCCTTGTCTCAGGGAGCCGGCCCGGCGGCCCCGCTTCCCTTGAGGTTTGAGGGCTAGCGGACTTACACGAAGAAGCAGCTGTGTAGAGGGACCGTGTGGAAGCTAAACTAGCGTCACTCTTGCTGAGGGTGGAAGCTCTTCCAGTGGGTGTGCGTGAAAGGCAGGGCAATGATCCCATCGTCCCGGGGTGCGTGCGTGAGAGCACTGCAAGTGAGTCCCAAACTATTTCCTGAGTGAGACTCTGGCTGCGGCAGAACGCAGGACTCGACTCCCCGCTTGTTTCAAGAAAGCAGGCCTGCACTTCTGCCGGCAACTCTAATTGCTAGCGAAGAATCTCGAAGCAGGACCCGTGTGGAGAAACCGTGCTTTAGCTAGCGCCGACCTGTCTGAGGGAGGAAGGCGGGTACAGTGTACCGTGTCTGAGACCCTCGCGCTCGGCTCCCGTCCGTAAAAGCGAGGGAGAGGCAGGCTGGTGCGGAAGGCAAGCACCTCCCGACTCGGCTCTTGCTACCTTAAGCTCACACCAGCCCTCGAGGTGTGGTTGGAACTCTCAGTGCTCAACCCTGCCTTGAAAGCAACAAGCTCATAAGGAAGCCTACTTTCCCCTCACCGAGCCTCTCCTCAGCGCAGCCTCATTTTCAACCGTGCTGGTGTGCCAACCTGGGGAGTGGATCCCCGCAGAACTTCCAGGGAGAAAGAGGCAGTGGGCCCAAAGCACCTCTCGACTCAACTCCTATTTCGCGAGCAGGCCTGTGAAAGAAGGCTGCTCTGGAACGCCCTCTTGTTTGGAGAAGAGAGCACAGCTGAACCCTGTGTGTCTGGAATCCTTAGGGACCCAGCCACTTACCACGAGGTATCAAACGATAGAGTTACTGAAACTGAGCTTGCATTGCTCGTCTTGAAGCTGGAGGGATTTGACAGGGTTCGAGGACGAGAGACTCGGGAACGGTTCCCGTCCGTCACACACAGTGAGACACAGGAGCGTGTAGCAGGCAGCTCTCACCCTCCTCTTTTTTCATGAGGCCACTCGCCTGGCCCCGTGTGTGCGTGCAGGCATAAGGGCAGACACTCCCCTCGAACAGACAACCCTGGAGGGAACCCGTTCTCCCTCTTCAAGTAGCTTTTCCTGAGACAGCAGGCCCTCGGCCGCGAGGGTGTGTGAGAGCATGGCCAGGGCTTCTGGAAGCATATTCTGAGGGAGACTCGGGATGGGGCAGAAGGCAGAACACCACTCGCCCCTTGTCTCAGGAAGCCAGCCCTGCGGCACACCTTTGCCTGGAGGCCTGATGGCTAGCCGACTTACTCGAAGTGGCAGCAGTGTAGACGGACCGTGTGGGCGCTAGAGTAGCGTCACTCTTGCTGCCGGTGGAAGCTCTTCCAGTGGGTGTGCGTGAAAGGCAGGGCAATGATCCCATCTTCCCGGGGTGCGAGCGTGAGAGCACTGCAAGTGAGTCCCAAACCGTTTCCTGAGTGAGACTCTGGCTGCGGCAGAACGCAGGACTCAACTCCCCACTTGTTTCAGGAAAGCAGGCCTGCACTTCTGCCGGCAGCTCTAATTGCTAGCGAAGAAACTGGAAGCAGGACCCGTGTGGAGAAACCGTGCTTTAGCTAGCGCCGACCTCTCTGAGGGAGGAAGGCGTGTATAGTGAACCGTGTGTGAGAGCCTCAGGCACGGCTAGCGTTCGTAAAAGCGAGGGAGAAGCAGGCCGGTGCGGAAGACAGGCACCCGTCCCTCGTCTCTTGCTACCTGAAGCTCACACCAACCCTCGAGGTCTGGTTGGAACTCTCAGTGTTCAACCCTGCCTTGAAAGAAACGAGCTCATAAGGAAGCCTACTTTCCCCTCACCGAGCCTGTCCTCAGCGCGGCCTCCTTCTCAACCGTGCTGGTGTGCGAATCTGGGGAGTGGATCCCGGCAGAACTTCCAGGGAGAAAGAGGCAGTGGGCCCAAGGCACCTCTCGACTCAACTCCTATTTCGCGAGCAGGCCTGTGAAGGAAGGCTGCTCTGGAACACACTGTTGTTTGGGGACGAGAGCAGAGCTTAACCATGTGTGTCTGGAATCCTTATGGACCCAGCCACTTACCACGAGGAATCCAAGAGCTAGAGGTACCGAAACTTAGATTGCAATGCTCGTCTTGAAGGTGGAAGGATTTGACAGGGTTCGAGGACGAGAGACTCGGGAACGGTTCCCGTCCGTCACACAGAGTGAGAAACAGGAGCGTGCAGCAGGCAGCTCTCACCCTCCTCTTGTTTCATGAAGCCACTCGCCTGGCCCCGTGTGTGCGTGCAGGTATAAAGGCAGCCACTCCCCTCGAACAGACAACCCTGGAGGGAACCCGTTCTCCCTCTTCAAGTAACCTTTCCTGAGACTGCAGGGCCTTGGCCGCGAGAGCGTGTGGGAGCTCCACCAGGGCTTCTGGAAGCATATCCTGAGGGAGACTTGGGATGGGCAGAAGGCAGAACACGACTCGCCCCTTGTCTCAGGAAGCCAGCCCTGCGGCCCCGCTTTGCCTGGAGGTCTGATGGCTAGCTGACTTACTCAAAGAAGCAGCAGTGTAGAGGGACCGGGTGGTAGCTACACTAGCGTCACTCTTGCTGGCGGTGGAAGCTCTTCGAGTGGGTGTGCGTGAAAGGCAGGGCAATGATCCCATCTTCCCGGCGTGCGTGAGCGAGAGCACTGCAAGTGAGTCCCAAACGTTTCCTGAGTGAGACTCTGGCTGCGGCAGAACGCAGGACTCGACTCCCCGCTTGTTTCAGGAAAGGCACCTCTGCTTTCAGGTCTAATTGCTAGCGAAGGAATTCGAAGCACGACCCGTGTGTAGAAACTCTGCTTTAGAAACTGACGACCTCGCTGAGGGAGGAAGCCGACTCCTGTGTACCGTGGGTGAGAGCCTGGCGCACGGTTCCCGTTCAGAAAAGCGAGGGAGAAGGAGGCATGTACGGAGGGCAGACATCCCTCGGCCCGGCTCTTGCTACCTGAAGCTCACACCACCCCTCGAGGTGTGGTTGGAACTCTCAGTGCTCAACCCTGCCTTGAAAGAAACAAGCTCATAAGGAAGCCTAATTTCCCCTCAAGGAGCCTCTGCTCAGAGCGGCCTCCATGTCAACTGTGCTGGTGTGCCAACCTGGGGAGGGGATCCCGGCAGAACTTCCAGGGAGAAAGAGGCAGTCGGCCCAAGGCACCTCTCGACTCAACTCTTAGTTCGCGGGCAGACCTGTGAAGGAAGGCTGCTGTGAAACACCCTCTTCTTTGGGGAGCAGAGCACAGCTGAACCCTGTGTGTCTGCAATCCTTACGGACCCAGCCACTGAACACGAGGAATCCAAGCGATAGAGTTACCGAAACAGCTTGCATTGCTCGTCTTGAAGCTGGAGGGATTTGACAGGGTTCGAGGACGAGAGACTCGGGAACGGTTCACGACCGTCACACCGAGTGAGAAACAGGAGCGTGCAGCAGGCAGCTCTCACCCTCTTGTTTCATGAAGCCACTCGCCTGGTCCTGAGTGTGCGTGCAGGTATAAAGGCAGCCGCTCCCCTCGAAGAGACAACCCTGTAGGGAACCCGTTCTCCCTCTTCAAGGAGCCTTTCCTTCAGACTCTAGGCCCTTGGCCCCGAGGGTGTATGGGAGCACGGCCAGGGATTCTGGGGCATATTCTGAGGGAGACTCGGGATGGGGCCGAAGGCGGAACACGACTCCCCCCTTGTTTCAGGGAGCCGGCCCGGCGGCCCCGCTTCCCTTGAGGTTTGAGGGCTAGCGGACTTACTCGAAGAAGCAGCTGTGTAGAGGGACCGTGTGGAAGCTAGACTAGCGTCACTCTTGCTGAGGGTGGAAGCTCTTCCAGTGGGTGTGCGTGAAAGTCAGGGCAATGATCCCACCGTCCCGGGATGCGTGCGTGAGAGCACTGCAATGAGTCCCAAACTATTTCCTGAGTGAGACTCTGGCTGCGGCAGAACGCAGGACTCGACTCCCCGCTTGTTTCAAAAAGCAGGCCTGCAATTCTGCCGGCAGCTCTAATTGCTAGCGAAGAAACTCGAAGCAGGACCCGTGTGGAGAAACCGTGCTTTAGCTAGCGCCGACCTGTCTGAGGGAGGAAGGCGGGTACAGTGTACCGTGTGTGAGCGCCTCGCGCTCGGCTCCCGTTCGTAAAAGCGAGGGAGAGGCAGGCTGGTGTGGAAGGCAAGCACCCCTCGACTCGGCTCTTGGTACATGAAGCGCACACGACCCCTCGAGGTGTGGTTGGAACTCTCAGTGCTCAACCCTGTCTTGAAAGAAACAAGCTCATAAGGAAGGCTACTTGCCCCTCACCGAGTCTCTCCTCAGCGCAGCCTCATTTTCAACCGTGCTGGTGTGTCAACCTGGGGAGTGGATCCCGGCAGAACTTCCAGGGAGAAAGAGGCAGTGGGCCCAAGGCACCCCTCGACTCAACTCCTATTTCGCGAGCAGGCCTGTGAAAGAACGCTGCTGTGGAACACACTGTTGTTTGGGGAGGAGAGCACAGCCGAACCATGTGTGTCTGGAATCCTCTTTAGGAACCCAGCCACTTACCATGAGGAATCCAAAGCTAGAGTTACCGAAACATAGCTTGCATTGCTCGTCTTGAAGCTGGAGAGTTGTGACAGGGTTCGAGGATGAGAGACTCGGGAACGGTTCCCGTCCGTCACACAGAGTGAGAAACAGGAGCGTGCAGCACGCAGCTCTCACCCTCTTCTTGTTTCATGACGCCACTCGCCTGGCCCCGTGTGTGCGTGCAGGTATAAAGGCAGCCACTCCCCTCGAACAGACAACCCTGGAGGGAACCCGTTCTCCCTCTTCAAGTAGCCTTTCCTGAGACTGCAGGCCCTTGGCCCCGAGGGTGTGTGGGAGCTCGGCCAGGGCTTCTGGAAGCATATTCTGAGGGAGACTTGGGATGGGGCAAAAGGCAGAACACGACTCGCCCCTTGTCTCAGGAAGCCAGCTCTACGGCCCCGCTTTGCCTGGAGGTGTGATGGCTAGCTGACTTACTCAAAGAAGCAGCAGTGTAGAGGGACCGGGTGGTTGCTACACTAGCGTCACTCTTGCTGTCGGTGGAAGCTCTTCCAGTGGGTGTGCGTGAAAGGCAGGGCAATGATCCCATCTTCCCGGGTGCGTGCGTGAGAGCACTGCAAGTGAGTCCCACACCGTTTCCTGAGTGAGACTCTGGCTGCGGCAGAACGCAGGACTCGACTCCCCGCTTGTTTCAGGAAAGGAGGCCTGCACTTCTGCCGGCAGTTTTAATTGCTAGAGAAGAAACTCAAAGCAGGACCCGTGTGGAGAAATCGTGCTTTAGCTAGCGCCGACCTCTCTGAGGGAGGTAGGCGGGTACAGTGTACCGTGTGTGAGAGCCTCGCGCACGGCTCCCGTTCAGAAAAGCGAGGGAGAAGGAGGCAGGTGCGGAGGGCAGGCACCCCTCGGCCCGGCTCTTGCTACCTGAAGCTCACAACACCGCTCGAGGTGTGGTTGGAACTCTCAGTGCTCAAACCTGCCTCGGAAGAAACAAGCTCATAAGGAAGCCTACTTTCCCCTCACGGAGCCTCTGCTCAGAGCGGCCTCCATGTCAACTGTGCTGGTGTGCCAACCTGGGGAGTGGATCCCGGCAGAACTTCCAGGGAGAAAGAGGCAGTGGGCCCAAGGCACCTCTCGCCTGAATTCCTATTTCGCGAGCAGACCTGTGAAGGAAGGCTGCTGTGAAACACCCTCTTGTTTGGGGAGCGGAGCACAGCTGAACCCTGTGTGTCTGCAATCCTTACGGACCCAACCACTGAACACGAGGAATCCAAGCGATAGAGTTACCGAAACTTAGCTTGCATTGCTCCTCTTGAAGCTGGAGGGATTTGACAGGGTTCAAGGACGAGAGACTCGGGAACGGTTCCCGTCCGTCACACAGAGTGAGAAACGGGAGCGTGCAGCAGGCAGCTCTCACCCTCCTCTTGTTTCAGGAGGCCACTCGCCTGGCCCCGTGTGTTCGTGCAGGCATAAAGGCACCCACTCCACTCGAACAGACAACCCTGGAGGGAAACCGTTCTCCCTCTTCAAGTAGCCTTTCCTTCAGACTCTAGGCCCTTGGCCGCGAGGGTGTATGGGAGCACGGCCAGGGATTCTGGGGCATATTCTGAGGGAGACTCGGGATGGGGCCGAAGGCAGAACACGACTCGCCCCTTGTCTCAGGGAGCCGGCCCGGCGGCCCCGCTTCCCTTGAGGTTTGAGGGCTAGCGGACTTACACGAAGAAGCAGCTGTGTAGAGGGACCGTGTGGAAGCTAAACTAGCGTCACTCTTGCTGAGGGTGGAAGCTCTTCCAGTGGGTGTGCGTGAAAGGCAGGGCAATGATCCCATCGTCCCGGGGTGCGTGCGTGAGAGCACTGCAAGTGAGTCCCAAACTATTTCCTGAGTGAGACTCTGGCTGCGGCAGAACGCAGGACTCGACTCCCCGCTTGTTTCAAGAAAGCAGGCCTGCACTTCTGCCGGCAACTCTAATTGCTAGCGAAGAATCTCGAAGCAGGACCCGTGTGGAGAAACCGTGCTTTAGCTAGCGCCGACCTGTCTGAGGGAGGAAGGCGGGTACAGTGTACCGTGTCTGAGACCCTCGCGCTCGGCTCCCGTCCGTAAAAGCGAGGGAGAGGCAGGCTGGTGCGGAAGGCAAGCACCTCCCGACTCGGCTCTTGCTACCTTAAGCTCACACCAGCCCTCGAGGTGTGGTTGGAACTCTCAGTGCTCAACCCTGCCTTGAAAGCAACAAGCTCATAAGGAAGCCTACTTTCCCCTCACCGAGCCTCTCCTCAGCGCAGCCTCATTTTCAACCGTGCTGGTGTGCCAACCTGGGGAGTGGATCCCCGCAGAACTTCCAGGGAGAAAGAGGCAGTGGGCCCAAAGCACCTCTCGACTCAACTCCTATTTCGCGAGCAGGCCTGTGAAAGAAGGCTGCTCTGGAACGCCCTCTTGTTTGGAGAAGAGAGCACAGCTGAACCCTGTGTGTCTGGAATCCTTAGGGACCCAGCCACTTACCACGAGGTATCAAACGATAGAGTTACTGAAACTGAGCTTGCATTGCTCGTCTTGAAGCTGGAGGGATTTGACAGGGTTCGAGGACGAGAGACTCGGGAACGGTTCCCGTCCGTCACACACAGTGAGACACAGGAGCGTGTAGCAGGCAGCTCTCACCCTCCTCTTTTTTCATGAGGCCACTCGCCTGGCCCCGTGTGTGCGTGCAGGCATAAGGGCAGACACTCCCCTCGAACAGACAACCCTGGAGGGAACCCGTTCTCCCTCTTCAAGTAGCTTTTCCTGAGACAGCAGGCCCTCGGCCGCGAGGGTGTGTGAGAGCATGGCCAGGGCTTCTGGAAGCATATTCTGAGGGAGACTCGGGATGGGGCAGAAGGCAGAACACCACTCGCCCCTTGTCTCAGGAAGCCAGCCCTGCGGCACACCTTTGCCTGGAGGCCTGATGGCTAGCCGACTTACTCGAAGTGGCAGCAGTGTAGACGGACCGTGTGGGCGCTAGAGTAGCGTCACTCTTGCTGCCGGTGGAAGCTCTTCCAGTGGGTGTGCGTGAAAGGCAGGGCAATGATCCCATCTTCCCGGGGTGCGAGCGTGAGAGCACTGCAAGTGAGTCCCAAACCGTTTCCTGAGTGAGACTCTGGCTGCGGCAGAACGCAGGACTCAACTCCCCACTTGTTTCAGGAAAGCAGGCCTGCACTTCTGCCGGCAGCTCTAATTGCTAGCGAAGAAACTGGAAGCAGGACCCGTGTGGAGAAACCGTGCTTTAGCTAGCGCCGACCTCTCTGAGGGAGGAAGGCGTGTATAGTGAACCGTGTGTGAGAGCCTCAGGCACGGCTAGCGTTCGTAAAAGCGAGGGAGAAGCAGGCCGGTGCGGAAGACAGGCACCCGTCCCTCGTCTCTTGCTACCTGAAGCTCACACCAACCCTCGAGGTCTGGTTGGAACTCTCAGTGTTCAACCCTGCCTTGAAAGAAACGAGCTCATAAGGAAGCCTACTTTCCCCTCACCGAGCCTGTCCTCAGCGCGGCCTCCTTCTCAACCGTGCTGGTGTGCGAATCTGGGGAGTGGATCCCGGCAGAACTTCCAGGGAGAAAGAGGCAGTGGGCCCAAGGCACCTCTCGACTCAACTCCTATTTCGCGAGCAGGCCTGTGAAGGAAGGCTGCTCTGGAACACACTGTTGTTTGGGGACGAGAGCAGAGCTTAACCATGTGTGTCTGGAATCCTTATGGACCCAGCCACTTACCACGAGGAATCCAAGAGCTAGAGGTACCGAAACTTAGATTGCAATGCTCGTCTTGAAGGTGGAAGGATTTGACAGGGTTCGAGGACGAGAGACTCGGGAACGGTTCCCGTCCGTCACACAGAGTGAGAAACAGGAGCGTGCAGCAGGCAGCTCTCACCCTCCTCTTGTTTCATGAAGCCACTCGCCTGGCCCCGTGTGTGCGTGCAGGTATAAAGGCAGCCACTCCCCTCGAACAGACAACCCTGGAGGGAACCCGTTCTCCCTCTTCAAGTAACCTTTCCTGAGACTGCAGGGCCTTGGCCGCGAGAGCGTGTGGGAGCTCCGCCAGGGCTTCTGGAAGCATATCCTGAGGGAGACTTGGGATGGGCAGAAGGCAGAACACGACTCGCCCCTTGTCTCAGGAAGCCAGCCCTGCGGCCCCGCTTTGCCTGGAGGTCTGATGGCTAGCTGACTTACTCAAAGAAGCAGCAGTGTAGAGGGACCGGGTGGTAGCTACACTAGCGTCACTCTTGCTGGCGGTGGAAGCTCTTCGAGTGGGTGTGCGTGAAAGGCAGGGCAATGATCCCATCTTCCCGGCGTGCGTGAGCGAGAGCACTGCAAGTGAGTCCCAAACGTTTCCTGAGTGAGACTCTGGCTGCGGCAGAACGCAGGACTCGACTCCCCGCTTGTTTCAGGAAAGGCACCTCTGCTTTCAGGTCTAATTGCTAGCGAAGGAATTCGAAGCACGACCCGTGTGTAGAAACTCTGCTTTAGAAACTGACGACCTCGCTGAGGGAGGAAGCCGACTCCTGTGTACCGTGGGTGAGAGCCTGGCGCACGGTTCCCGTTCAGAAAAGCGAGGGAGAAGGAGGCATGTACGGAGGGCAGACATCCCTCGGCCCGGCTCTTGCTACCTGAAGCTCACACCACCCCTCGAGGTGTGGTTGGAACTCTCAGTGCTCAACCCTGCCTTGAAAGAAACAAGCTCATAAGGAAGCCTAATTTCCCCTCAAGGAGCCTCTGCTCAGAGCGGCCTCCATGTCAACTGTGCTGGTGTGCCAACCTGGGGAGGGGATCCCGGCAGAACTTCCAGGGAGAAAGAGGCAGTCGGCCCAAGGCACCTCTCGACTCAACTCTTAGTTCGCGGGCAGACCTGTGAAGGAAGGCTGCTGTGAAACACCCTCTTCTTTGGGGAGCAGAGCACAGCTGAACCCTGTGTGTCTGCAATCCTTACGGACCCAGCCACTGAACACGAGGAATCCAAGCGATAGAGTTACCGAAACAGCTTGCATTGCTCGTCTTGAAGCTGGAGGGATTTGACAGGGTTCGAGGACGAGAGACTCGGGAACGGTTCACGACCGTCACACCGAGTGAGAAACAGGAGCGTGCAGCAGGCAGCTCTCACCCTCTTGTTTCATGAAGCCACTCGCCTGGTCCTGAGTGTGCGTGCAGGTATAAAGGCAGCCGCTCCCCTCGAAGAGACAACCCTGTAGGGAACCCGTTCTCCCTCTTCAAGGAGCCTTTCCTGAGACTGCAGACCCTTGGCCGCGAGGGTGTGTGGGAGCTCGGCCAGGGCTTCTGGAAGCATATTCTGAGGGAGACTTGGGATGGGGCAGAAGGCAGAACACGACTCGCCCCTTCTCTCAGGAAGCCAGCCCTACGGCCCCGCTTTGCCTGGAGGTGTGATGGCTAGCTGACTTACTCAAAGAAGCAGCAGTGTAGAGGGACCGGGTGGTAGCTGCACTAGCGTCACTCTTGCTGTCGGTGGAAGCTCTTCCAGTGGGTGTGCGTGAAAGGCAGGGCAATGATCCCATCTTCCCGGGTGCGTGCGTGAGAGCACTGCAAGTGAGTCCCACACCGTTTCCTGAGTGAGACTCTGGCTGCGGCAGAACGCAGGACTCGACTCCCCGCTTGTTTCAGGAAAGGAGGCCTGCACTTCTGCCGGCAGTTTTAATTGCTAGCGAAGAAACTCGAAGCAGGACCCGTGTGGACAAATCGTGCTTTAGCTAGCGCCGACCTCTCTGAGGGAGGTAGGCGGGTACAGTGTACCGTGTGTGAGAGCCTCGCGCACGGCTCCCGTTCAGAAAAGCGAGGGAGAAGGAGGCAGGTGCGGAGGGCAGGCACCCCTCGGCCCGGCTCTTGCTACCTGAAGCTCACACCACCGCTCGAGGTGTGGTTGGAACTCTCAGTGCTCAAACCTGCCTCGGAAGAAACAAGCTCATAAGGAAGCCTACTTTCCCCTCACGGAGCCTCTGCTCAGAGCGGCCTCCATGTCAACTGTGCTGGTGTGCCAACCTGGGGAGTGGATCCCGGCAGAACTTCCAGGGAGAAAGAGGCAGTGGGCCCAAGGCACCTCTCGCCTCAATTCCTATTTCGCGAGCAGACCTGTGAAGGAAGGCTGCTGTGAAACACCCTCTTGTTTGGGGAGCGGAGCACAGCTGAACCCTGTGTGTCTGCAATCCTTACGGACCCAACCACTGAACACGAGGAATCCAAGGGATAGAGTTACCGAAACTTAGCTTGCATTGCTCATCTTGAAGCTGGAGGGATTTGACAGGGTTCAAGGACGAGAGACTCGGGAACGGTTCCCGTCCGTCACACAGAGTGAGAAACAGGAGCGTGCAGCAGGCAGCTCTCACCCTCCTCTTGTTTCATGAGGCCACTCGCCTGGCCCCGTGTGTCCGTGCAGGCATAAAGGCACCCACTCCACTCGAACAGGCAACCCTGGAGGGAAACCCTTCCCCCTCTTCAAGTAGCCTTTCCTTCAGACTCTAGGCCCTTGGCCGCGAGGGTGTATGGGAGCACGGCCAGGGATTCTGGGGCATATTCTGAGGGAGACTCGGGATGGGGCCGAAGGCGGAACACGACTCCCCCCTTGTCTCAGGGAGCCGGCCCGGCGGCCCCGCTTCCCTTGAGGTTTGAGGGCTAGCGGACTTACTCGAAGAAGCAGCTGTGTAGAGGGACCGTGTGGAAGCTAGACTAGCGTCACTCTTGCTGAGGGTGGAAGCTCTTCCAGTGGGTGTGCGTGAAAGTCAGGGCAATGATCCCACCGTCCCGGGATGCGTGCGTGAGAGCACTGCAATGAGTCCCAAACTATTTCCTGAGTGAGACTCTGGCTGCGGCAGAACGCAGGACTCGACTCCCCGCTTGTTTCAAAAAGCAGGCCTGCAATTCTGCCGGCAGCTCTAATTGCTAGCGAAGAAACTCGAAGCAGGACCCGTGTGGAGAAACCGTGCTTTAGCTAGCGCCGACCTGTCTGAGGGAGGAAGGCGGGTACAGTGTACCGTGTGTGAGCGCCTCGCGCTCGGCTCCCGTTCGTAAAAGCGAGGGAGAGGCAGGCTGGTGTGGAAGGCAAGCACCCCTCGACTCGGCTCTTGGTACATGAAGCGCACACGACCCCTCGAGGTGTGGTTGGAACTCTCAGTGCTCAACCCTGTCTTGAAAGAAACAAGCTCATAAGGAAGGCTACTTGCCCCTCACCGAGTCTCTCCTCAGCGCAGCCTCATTTTCAACCGTGCTGGTGTGTCAACCTGGGGAGTGGATCCCGGCAGAACTTCCAGGGAGAAAGAGGCAGTGGGCCCAAGGCACCTCTCGACTCAACTCCTATTTCGCGAGCAGGCCTGTGAAAGAACGCTGCTCTGGAACACACTGTTGTTTGGGGAGGAGAGCACAGCCGAACCATGTGTGTCTGGAGTCCTCTTTAGGAACCCAGCCACTTACCACGAGGAATCCAAAGCTAGAGTTACCGAAACATAGCTTGCATTGCTCGTCTTGAAGCTGGAGAGTTGTGACAGGGTTCGAGGATGAGAGACTCGGGAACGGTTCCCGTCCGTCACACAGAGTGAGAAACAGGAGCGTGCAGCACGCAGCTCTCACCCTCTTCTTGTTTCATGACGCCACTCGCCTGGCCCCGTGTGTGCGTGCAGGTATAAAGGCAGCCGCTCCCCTCGAACAGACAACCCTGGAGGGAACCCGTTCTCCCTCTTCAAGTAGCCTTTCCTGAGACTGCAGGCCCTTGGCCCCGAGGGTGTGTGGGAGCTCGGCCAGGGCTTCTGGAAGCATATTCTGAGGGAGACTTGGGATGGGGCAAAAGGCAGAACACGACTCGCCCCTTGTCTCAGGAAGCCAGCTCTACGGCCCCGCTTTGCCTGGAGGTGTGATGGCTAGCTGACTTACTCAAAGAAGCAGCAGTGTAGAGGGACCGGGTGGTTGCTACACTAGCGTCACTCTTGCTGTCGGTGGAAGCTCTTCCAGTGGGTGTGCGTGAAAGGCAGGGCAATGATCCCATCTTCCCGGGTGCGTGCGTGAGAGCACTGCAAGTGAGTCCCACACCGTTTCCTGAGTGAGACTCTGGCTGCGGCAGAACGCAGGACTCGACTCCCCGCTTGTTTCAGGAAAGGAGGCCTGCACTTCTGCCGGCAGTTTTAATTGCTAGAGAAGAAACTCAAAGCAGGACCCGTGTGGAGAAATCGTGCTTTAGCTAGCGCCGACCTCTCTGAGGGAGGTAGGCGGGTACAGTGTACCGTGTGTGAGAGCCTCGCGCACGGCTCCCGTTCAGAAAAGCGAGGGAGAAGGAGGCAGGTGCGGAGGGCAGGCACCCCTCGGCCCGGCTCTTGCTACCTGAAGCTCACACCACCGCTCGAGGTGTGGTTGGAACTCTCAGTGCTCAAACCTGCCTCGGAAGAAACAAGCTCATAAGGAAGCCTACTTTCCCCTCACGGAGCCTCTGCTCAGAGCGGCCTCCATGTCAACTGTGCTGGTGTGCCAACCTGGGGAGTGGATCCCGGCAGAACTTCCAGGGAGAAAGAGGCAGTGGGCCCAAGGCACCTCTCGCCTGAATTCCTATTTCGCGAGCAGACCTGTGAAGGAAGGCTGCTGTGAAACACCCTCTTGTTTGGGGAGCGGAGCACAGCTGAACCCTGTGTGTCTGCAATCCTTACGGACCCAACCACTGAACACGAGGAATCCAAGCGATAGAGTTACCGAAACTTAGCTTGCATTGCTCCTCTTGAAGCTGGAGGGATTTGACAGGGTTCAAGGACGAGAGACTCGGGAACGGTTCCCGTCCGTCACACAGAGTGAGAAACGGGAGCGTGCAGCAGGCAGCTCTCACCCTCCTCTTGTTTCAGGAGGCCACTCGCCTGGCCCCGTGTGTTCGTGCAGGCATAAAGGCACCCACTCCACTCGAACAGACAACCCTGGAGGGAAACCGTTCTCCCTCTTCAAGTAGCCTTTCCTTCAGACTCTAGGCCCTTGGCTGCGAGGGTGTATGGGAGCACGGCCAGGGATTCTGGGGCATATTCTGAGGGAGACTCGGGATGGGGCCGAAGGCAGAACACGACTCGCCCCTTGTCTCAGGGAGCCGGCCCGGCGGCCCCGCTTCCCTTGAGGTTTGAGGGCTAGCGGACTTACACGAAGAAGCAGCTGTGTAGAGGGACCGTGTGGAAGCTAAACTAGCGTCACTCTTGCTGAGGGTGGAAGCTCTTCCAGTGGGTGTGCGTGAAAGGCAGGGCAATGATCCCATCGTCCCGGGGTGCGTGCGTGAGAGCACTGCAAGTGAGTCCCAAACTATTTCCTGAGTGAGACTCTGGCTGCGGCAGAACGCAGGACTCGACTCCCCGCTTGTTTCAAGAAAGCAGGCCTGCACTTCTGCCGGCAACTCTAATTGCTAGCGAAGAATCTCGAAGCAGGACCCGTGTGGAGAAACCGTGCTTTAGCTAGCGCCGACCTGTCTGAGGGAGGAAGGCGGGTACAGTGTACCGTGTCTGAGACCCTCGCGCTCGGCTCCCGTCCGTAAAAGCGAGGGAGAGGCAGGCTGGTGCGGAAGGCAAGCACCTCCCGACTCGGCTCTTGCTACCTTAAGCTCACACCAGCCCTCGAGGTGTGGTTGGAACTCTCAGTGCTCAACCCTGCCTTGAAAGCAACAAGCTCATAAGGAAGCCTACTTTCCCCTCACCGAGCCTCTCCTCAGCGCAGCCTCATTTTCAACCGTGCTGGTGTGCCAACCTGGGGAGTGGATCCCCGCAGAACTTCCAGGGAGAAAGAGGCAGTGGGCCCAAAGCACCTCTCGACTCAACTCCTATTTCGCGAGCAGGCCTGTGAAAGAAGGCTGCTCTGGAACGCCCTCTTGTTTGGAGAAGAGAGCACAGCTGAACCCTGTGTGTCTGGAATCCTTAGGGACCCAGCCACTTACCACGAGGTATCAAACGATAGAGTTACTGAAACTGAGCTTGCATTGCTCGTCTTGAAGCTGGAGGGATTTGACAGGGTTCGAGGACGAGAGACTCGGGAACGGTTCCCGTCCGTCACACACAGTGAGACACAGGAGCGTGTAGCAGGCAGCTCTCACCCTCCTCTTTTTTCATGAGGCCACTCGCCTGGCCCCGTGTGTGCGTGCAGGCATAAGGGCAGACACTCCCCTCGAACAGACAACCCTGGAGGGAACCCGTTCTCCCTCTTCAAGTAGCTTTTCCTGAGACAGCAGGCCCTCGGCCGCGAGGGTGTGTGAGAGCATGGCCAGGGCTTCTGGAAGCATATTCTGAGGGAGACTCGGGATGGGGCAGAAGGCAGAACACCACTCGCCCCTTGTCTCAGGAAGCCAGCCCTGCGGCACACCTTTGCCTGGAGGCCTGATGGCTAGCCGACTTACTCGAAGTGGCAGCAGTGTAGACGGACCGTGTGGGCGCTAGAGTAGCGTCACTCTTGCTGCCGGTGGAAGCTCTTCCAGTGGGTGTGCGTGAAAGGCAGGGCAATGATCCCATCTTCCCGGGGTGCGAGCGTGAGAGCACTGCAAGTGAGTCCCAAACCGTTTCCTGAGTGAGACTCTGGCTGCGGCAGAACGCAGGACTCAACTCCCCACTTGTTTCAGGAAAGCAGGCCTGCACTTCTGCCGGCAGCTCTAATTGCTAGCGAAGAAACTGGAAGCAGGACCCGTGTGGAGAAACCGTGCTTTAGCTAGCGCCGACCTCTCTGAGGGAGGAAGGCGTGTATAGTGAACCGTGTGTGAGAGCCTCAGGCACGGCTAGCGTTCGTAAAAGCGAGGGAGAAGCAGGCCGGTGCGGAAGACAGGCACCCGTCCCTCGTCTCTTGCTACCTGAAGCTCACACCAACCCTCGAGGTCTGGTTGGAACTCTCAGTGTTCAACCCTGCCTTGAAAGAAACGAGCTCATAAGGAAGCCTACTTTCCCCTCACCGAGCCTGTCCTCAGCGCGGCCTCCTTCTCAACCGTGCTGGTGTGCGAATCTGGGGAGTGGATCCCGGCAGAACTTCCAGGGAGAAAGAGGCAGTGGGCCCAAGGCACCTCTCGACTCAACTCCTATTTCGCGAGCAGGCCTGTGAAGGAAGGCTGCTCTGGAACACACTGTTGTTTGGGGACGAGAGCAGAGCTTAACCATGTGTGTCTGGAATCCTTATGGACCCAGCCACTTACCACGAGGAATCCAAGAGCTAGAGGTACCGAAACTTAGATTGCAATGCTCGTCTTGAAGGTGGAAGGATTTGACAGGGTTCGAGGACGAGAGACTCGGGAACGGTTCCCGTCCGTCACACAGAGTGAGAAACAGGAGCGTGCAGCAGGCAGCTCTCACCCTCCTCTTGTTTCATGAAGCCACTCGCCTGGCCCCGTGTGTGCGTGCAGGTATAAAGGCAGCCACTCCCCTCGAACAGACAACCCTGGAGGGAACCCGTTCTCCCTCTTCAAGTAACCTTTCCTGAGACTGCAGGGCCTTGGCCGCGAGAGCGTGTGGGAGCTCCGCCAGGGCTTCTGGAAGCATATCCTGAGGGAGACTTGGGATGGGCAGAAGGCAGAACACGACTCGCCCCTTGTCTCAGGAAGCCAGCCCTGCGGCCCCGCTTTGCCTGGAGGTCTGATGGCTAGCTGACTTACTCAAAGAAGCAGCAGTGTAGAGGGACCGGGTGGTAGCTACACTAGCGTCACTCTTGCTGCCGGTGGAAGCTCTTCGAGTGGGTGTGCGTGAAAGGCAGGGCAATGATCCCATCTTCCCGGCGTGCGTGAGCGAGAGCACTGCAAGTGAGTCCCAAACGTTTCCTGAGTGAGACTCTGGCTGCGGCAGAACGCAGGACTCGACTCCCCGCTTGTTTCAGGAAAGGCACCTCTGCTTTCAGGTCTAATTGCTAGCGAAGGAATTCGAAGCACGACCCGTGTGTAGAAACTCTGCTTTAGAAACTGACGACCTCGCTGAGGGAGGAAGCCGACTCCTGTGTACCGTGGGTGAGAGCCTGGCGCACGGTTCCCGTTCAGAAAAGCGAGGGAGAAGGAGGCATGTACGGAGGGCAGACATCCCTCGGCCCGGCTCTTGCTACCTGAAGCTCACACCACCCCTCGAGGTGTGGTTGGAACTCTCAGTGCTCAACCCTGCCTTGAAAGAAACAAGCTCATAAGGAAGCCTAATTTCCCCTCAAGGAGCCTCTGCTCAGAGCGGCCTCCATGTCAACTGTGCTGGTGTGCCAACCTGGGGAGGGGATCCCGGCAGAACTTCCAGGGAGAAAGAGGCAGTCGGCCCAAGGCACCTCTCGACTCAACTCTTAGTTCGCGGGCAGACCTGTGAAGGAAGGCTGCTGTGAAACACCCTCTTCTTTGGGGAGCAGAGCACAGCTGAACCCTGTGTGTCTGCAATCCTTACGGACCCAGCCACTGAACACGAGGAATCCAAGCGATAGAGTTACCGAAACAGCTTGCATTGCTCGTCTTGAAGCTGGAGGGATTTGACAGGGTTCGAGGACGAGAGACTCGGGAACGGTTCACGACCGTCACACCGAGTGAGAAACAGGAGCGTGCAGCAGGCAGCTCTCACCCTCTTGTTTCATGAAGCCACTCGCCTGGTCCTGAGTGTGCGTGCAGGTATAAAGGCAGCCGCTCCCCTCGAAGAGACAACCCTGTAGGGAACCCGTTCTCCCTCTTCAAGGAGCCTTTCCTTCAGACTCTAGGCCCTTGGCCGCGAGGGTGTATGGGAGCACGGCCAGGGATTCTGGGGCATATTCTGAGGGAGACTCGGGATGGGGCCGAAGGCGGAACACGACTCCCCCCTTGTTTCAGGGAGCCGGCCCGGCGGCCCCGCTTCCCTTGAGGTTTGAGGGCTAGCGGACTTACTCGAAGAAGCAGCTGTGTAGAGGGACCGTGTGGAAGCTAGACTAGCGTCACTCTTGCTGAGGGTGGAAGCTCTTCCAGTGGGTGTGCGTGAAAGTCAGGGCAATGATCCCACCGTCCCGGGATGCGTGCGTGAGAGCACTGCAATGAGTCCCAAACTATTTCCTGAGTGAGACTCTGGCTGCGGCAGAACGCAGGACTCGACTCCCCGCTTGTTTCAAAAAGCAGGCCTGCAATTCTGCCGGCAGCTCTAATTGCTAGCGAAGAAACTCGAAGCAGGACCCGTGTGGAGAAACCGTGCTTTAGCTAGCGCCGACCTGTCTGAGGGAGGAAGGCGGGTACAGTGTACCGTGTGTGAGCGCCTCGCGCTCGGCTCCCGTTCGTAAAAGCGAGGGAGAGGCAGGCTGGTGTGGAAGGCAAGCACCCCTCGACTCGGCTCTTGGTACATGAAGCGCACACGACCCCTCGAGGTGTGGTTGGAACTCTCAGTGCTCAACCCTGTCTTGAAAGAAACAAGCTCATAAGGAAGGCTACTTGCCCCTCACCGAGTCTCTCCTCAGCGCAGCCTCATTTTCAACCGTGCTGGTGTGTCAACCTGGGGAGTGGATCCCGGCAGAACTTCCAGGGAGAAAGAGGCAGTGGGCCCAAGGCACCCCTCGACTCAACTCCTATTTCGCGAGCAGGCCTGTGAAAGAACGCTGCTGTGGAACACACTGTTGTTTGGGGAGGAGAGCACAGCCGAACCATGTGTGTCTGGAATCCTCTTTAGGAACCCAGCCACTTACCACGAGGAATCCAAAGCTAGAGTTACCGAAACATAGCTTGCATTGCTCGTCTTGAAGCTGGAGAGTTGTGACAGGGTTCGAGGATGAGAGACTCGGGAACGGTTCCCGTCCGTCACACAGAGTGAGAAACAGGAGCGTGCAGCACGCAGCTCTCACCCTCTTCTTGTTTCATGACGCCACTCGCCTGGCCCCGTGTGTGCGTGCAGGTATAAAGGCAGCCACTCCCCTCGAACAGACAACCCTGGAGGGAACCCGTTCTCCCTCTTCAAGTAGCCTTTCCTGAGACTGCAGGCCCTTGGCCCCGAGGGTGTGTGGGAGCTCGGCCAGGGCTTCTGGAAGCATATTCTGAGGGAGACTTGGGATGGGGCAAAAGGCAGAACACGACTCGCCCCTTGTCTCAGGAAGCCAGCTCTACGGCCCCGCTTTGCCTGGAGGTGTGATGGCTAGCTGACTTACTCAAAGAAGCAGCAGTGTAGAGGGACCGGGTGGTTGCTACACTAGCGTCACTCTTGCTGTCGGTGGAAGCTCTTCCAGTGGGTGTGCGTGAAAGGCAGGGCAATGATCCCATCTTCCCGGGTGCGTGCGTGAGAGCACTGCAAGTGAGTCCCACACCGTTTCCTGAGTGAGACTCTGGCTGCGGCAGAACGCAGGACTCGACTCCCCGCTTGTTTCAGGAAAGGAGGCCTGCACTTCTGCCGGCAGTTTTAATTGCTAGAGAAGAAACTCAAAGCAGGACCCGTGTGGAGAAATCGTGCTTTAGCTAGCGCCGACCTCTCTGAGGGAGGTAGGCGGGTACAGTGTACCGTGTGTGAGAGCCTCGCGCACGGCTCCCGTTCAGAAAAGCGAGGGAGAAGGAGGCAGGTGCGGAGGGCAGGCACCCCTCGGCCCGGCTCTTGCTACCTGAAGCTCACAACACCGCTCGAGGTGTGGTTGGAACTCTCAGTGCTCAAACCTGCCTCGGAAGAAACAAGCTCATAAGGAAGCCTACTTTCCCCTCACGGAGCCTCTGCTCAGAGCGGCCTCCATGTCAACTGTGCTGGTGTGCCAACCTGGGGAGTGGATCCCGGCAGAACTTCCAGGGAGAAAGAGGCAGTGGGCCCAAGGCACCTCTCGCCTCAATTCCTATTTCGCGAGCAGACCTGTGAAGGAAGGCTGCTGTGAAACACCCTCTTGTTTGGGGAGCGGAGCACAGCTGAACCCTGTGTGTCTGCAATCCTTACGGACCCAACCACTGAACACGAGGAATCCAAGCGATAGAGTTACCGAAACTTAGCTTGCATTGCTCCTCTTGAAGCTGGAGGGATTTGACAGGGTTCAAGGACGAGAGACTCGGGAACGGTTCCCGTCCGTCACACAGAGTGAGAAACGGGAGCGTGCAGCAGGCAGCTCTCACCCTCCTCTTGTTTCATGTGGCCACTCGCCGGGCCCCGTGTGTTCGTGCAGGCATAAAGGCACCCACTCCACTCGAACAGACAACCCTGGAGGGAAACCGTTCTCCCTCTTCAAGTAGCCTTTCCTTCAGACTCTAGGCCCTTGGCCGCGAGGGTGTATGGGAGCACGGCCAGGGATTCTGGGGCATATTCTGAGGGAGACTCGGGATGGGGCCGAAGGCAGAACACGACTCGCCCCTTGTCTCAGGGAGCCGGCCCGGCGGCCCCGCTTCCCTTGAGGTTTGAGGGCTAGCGGACTTACACGAAGAAGCAGCTGTGTAGAGGGACCGTGTGGAAGCTAAACTAGCGTCACTCTTGCTGAGGGTGGAAGCTCTTCCAGTGGGTGTGCGTGAAAGGCAGGGCAATGATCCCATCGTCCCGGGGTGCGTGCGTGAGAGCACTGCAAGTGAGTCCCAAACTATTTCCTGAGTGAGACTCTGGCTGCGGCACAACGCAGGACTCGACTCCCCGCTTGTTTCAAGAAAGCAGGCCTGCACTTCTGCCGGCAACTCTAATTGCTAGCGAAGAATCTCGAAGCAGGACCCGTGTGGAGAAACCGTGCTTTAGCTAGCGCCGACCTGTCTGAGGGAGGAAGGCGGGTACAGTGTACCGTGTCTGAGACCCTCGCGCTCGGCTCCCGTCCGTAAAAGCGAGGGAGAGGCAGGCTGGTGCGGAAGGCAAGCACCTCCCGACTCGGCTCTTGCTACCTTAAGCTCACACCAGCCCTCGAGGTGTGGTTGGAACTCTCAGTGCTCAACCCTGCCTTGAAAGCAACAAGCTCATAAGGAAGCCTACTTTCCCCTCACCGAGCCTCTCCTCAGCGCAGCCTCATTTTCAACCGTGCTGGTGTGCCAACCTGGGGAGTGGATCCCCGCAGAACTTCCAGGGAGAAAGAGGCAGTGGGCCCAAAGCACCTCTCGACTCAACTCCTATTTCGCGAGCAGGCCTGTGAAAGAAGGCTGCTCTGGAACGCCCTCTTGTTTGGAGAAGAGAGCACAGCTGAACCCTGTGTGTCTGGAATCCTTAGGGACCCAGCCACTTACCACGAGGTATCAAACGATAGAGTTACTGAAACTGAGCTTGCATTGCTCGTCTTGAAGCTGGAGGGATTTGACAGGGTTCGAGGACGAGAGACTCGGGAACGGTTCCCGTCCGTCACACACAGTGAGACACAGGAGCGTGTAGCAGGCAGCTCTCACCCTCCTCTTTTTTCATGAGGCCACTCGCCTGGCCCCGTGTGTGCGTGCAGGCATAAGGGCAGACACTCCCCTCGAACAGACAACCCTGGAGGGAACCCGTTCTCCCTCTTCAAGTAGCTTTTCCTGAGAGAGCAGGCCCTCGGCCGCGAGGGTGTGTGAGAGCATGGCCAGGGCTTCTGGAAGCATATTCTGAGGGAGACTCGGGATGGGGCAGAAGGCAGAACACCACTCGCCCCTTGTCTCAGGAAGCCAGCCCTGCGGCACACCTTTGCCTGGAGGCCTGATGGCTAGCCGACTTACTCGAAGTGGCAGCAGTGTAGACGGACCGTGTGGGCGCTAGAGTAGCGTCACTCTTGCTGCCGGTGGAAGCTCTTCCAGTGGGTGTGCGTGAAAGGCAGGGCAATGATCCCATCTTCCCGGGGTGCGAGCGTGAGAGCACTGCAAGTGAGTCCCAAACCGTTTCCTGAGTGAGACTCTGGCTGCGGCAGAACGCAGGACTCAACTCCCCACTTGTTTCAGGAAAGCAGGCCTGCACTTCTGCCGGCAGCTCTAATTGCTAGCGAAGAAACTGGAAGCAGGACCCGTGTGGAGAAACCGTGCTTTAGCTAGCGCCGACCTCTCTGAGGGAGGAAGGCGTGTATAGTGAACCGTGTGTGAGAGCCTCAGGCACGGCTAGCGTTCGTAAAAGCGAGGGAGAAGCAGGCCGGTGCGGAAGACAGGCACCCGTCCCTCGTCTCTTGCTACCTGAAGCTCACACCAACCCTCGAGGTCTGGTTGGAACTCTCAGTGTTCAACCCTGCCTTGAAAGAAACGAGCTCATAAGGAAGCCTACTTTCCCCTCACCGAGCCTGTCCTCAGCGCGGCCTCCTTCTCAACCGTGCTGGTGTGCGAATCTGGGGAGTGGATCCCGGCAGAACTTCCAGGGAGAAAGAGGCAGTGGGCCCAAGGCACCTCTCGACTCAACTCCTATTTCGCGAGCAGGCCTGTGAAGGAAGGCTGCTCTGGAACACACTGTTGTTTGGGGACGAGAGCAGAGCTTAACCATGTGTGTCTGGAATCCTTATGGACCCAGCCACTTACCACGAGGAATCCAAGAGCTAGAGGTACCGAAACTTAGATTGCAATGCTCGTCTTGAAGGTGGAAGGATTTGACAGGGTTCGAGGACGAGAGACTCGGGAACGGTTCCCGTCCGTCACACAGAGTGAGAAACAGGAGCGTGCAGCAGGCAGCTCTCACCCTCCTCTTGTTTCATGAAGCCACTCGCCTGGCCCCGTGTGTGCGTGCAGGTATAAAGGCAGCCACTCCCCTCGAACAGACAACCCTGGAGGGAACCCGTTCTCCCTCTTCAAGTAACCTTTCCTGAGACTGCAGGGCCTTGGCCGCGAGAGCGTGTGGGAGCTCCGCCAGGGCTTCTGGAAGCATATCCTGAGGGAGACTTGGGATGGGCAGAAGGCAGAACACGACTCGCCCCTTGTCTCAGGAAGCCAGCCCTGCGGCCCCGCTTTGCCTGGAGGTCTGATGGCTAGCTGACTTACTCAAAGAAGCAGCAGTGTAGAGGGACCGGGTGGTAGCTACACTAGCGTCACTCTTGCTGCCGGTGGAAGCTCTTCGAGTGGGTGTGCGTGAAAGGCAGGGCAATGATCCCATCTTCCCGGCGTGCGTGAGCGAGAGCACTGCAAGTGAGTCCCAAACGTTTCCTGAGTGAGACTCTGGCTGCGGCAGAACGCAGGACTCGACTCCCCGCTTGTTTCAGGAAAGGCACCTCTGCTTTCAGGTCTAATTGCTAGCGAAGGAATTCGAAGCACGACCCGTGTGTAGAAACTCTGCTTTAGAAACTGACGACCTCGCTGAGGGAGGAAGCCGACTCCTGTGTACCGTGGGTGAGAGCCTGGCGCACGGTTCCCGTTCAGAAAAGCGAGGGAGAAGGAGGCATGTACGGAGGGCAGACATCCCTCGGCCCGGCTCTTGCTACCTGAAGCTCACACCACCCCTCGAGGTGTGGTTGGAACTCTCAGTGCTCAACCCTGCCTTGAAAGAAACAAGCTCATAAGGAAGCCTAATTTCCCCTCAAGGAGCCTCTGCTCAGAGCGGCCTCCATGTCAACTGTGCTGGTGTGCCAACCTGGGGAGGGGATCCCGGCAGAACTTCCAGGGAGAAAGAGGCAGTCGGCCCAAGGCACCTCTCGACTCAACTCTTAGTTCGCGGGCAGACCTGTGAAGGAAGGCTGCTGTGAAACACCCTCTTCTTTGGGGAGCAGAGCACAGCTGAACCCTGTGTGTCTGCAATCCTTACGGACCCAGCCACTGAACACGAGGAATCCAAGCGATAGAGTTACCGAAACAGCTTGCATTGCTCGTCTTGAAGCTGGAGGGATTTGACAGGGTTCGAGGACGAGAGACTCGGGAACGGTTCACGACCGTCACACCGAGTGAGAAACAGGAGCGTGCAGCAGGCAGCTCTCACCCTCTTGTTTCATGAAGCCACTCGCCTGGTCCTGAGTGTGCGTGCAGGTATAAAGGCAGCCGCTCCCCTCGAAGAGACAACCCTGTAGGGAACCCGTTCTCCCTCTTCAAGGAGCCTTTCCTGAGACTGCAGACCCTTGGCCGCGAGGGTGTGTGGGAGCTCGGCCAGGGCTTCTGGAAGCATATTCTGAGGGAGACTTGGGATGGGGCAGAAGGCAGAACACGACTCGCCCCTTCTCTCAGGAAGCCAGCCCTACGGCCCCGCTTTGCCTGGAGGTGTGATGGCTAGCTGACTTACTCAAAGAAGCAGCAGTGTAGAGGGACCGGGTGGTAGCTGCACTAGCGTCACTCTTGCTGTCGGTGGAAGCTCTTCCAGTGGGTGTGCGTGAAAGGCAGGGCAATGATCCCATCTTCCCGGGTGCGTGCGTGAGAGCACTGCAAGTGAGTCCCACACCGTTTCCTGAGTGAGACTCTGGCTGCGGCAGAACGCAGGACTCGACTCCCCGCTTGTTTCAGGAAAGGAGGCCTGCACTTCTGCCGGCAGTTTTAATTGCTAGCGAAGAAACTCGAAGCAGGACCCGTGTGGACAAATCGTGCTTTAGCTAGCGCCGACCTCTCTGAGGGAGGTAGGCGGGTACAGTGTACCGTGTGTGAGAGCCTCGCGCACGGCTCCCGTTCAGAAAAGCGAGGGAGAAGGAGGCAGGTGCGGAGGGCAGGCACCCCTCGGCCCGGCTCTTGCTACCTGAAGCTCACACCACCGCTCGAGGTGTGGTTGGAACTCTCAGTGCTCAAACCTGCCTCGGAAGAAACAAGCTCATAAGGAAGCCTACTTTCCCCTCACGGAGCCTCTGCTCAGAGCGGCCTCCATGTCAACTGTGCTGGTGTGCCAACCTGGGGAGTGGATCCCGGCAGAACTTCCAGGGAGAAAGAGGCAGTGGGCCCAAGGCACCTCTCGCCTCAATTCCTATTTCGCGAGCAGACCTGTGAAGGAAGGCTGCTGTGAAACACCCTCTTGTTTGGGGAGCGGAGCACAGCTGAACCCTGTGTGTCTGCAATCCTTACGGACCCAACCACTGAACACGAGGAATCCAAGGGATAGAGTTACCGAAACTTAGCTTGCATTGCTCATCTTGAAGCTGGAGGGATTTGACAGGGTTCAAGGACGAGAGACTCGGGAACGGTTCCCGTCCGTCACACAGAGTGAGAAACAGGAGCGTGCAGCAGGCAGCTCTCACCCTCCTCTTGTTTCATGAGGCCACTCGCCTGGCCCCGTGTGTCCGTGCAGGCATAAAGGCACCCACTCCACTCGAACAGGCAACCCTGGAGGGAAACCCTTCCCCCTCTTCAAGTAGCCTTTCCTTCAGACTCTAGGCCCTTGGCCGCGAGGGTGTATGGGAGCACGGCCAGGGATTCTGGGGCATATTCTGAGGGAGACTCGGGATGGGGCCGAAGGCGGAACACGACTCCCCCCTTGTCTCAGGGAGCCGGCCCGGCGGCCCCGCTTCCCTTGAGGTTTGAGGGCTAGCGGACTTACTCGAAGAAGCAGCTGTGTAGAGGGACCGTGTGGAAGCTAAACTAGCGTCACTCTTGCTGAGGGTGGAAGCTCTTCCAGTGGGTGTGCGTGAAAGTCAGGGCAATGATCCCACCGTCCCGGGATGCGTGCGTGAGAGCACTGCAATGAGTCCCAAACTATTTCCTGAGTGAGACTCTGGCTGCGGCAGAACGCAGGACTCGACTCCCCGCTTGTTTCAAAAAGCAGGCCTGCAATTCTGCCGGCAGCTCTAATTGCTAGCGAAGAAACTCGAAGCAGGACCCGTGTGGAGAAACCGTGCTTTAGCTAGCGCCGACCTGTCTGAGGGAGGAAGGCGGGTACAGTGTACCGTGTGTGAGCGCCTCGCGCTCGGCTCCCGTTCGTAAAAGCGAGGGAGAGGCAGGCTGGTGTGGAAGGCAAGCACCCCTCGACTCGGCTCTTGGTACATGAAGCGCACACGACCCCTCGAGGTGTGGTTGGAACTCTCAGTGCTCAACCCTGTCTTGAAAGAAACAAGCTCATAAGGAAGGCTACTTGCCCCTCACCGAGTCTCTCCTCAGCGCAGCCTCATTTTCAACCGTGCTGGTGTGTCAACCTGGGGAGTGGATCCCGGCAGAACTTCCAGGGAGAAAGAGGCAGTGGGCCCAAGGCACCTCTCGACTCAACTCCTATTTCGCGAGCAGGCCTGTGAAAGAACGCTGCTCTGGAACACACTGTTGTTTGGGGAGGAGAGCACAGCCGAACCATGTGTGTCTGGAGTCCTCTTTAGGAACCCAGCCACTTACCACGAGGAATCCAAAGCTAGAGTTACCGAAACATAGCTTGCATTGCTCGTCTTGAAGCTGGAGAGTTGTGACAGGGTTCGAGGATGAGAGACTCGGGAACGGTTCCCGTCCGTCACACAGAGTGAGAAACAGGAGCGTGCAGCACGCAGCTCTCACCCTCTTCTTGTTTCATGACGCCACTCGCCTGGCCCCGTGTGTGCGTGCAGGTATAAAGGCAGCCACTCCCCTCGAACAGACAACCCTGGAGGGAACCCGTTCTCCCTCTTCAAGTAGCCTTTCCTGAGACTGCAGGCCCTTGGCCCCGAGGGTGTGTGGGAGCTCGGCCAGGGCTTCTGGAAGCATATTCTGAGGGAGACTTGGGATGGGGCAAAAGGCAGAACACGACTCGCCCCTTGTCTCAGGAAGCCAGCTCTACGGCCCCGCTTTGCCTGGAGGTGTGATGGCTAGCTGACTTACTCAAAGAAGCAGCAGTGTAGAGGGACCGGGTGGTTGCTACACTAGCGTCACTCTTGCTGTCGGTGGAAGCTCTTCCAGTGGGTGTGCGTGAAAGGCAGGGCAATGATCCCATCTTCCCGGGTGCGTGCGTGAGAGCACTGCAAGTGAGTCCCACACCGTTTCCTGAGTGAGACTCTGGCTGCGGCAGAACGCAGGACTCGACTCCCCGCTTGTTTCAGGAAAGGAGGCCTGCACTTCTGCCGGCAGTTTTAATTGCTAGCGAAGAAACTCGAAGCAAGACCCGTGTGGAGAAATCGTGCTTTAGCTAGCGCCGACCTCTCTGAGGGAGGTAGGCGGGTACAGTGTACCGTGTGTGAGAGCCTCGCGCACGGCTCCCGTTCAGAAAAGCGAGGGAGAAGGAGGCAGGTGCGGAGGGCAGGCACCCCTCGGCCCGGCTCTTGCTACCTGAAGCTCACAACACCGCTCGAGGTGTGGTTGGAACTCTCAGTGCTCAAACCTGCCTCGGAAGAAACAAGCTCATAAGGAAGCCTACTTTCCCCTCACGGAGCCTCTGCTCAGAGCGGCCTCCATGTCAACTGTGCTGGTGTGCCAACCTGGGGAGTGGATCCCGGCAGAACTTCCAGGGAGAAAGAGGCAGTGGGCCCAAGGCACCTCTCGCCTCAATTCCTATTTCGCGAGCAGACCTGTGAAGGAAGGCTGCTGTGAAACACCCTCTTGTTTGGGGAGCGGAGCACAGCTGAACCCTGTGTGTCTGCAATCCTTACGGACCCAACCACTGAACACGAGGAATCCAAGCGATAGAGTTACCGAAACTTAGCTTGCATTGCTCCTCTTGAAGCTGGAGGGATTTGACAGGGTTCAAGGACGAGAGACTCGGGAACGGTTCCCGTCCGTCACACAGAGTGAGAAACGGGAGCGTGCAGCAGGCAGCTCTCACCCTCCTCTTGTTTCATGAAGCCACTCGCCGGGCCCCGTGTGTTCGTGCAGGCATAAAGGCACCCACTCCACTCGAACAGACAACCCTGGAGGGAAACCGTTCTCCCTCTTCAAGTAGCCTTTCCTTCAGACTCTAGGCCCTTGGCCGCGAGGGTGTATGGGAGCACGGCCAGGGATTCTGGGGCATATTCTGAGGGAGACTCGGGATGGGGCCGAAGGCAGAACACGACTCGCCCCTTGTCTCAGGGAGCCGGCCCGGCGGCCCCGCTTCCCTTGAGGTTTGAGGGCTAGCGGACTTACACGAAGAAGCAGCTGTGTAGAGGGACCGTGTGGAAGCTAAACTAGCGTCACTCTTGCTGAGGGTGGAAGCTCTTCCAGTGGGTGTGCGTGAAAGGCAGGGCAATGATCCCATCGTCCCGGGGTGCGTGCGTGAGAGCACTGCAAGTGAGTCCCAAACTATTTCCTGAGTGAGACTCTGGCTGCGGCACAACGCAGGACTCGACTCCCCGCTTGTTTCAAGAAAGCAGGCCTGCACTTCTGCCGGCAACTCTAATTGCTAGCGAAGAATCTCGAAGCAGGACCCGTGTGGAGAAACCGTGCTTTAGCTAGCGCCGACCTGTCTGAGGGAGGAAGGCGGGTACAGTGTACCGTGTCTGAGACCCTCGCGCTCGGCTCCCGTCCGTAAAAGCGAGGGAGAGGCAGGCTGGTGCGGAAGGCAAGCACCTCCCGACTCGGCTCTTGCTACCTTAAGCTCACACCAGCCCTCGAGGTGTGGTTGGAACTCTCAGTGCTCAACCCTGCCTTGAAAGCAACAAGCTCATAAGGAAGCCTACTTTCCCCTCACCGAGCCTCTCCTCAGCGCAGCCTCATTTTCAACCGTGCTGGTGTGCCAACCTGGGGAGTGGATCCCCGCAGAACTTCCAGGGAGAAAGAGGCAGTGGGCCCAAAGCGCCTCTCGACTCATCTCCTATTTCGCGAGCAGGCCTGTGAAAGAAGGCTGCTCTGGAACGCCCTCTTGTTTGGAGAAGAGAGCACAGCTGAACCCTGTGTGTCTGGAATCCTTAGGGACCCAGCCACTTACCACGAGGTATCAAACGATAGAGTTACTGAAACTGAGCTTGCATTGCTCGTCTTGAAGCTGGAGGGATTTGACAGGGTTCGAGGACGAGAGACTCGGGAACGGTTCCCGTCCGTCACACACAGTGAGACACAGGAGCGTGTAGCAGGCAGCTCTCACCCTCCTCTTTTTTCATGAGGCCACTCGCCTGGCCCCGTGTGTGCGTGCAGGCATAAGGGCAGACACTCCCCTCGAACAGACAACCCTGGAGGGAACCCGTTCTCCCTCTTCAAGTAGCTTTTCCTGAGAGAGCAGGCCCTCGGCCGCGAGGGTGTGTGAGAGCATGGCCAGGGCTTCTGGAAGCATATTCTGAGGGAGACTCGGGATGGGGCAGAAGGCAGAACACCACTCGCCCCTTGTCTCAGGAAGCCAGCCCTGCGGCACACCTTTGCCTGGAGGCCTGATGGCTAGCCGACTTACTCGAAGTGGCAGCAGTGTAGACGGACCGTGTGGGCGCTAGAGTAGCGTCACTCTTGCTGCCGGTGGAAGCTCTTCCAGTGGGTGTGCGTGAAAGGCAGGGCAATGATCCCATCTTCCCGGGGTGCGAGCGTGAGAGCACTGCAAGTGAGTCCCAAACCGTTTCCTGAGTGAGACTCTGGCTGCGGCAGAACGCAGGACTCAACTCCCCACTTGTTTCAGGAAAGCAGGCCTGCACTTCTGCCGGCAGCTCTAATTGCTAGCGAAGAAACTGGAAGCAGGACCCGTGTGGAGAAACCGTGCTTTAGCTAGCGCCGACCTCTCTGAGGGAGGAAGGCGTGTATAGTGAACCGTGTGTGAGAGCCTCAGGCACGGCTAGCGTTCGTAAAAGCGAGGGAGAAGCAGGCCGGTGCGGAAGACAGGCACCCGTCCCTCGTCTCTTGCTACCTGAAGCTCACACCAACCCTCGAGGTCTGGTTGGAACTCTCAGTGTTCAACCCTGCCTTGAAAGAAACGAGCTCATAAGGAAGCCTACTTTCCCCTCACCGAGCCTGTCCTCAGCGCGGCCTCCTTCTCAACCGTGCTGGTGTGCGAATCTGGGGAGTGGATCCCGGCAGAACTTCCAGGGAGAAAGAGGCAGTGGGCCCAAGGCACCTCTCGACTCAACTCCTATTTCGCGAGCAGGCCTGTGAAGGAAGGCTGCTCTGGAACACACTGTTGTTTGGGGACGAGAGCAGAGCTTAACCATGTGTGTCTGGAATCCTTATGGACCCAGCCACTTACCACGAGGAATCCAAGAGCTAGAGGTACCGAAACTTAGATTGCAATGCTCGTCTTGAAGGTGGAAGGATTTGACAGGGTTCGAGGACGAGAGACTCGGGAACGGTTCCCGTCCGTCACACAGAGTGAGAAACAGGAGCGTGCAGCAGGCAGCTCTCACCCTCCTCTTGTTTCATGAAGCCACTCGCCTGGCCCCGTGTGTGCGTGCAGGTATAAAGGCAGCCACTCCCCTCGAACAGACAACCCTGGAGGGAACCCGTTCTCCCTCTTCAAGTAACCTTTCCTGAGACTGCAGGGCCTTGGCCGCGAGAGCGTGTGGGAGCTCCGCCAGGGCTTCTGGAAGCATATCCTGAGGGAGACTTGGGATGGGCAGAAGGCAGAACACGACTCGCCCCTTGTCTCAGGAAGCCAGCCCTGCGGCCCCGCTTTGCCTGGAGGTCTGATGGCTAGCTGACTTACTCAAAGAAGCAGCAGTGTAGAGGGACCGGGTGGTAGCTACACTAGCGTCACTCTTGCTGCCGGTGGAAGCTCTTCGAGTGGGTGTGCGTGAAAGGCAGGGCAATGATCCCATCTTCCCGGCGTGCGTGAGCGAGAGCACTGCAAGTGAGTCCCAAACGTTTCCTGAGTGAGACTCTGGCTGCGGCAGAACGCAGGACTCGACTCCCCGCTTGTTTCAGGAAAGGCACCTCTGCTTTCAGGTCTAATTGCTAGCGAAGGAATTCGAAGCACGACCCGTGTGTAGAAACTCTGCTTTAGAAACTGACGACCTCGCTGAGGGAGGAAGCCGACTCCTGTGTACCGTGGGTGAGAGCCTGGCGCACGGTTCCCGTTCAGAAAAGCGAGGGAGAAGGAGGCATGTACGGAGGGCAGACATCCCTCGGCCCGGCTCTTGCTACCTGAAGCTCACACCACCCCTCGAGGTGTGGTTGGAACTCTCAGTGCTCAACCCTGCCTTGAAAGAAACAAGCTCATAAGGAAGCCTAATTTCCCCTCAAGGAGCCTCTGCTCAGAGCGGCCTCCATGTCAACTGTGCTGGTGTGCCAACCTGGGGAGGGGATCCCGGCAGAACTTCCAGGGAGAAAGAGGCAGTCGGCCCAAGGCACCTCTCGACTCAACTCTTAGTTCGCGGGCAGACCTGTGAAGGAAGGCTGCTGTGAAACACCCTCTTCTTTGGGGAGCAGAGCACAGCTGAACCCTGTGTGTCTGCAATCCTTACGGACCCAGCCACTGAACACGAGGAATCCAAGCGATAGAGTTACCGAAACAGCTTGCATTGCTCGTCTTGAAGCTGGAGGGATTTGACAGGGTTCGAGGACGAGAGACTCGGGAACGGTTCACGACCGTCACACCGAGTGAGAAACAGGAGCGTGCAGCAGGCAGCTCTCACCCTCTTGTTTCATGAAGCCACTCGCCTGGTCCTGAGTGTGCGTGCAGGTATAAAGGCAGCCGCTCCCCTCGAAGAGACAACCCTGTAGGGAACCCGTTCTCCCTCTTCAAGGAGCCTTTCCTTCAGACTCTAGGCCCTTGGCCGCGAGGGTGTATGGGAGCACGGCCAGGGATTCTGGGGCATATTCTGAGGGAGACTCGGGATGGGGCCGAAGGCGGAACACGACTCCCCCCTTGTCTCAGGGAGCCGGCCCGGCGGCCCCGCTTCCCTTGAGGTTTGAGGGCTAGCGGACTTACTCGAAGAAGCAGCTGTGTAGAGGGACCGTGTGGAAGCTAGACTAGCGTCACTCTTGCTGAGGGTGGAAGCTCTTCCAGTGGGTGTGCGTGAAAGTCAGGGCAATGATCCCACCGTCCCGGGATGCGTGCGTGAGAGCACTGCAATGAGTCCCAAACTATTTCCTGAGTGAGACTCTGGCTGCGGCAGAACGCAGGACTCGACTCCCCGCTTGTTTCAAAAAGCAGGCCTGCAATTCTGCCGGCAGCTCTAATTGCTAGCGAAGAAACTCGAAGCAGGACCCGTGTGGAGAAACCGTGCTTTAGCTAGCGCCGACCTGTCTGAGGGAGGAAGGCGGGTACAGTGTACCGTGTGTGAGCGCCTCGCGCTCGGCTCCCGTTCGTAAAAGCGAGGGAGAGGCAGGCTGGTGTGGAAGGCAAGCACCCCTCGACTCGGCTCTTGGTACATGAAGCGCACACGACCCCTCGAGGTGTGGTTGGAACTCTCAGTGCTCAACCCTGTCTTGAAAGAAACAAGCTCATAAGGAAGGCTACTTGCCCCTCACCGAGTCTCTCCTCAGCGCAGCCTCATTTTCAACCGTGCTGGTGTGTCAACCTGGGGAGTGGATCCCGGCAGAACTTCCAGGGAGAAAGAGGCAGTGGGCCCAAGGCACCCCTCGACTCAACTCCTATTTCGCGAGCAGGCCTGTGAAAGAACGCTGCTCTGGAACACACTGTTGTTTGGGGAGGAGAGCACAGCCGAACCATGTGTGTCTGGAATCCTCTTTAGGAACCCAGCCACTTACCACGAGGAATCCAAAGCTAGAGTTACCGAAACATAGCTTGCATTGCTCGTCTTGAAGCTGGAGAGTTGTGACAGGGTTCGAGGATGAGAGACTCGGGAACGGTTCCCGTCCGTCACACAGAGTGAGAAACAGGAGCGTGCAGCACGCAGCTCTCACCCTCTTCTTGTTTCATGACGCCACTCGCCTGGCCCCGTGTGTGCGTGCAGGTATAAAGGCAGCCACTCCCCTCGAACAGACAACCCTGGAGGGAACCCGTTCTCCCTCTTCAAGTAGCCTTTCCTGAGACTGCAGGCCCTTGGCCCCGAGGGTGTGTGGGAGCTCGGCCAGGGCTTCTGGAAGCATATTCTGAGGGAGACTTGGGATGGGGCAAAAGGCAGAACACGACTCGCCCCTTGTCTCAGGAAGCCAGCTCTACGGCCCCGCTTTGCCTGGAGGTGTGATGGCTAGCTGACTTACTCAAAGAAGCAGCAGTGTAGAGGGACCGGGTGGTTGCTACACTAGCGTCACTCTTGCTGTCGGTGGAAGCTCTTCCAGTGGGTGTGCGTGAAAGGCAGGGCAATGATCCCATCTTCCCGGGTGCGTGCGTGAGAGCACTGCAAGTGAGTCCCACACCGTTTCCTGAGTGAGACTCTGGCTGCGGCAGAACGCAGGACTCGACTCCCCGCTTGTTTCAGGAAAGGAGGCCTGCACTTCTGCCGGCAGTTTTAATTGCTAGAGAAGAAACTCAAAGCAGGACCCGTGTGGAGAAATCGTGCTTTAGCTAGCGCCGACCTCTCTGAGGGAGGTAGGCGGGTACAGTGTACCGTGTGTGAGAGCCTCGCGCACGGCTCCCGTTCAGAAAAGCGAGGGAGAAGGAGGCAGGTGCGGAGGGCAGGCACCCCTCGGCCCGGCTCTTGCTACCTGAAGCTCACAACACCGCTCGAGGTGTGGTTGGAACTCTCAGTGCTCAAACCTGCCTCGGAAGAAACAAGCTCATAAGGAAGCCTACTTTCCCCTCACGGAGCCTCTGCTCAGAGCGGCCTCCATGTCAACTGTGCTGGTGTGCCAACCTGGGGAGTGGATCCCGGCAGAACTTCCAGGGAGAAAGAGGCAGTGGGCCCAAGGCACCTCTCGCCTCAATTCCTATTTCGCGAGCAGACCTGTGAAGGAAGGCTGCTGTGAAACACCCTCTTGTTTGGGGAGCGGAGCACAGCTGAACCCTGTGTGTCTGCAATCCTTACGGACCCAACCACTGAACACGAGGAATCCAAGCGATAGAGTTACCGAAACTTAGCTTGCATTGCTCCTCTTGAAGCTGGAGGGATTTGACAGGGTTCAAGGACGAGAGACTCGGGAACGGTTCCCGTCCGTCACACAGAGTGAGAAACGGGAGCGTGCAGCAGGCAGCTCTCACCCTCCTCTTGTTTCAGGAGGCCACTCGCCGGGCCCCGTGTGTTCGTGCAGGCATAAAGGCACCCACTCCACTCGAACAGACAACCCTGGAGGGAAACCGTTCTCCCTCTTCAAGTAGCCTTTCCTTCAGACTCTAGGCCCTTGGCCGCGAGGGTGTATGGGAGCACGGCCAGGGATTCTGGGGCATATTCTGAGGGAGACTCGGGATGGGGCCGAAGGCAGAACACGACTCGCCCCTTGTCTCAGGGAGCCGGCCCGGCGGCCCCGCTTCCCTTGAGGTTTGAGGGCTAGCGGACTTACACGAAGAAGCAGCTGTGTAGAGGGACCGTGTGGAAGCTAAACTAGCGTCACTCTTGCTGAGGGTGGAAGCTCTTCCAGTGGGTGTGCGTGAAAGGCAGGGCAATGATCCCATCGTCCCGGGGTGCGTGCGTGAGAGCACTGCAAGTGAGTCCCAAACTATTTCCTGAGTGAGACTCTGGCTGCGGCACAACGCAGGACTCGACTCCCCGCTTGTTTCAAGAAAGCAGGCCTGCACTTCTGCCGGCAACTCTAATTGCTAGCGAAGAATCTCGAAGCAGGACCCGTGTGGAGAAACCGTGCTTTAGCTAGCGCCGACCTGTCTGAGGGAGGAAGGCGGGTACAGTGTACCGTGTCTGAGACCCTCGCGCTCGGCTCCCGTCCGTAAAAGCGAGGGAGAGGCAGGCTGGTGCGGAAGGCAAGCACCTCCCGACTCGGCTCTTGCTACCTTAAGCTCACACCAGCCCTCGAGGTGTGGTTGGAACTCTCAGTGCTCAACCCTGCCTTGAAAGCAACAAGCTCATAAGGAAGCCTACTTTCCCCTCACCGAGCCTCTCCTCAGCGCAGCCTCATTTTCAACCGTGCTGGTGTGCCAACCTGGGGAGTGGATCCCCGCAGAACTTCCAGGGAGAAAGAGGCAGTGGGCCCAAAGCGCCTCTCGACTCAACTCCTATTTCGCGAGCAGGCCTGTGAAAGAAGGCTGCTCTGGAACGCCCTCTTGTTTGGAGAAGAGAGCACAGCTGAACCCTGTGTGTCTGGAATCCTTAGGGACCCAGCCACTTACCACGAGGTATCAAACGATAGAGTTACTGAAACTGAGCTTGCATTGCTCGTCTTGAAGCTGGAGGGATTTGACAGGGTTCGAGGACGAGAGACTCGGGAACGGTTCCCGTCCGTCACACACAGTGAGACACAGGAGCGTGTAGCAGGCAGCTCTCACCCTCCTCTTTTTTCATGAGGCCACTCGCCTGGCCCCGTGTGTGCGTGCAGGCATAAGGGCAGACACTCCCCTCGAACAGACAACCCTGGAGGGAACCCGTTCTCCCTCTTCAAGTAGCTTTTCCTGAGAGAGCAGGCCCTCGGCCGCGAGGGTGTGTGAGAGCATGGCCAGGGCTTCTGGAAGCATATTCTGAGGGAGACTCGGGATGGGGCAGAAGGCAGAACACCACTCGCCCCTTGTCTCAGGAAGCCAGCCCTGCGGCACACCTTTGCCTGGAGGCCTGATGGCTAGCCGACTTACTCGAAGTGGCAGCAGTGTAGACGGACCGTGTGGGCGCTAGAGTAGCGTCACTCTTGCTGCCGGTGGAAGCTCTTCCAGTGGGTGTGCGTGAAAGGCAGGGCAATGATCCCATCTTCCCGGGGTGCGAGCGTGAGAGCACTGCAAGTGAGTCCCAAACCGTTTCCTGAGTGAGACTCTGGCTGCGGCAGAACGCAGGACTCAACTCCCCACTTGTTTCAGGAAAGCAGGCCTGCACTTCTGCCGGCAGCTCTAATTGCTAGCGAAGAAACTGGAAGCAGGACCCGTGTGGAGAAACCGTGCTTTAGCTAGCGCCGACCTCTCTGAGGGAGGAAGGCGTGTATAGTGAACCGTGTGTGAGAGCCTCAGGCACGGCTAGCGTTCGTAAAAGCGAGGGAGAAGCAGGCCGGTGCGGAAGACAGGCACCCGTCCCTCGTCTCTTGCTACCTGAAGCTCACACCAACCCTCGAGGTCTGGTTGGAACTCTCAGTGTTCAACCCTGCCTTGAAAGAAACGAGCTCATAAGGAAGCCTACTTTCCCCTCACCGAGCCTGTCCTCAGCGCGGCCTCCTTCTCAACCGTGCTGGTGTGCGAATCTGGGGAGTGGATCCCGGCAGAACTTCCAGGGAGAAAGAGGCAGTGGGCCCAAGGCACCTCTCGACTCAACTCCTATTTCGCGAGCAGGCCTGTGAAGGAAGGCTGCTCTGGAACACACTGTTGTTTGGGGACGAGAGCAGAGCTTAACCATGTGTGTCTGGAATCCTTATGGACCCAGCCACTTACCACGAGGAATCCAAGAGCTAGAGGTACCGAAACTTAGATTGCAATGCTCGTCTTGAAGGTGGAAGGATTTGACAGGGTTCGAGGACGAGAGACTCGGGAACGGTTCCCGTCCGTCACACAGAGTGAGAAACAGGAGCGTGCAGCAGGCAGCTCTCACCCTCCTCTTGTTTCATGAAGCCACTCGCCTGGCCCCGTGTGTGCGTGCAGGTATAAAGGCAGCCACTCCCCTCGAACAGACAACCCTGGAGGGAACCCGTTCTCCCTCTTCAAGTAACCTTTCCTGAGACTGCAGGGCCTTGGCCGCGAGAGCGTGTGGGAGCTCCGCCAGGGCTTCTGGAAGCATATCCTGAGGGAGACTTGGGATGGGCAGAAGGCAGAACACGACTCGCCCCTTGTCTCAGGAAGCCAGCCCTGCGGCCCCGCTTTGCCTGGAGGTCTGATGGCTAGCTGACTTACTCAAAGAAGCAGCAGTGTAGAGGGACCGGGTGGTAGCTACACTAGCGTCACTCTTGCTGCCGGTGGAAGCTCTTCGAGTGGGTGTGCGTGAAAGGCAGGGCAATGATCCCATCTTCCCGGCGTGCGTGAGCGAGAGCACTGCAAGTGAGTCCCAAACGTTTCCTGAGTGAGACTCTGGCTGCGGCAGAACGCAGGACTCGACTCCCCGCTTGTTTCAGGAAAGGCACCTCTGCTTTCAGGTCTAATTGCTAGCGAAGGAATTCGAAGCACGACCCGTGTGTAGAAACTCTGCTTTAGAAACTGACGACCTCGCTGAGGGAGGAAGCCGACTCCTGTGTACCGTGGGTGAGAGCCTGGCGCACGGTTCCCGTTCAGAAAAGCGAGGGAGAAGGAGGCATGTACGGAGGGCAGACATCCCTCGGCCCGGCTCTTGCTACCTGAAGCTCACACCACCCCTCGAGGTGTGGTTGGAACTCTCAGTGCTCAACCCTGCCTTGAAAGAAACAAGCTCATAAGGAAGCCTAATTTCCCCTCAAGGAGCCTCTGCTCAGAGCGGCCTCCATGTCAACTGTGCTGGTGTGCCAACCTGGGGAGGGGATCCCGGCAGAACTTCCAGGGAGAAAGAGGCAGTCGGCCCAAGGCACCTCTCGACTCAACTCTTAGTTCGCGGGCAGACCTGTGAAGGAAGGCTGCTGTGAAACACCCTCTTCTTTGGGGAGCAGAGCACAGCTGAACCCTGTGTGTCTGCAATCCTTACGGACCCAGCCACTGAACACGAGGAATCCAAGCGATAGAGTTACCGAAACAGCTTGCATTGCTCGTCTTGAAGCTGGAGGGATTTGACAGGGTTCGAGGACGAGAGACTCGGGAACGGTTCACGACCGTCACACCGAGTGAGAAACAGGAGCGTGCAGCAGGCAGCTCTCACCCTCTTGTTTCATGAAGCCACTCGCCTGGTCCTGAGTGTGCGTGCAGGTATAAAGGCAGCCGCTCCCCTCGAAGAGACAACCCTGTAGGGAACCCGTTCTCCCTCTTCAAGGAGCCTTTCCTGAGACTGCAGACCCTTGGCCGCGAGGGTGTGTGGGAGCTCGGCCAGGGCTTCTGGAAGCATATTCTGAGGGAGACTTGGGATGGGGCAGAAGGCAGAACACGACTCGCCCCTTCTCTCAGGAAGCCAGCCCTACGGCCCCGCTTTGCCTGGAGGTGTGATGGCTAGCTGACTTACTCAAAGAAGCAGCAGTGTAGAGGGACCGGGTGGTAGCTGCACTAGCGTCACTCTTGCTGTCGGTGGAAGCTCTTCCAGTGGGTGTGCGTGAAAGGCAGGGCAATGATCCCATCTTCCCGGGTGCGTGCGTGAGAGCACTGCAAGTGAGTCCCACACCGTTTCCTGAGTGAGACTCTGGCTGCGGCAGAACGCAGGACTCGACTCCCCGCTTGTTTCAGGAAAGGAGGCCTGCACTTCTGCCGGCAGTTTTAATTGCTAGCGAAGAAACTCGAAGCAGGACCCGTGTGGACAAATCGTGCTTTAGCTAGCGCCGACCTCTCTGAGGGAGGTAGGCGGGTACAGTGTACCGTGTGTGAGAGCCTCGCGCACGGCTCCCGTTCAGAAAAGCGAGGGAGAAGGAGGCAGGTGCGGAGGGCAGGCACCCCTCGGCCCGGCTCTTGCTACCTGAAGCTCACACCACCGCTCGAGGTGTGGTTGGAACTCTCAGTGCTCAAACCTGCCTCGGAAGAAACAAGCTCATAAGGAAGCCTACTTTCCCCTCACGGAGCCTCTGCTCAGAGCGGCCTCCATGTCAACTGTGCTGGTGTGCCAACCTGGGGAGTGGATCCCGGCAGAACTTCCAGGGAGAAAGAGGCAGTGGGCCCAAGGCACCTCTCGCCTCAATTCCTATTTCGCGAGCAGACCTGTGAAGGAAGGCTGCTGTGAAACACCCTCTTGTTTGGGGAGCGGAGCACAGCTGAACCCTGTGTGTCTGCAATCCTTACGGACCCAACCACTGAACACGAGGAATCCAAGGGATAGAGTTACCGAAACTTAGCTTGCATTGCTCATCTTGAAGCTGGAGGGATTTGACAGGGTTCAAGGACGAGAGACTCGGGAACGGTTCCCGTCCGTCACACAGAGTGAGAAACAGGAGCGTGCAGCAGGCAGCTCTCACCCTCCTCTTGTTTCATGAGGCCACTCGCCTGGCCCCGTGTGTCCGTGCAGGCATAAAGGCACCCACTCCACTCGAACAGGCAACCCTGGAGGGAAACCCTTCCCCCTCTTCAAGTAGCCTTTCCTTCAGACTCTAGGCCCTTGGCCGCGAGGGTGTATGGGAGCACGGCCAGGGATTCTGGGGCATATTCTGAGGGAGACTCGGGATGGGGCCGAAGGCGGAACACGACTCCCCCCTTGTCTCAGGGAGCCGGCCCGGCGGCCCCGCTTCCCTTGAGGTTTGAGGGCTAGCGGACTTACTCGAAGAAGCAGCTGTGTAGAGGGACCGTGTGGAAGCTAGACTAGCGTCACTCTTGCTGAGGGTGGAAGCTCTTCCAGTGGGTGTGCGTGAAAGTCAGGGCAATGATCCCACCGTCCCGGGATGCGTGCGTGAGAGCACTGCAATGAGTCCCAAACTATTTCCTGAGTGAGACTCTGGCTGCGGCAGAACGCAGGACTCGACTCCCCGCTTGTTTCAAAAAGCAGGCCTGCAATTCTGCCGGCAGCTCTAATTGCTAGCGAAGAAACTCGAAGCAGGACCCGTGTGGAGAAACCGTGCTTTAGCTAGCGCCGACCTGTCTGAGGGAGGAAGGCGGGTACAGTGTACCGTGTGTGAGCGCCTCGCGCTCGGCTCCCGTTCGTAAAAGCGAGGGAGAGGCAGGCTGGTGTGGAAGGCAAGCACCCCTCGACTCGGCTCTTGGTACATGAAGCGCACACGACCCCTCGAGGTGTGGTTGGAACTCTCAGTGCTCAACCCTGTCTTGAAAGAAACAAGCTCATAAGGAAGGCTACTTGCCCCTCACCGAGTCTCTCCTCAGCGCAGCCTCATTTTCAACCGTGCTGGTGTGTCAACCTGGGGAGTGGATCCCGGCAGAACTTCCAGGGAGAAAGAGGCAGTGGGCCCAAGGCACCTCTCGACTCAACTCCTATTTCGCGAGCAGGCCTGTGAAAGAACGCTGCTCTGGAACACACTGTTGTTTGGGGAGGAGAGCACAGCCGAACCATGTGTGTCTGGAGTCCTCTTTAGGAACCCAGCCACTTACCACGAGGAATCCAAAGCTAGAGTTACCGAAACATAGCTTGCATTGCTCGTCTTGAAGCTGGAGAGTTGTGACAGGGTTCGAGGATGAGAGACTCGGGAACGGTTCCCGTCCGTCACACAGAGTGAGAAACAGGAGCGTGCAGCACGCAGCTCTCACCCTCTTCTTGTTTCATGACGCCACTCGCCTGGCCCCGTGTGTGCGTGCAGGTATAAAGGCAGCCGCTCCCCTCGAACAGACAACCCTGGAGGGAACCCGTTCTCCCTCTTCAAGTAGCCTTTCCTGAGACTGCAGGCCCTTGGCCCCGAGGGTGTGTGGGAGCTCGGCCAGGGCTTCTGGAAGCATATTCTGAGGGAGACTTGGGATGGGGCAAAAGGCAGAACACGACTCGCCCCTTGTCTCAGGAAGCCAGCTCTACGGCCCCGCTTTGCCTGGAGGTGTGATGGCTAGCTGACTTACTCAAAGAAGCAGCAGTGTAGAGGGACCGGGTGGTTGCTACACTAGCGTCACTCTTGCTGTCGGTGGAAGCTCTTCCAGTGGGTGTGCGTGAAAGGCAGGGCAATGATCCCATCTTCCCGGGTGCGTGCGTGAGAGCACTGCAAGTGAGTCCCACACCGTTTCCTGAGTGAGACTCTGGCTGCGGCAGAACGCAGGACTCGACTCCCCGCTTGTTTCAGGAAAGGAGGCCTGCACTTCTGCCGGCAGTTTTAATTGCTAGAGAAGAAACTCAAAGCAGGACCCGTGTGGAGAAATCGTGCTTTAGCTAGCGCCGACCTCTCTGAGGGAGGTAGGCGGGTACAGTGTACCGTGTGTGAGAGCCTCGCGCACGGCTCCCGTTCAGAAAAGCGAGGGAGAAGGAGGCAGGTGCGGAGGGCAGGCACCCCTCGGCCCGGCTCTTGCTACCTGAAGCTCACACCACCGCTCGAGGTGTGGTTGGAACTCTCAGTGCTCAAACCTGCCTCGGAAGAAACAAGCTCATAAGGAAGCCTACTTTCCCCTCACGGAGCCTCTGCTCAGAGCGGCCTCCATGTCAACTGTGCTGGTGTGCCAACCTGGGGAGTGGATCCCGGCAGAACTTCCAGGGAGAAAGAGGCAGTGGGCCCAAGGCACCTCTCGCCTGAATTCCTATTTCGCGAGCAGACCTGTGAAGGAAGGCTGCTGTGAAACACCCTCTTGTTTGGGGAGCGGAGCACAGCTGAACCCTGTGTGTCTGCAATCCTTACGGACCCAACCACTGAACACGAGGAATCCAAGCGATAGAGTTACCGAAACTTAGCTTGCATTGCTCCTCTTGAAGCTGGAGGGATTTGACAGGGTTCAAGGACGAGAGACTCGGGAACGGTTCCCGTCCGTCACACAGAGTGAGAAACGGGAGCGTGCAGCAGGCAGCTCTCACCCTCCTCTTGTTTCAGGAGGCCACTCGCCTGGCCCCGTGTGTTCGTGCAGGCATAAAGGCACCCACTCCACTCGAACAGACAACCCTGGAGGGAAACCGTTCTCCCTCTTCAAGTAGCCTTTCCTTCAGACTCTAGGCCCTTGGCTGCGAGGGTGTATGGGAGCACGGCCAGGGATTCTGGGGCATATTCTGAGGGAGACTCGGGATGGGGCCGAAGGCAGAACACGACTCGCCCCTTGTCTCAGGGAGCCGGCCCGGCGGCCCCGCTTCCCTTGAGGTTTGAGGGCTAGCGGACTTACACGAAGAAGCAGCTGTGTAGAGGGACCGTGTGGAAGCTAAACTAGCGTCACTCTTGCTGAGGGTGGAAGCTCTTCCAGTGGGTGTGCGTGAAAGGCAGGGCAATGATCCCATCGTCCCGGGGTGCGTGCGTGAGAGCACTGCAAGTGAGTCCCAAACTATTTCCTGAGTGAGACTCTGGCTGCGGCAGAACGCAGGACTCGACTCCCCGCTTGTTTCAAGAAAGCAGGCCTGCACTTCTGCCGGCAACTCTAATTGCTAGCGAAGAATCTCGAAGCAGGACCCGTGTGGAGAAACCGTGCTTTAGCTAGCGCCGACCTGTCTGAGGGAGGAAGGCGGGTACAGTGTACCGTGTCTGAGACCCTCGCGCTCGGCTCCCGTCCGTAAAAGCGAGGGAGAGGCAGGCTGGTGCGGAAGGCAAGCACCTCCCGACTCGGCTCTTGCTACCTTAAGCTCACACCAGCCCTCGAGGTGTGGTTGGAACTCTCAGTGCTCAACCCTGCCTTGAAAGCAACAAGCTCATAAGGAAGCCTACTTTCCCCTCACCGAGCCTCTCCTCAGCGCAGCCTCATTTTCAACCGTGCTGGTGTGCCAACCTGGGGAGTGGATCCCCGCAGAACTTCCAGGGAGAAAGAGGCAGTGGGCCCAAAGCACCTCTCGACTCAACTCCTATTTCGCGAGCAGGCCTGTGAAAGAAGGCTGCTCTGGAACGCCCTCTTGTTTGGAGAAGAGAGCACAGCTGAACCCTGTGTGTCTGGAATCCTTAGGGACCCAGCCACTTACCACGAGGTATCAAACGATAGAGTTACTGAAACTGAGCTTGCATTGCTCGTCTTGAAGCTGGAGGGATTTGACAGGGTTCGAGGACGAGAGACTCGGGAACGGTTCCCGTCCGTCACACACAGTGAGACACAGGAGCGTGTAGCAGGCAGCTCTCACCCTCCTCTTTTTTCATGAGGCCACTCGCCTGGCCCCGTGTGTGCGTGCAGGCATAAGGGCAGACACTCCCCTCGAACAGACAACCCTGGAGGGAACCCGTTCTCCCTCTTCAAGTAGCTTTTCCTGAGACAGCAGGCCCTCGGCCGCGAGGGTGTGTGAGAGCATGGCCAGGGCTTCTGGAAGCATATTCTGAGGGAGACTCGGGATGGGGCAGAAGGCAGAACACCACTCGCCCCTTGTCTCAGGAAGCCAGCCCTGCGGCACACCTTTGCCTGGAGGCCTGATGGCTAGCCGACTTACTCGAAGTGGCAGCAGTGTAGACGGACCGTGTGGGCGCTAGAGTAGCGTCACTCTTGCTGCCGGTGGAAGCTCTTCCAGTGGGTGTGCGTGAAAGGCAGGGCAATGATCCCATCTTCCCGGGGTGCGAGCGTGAGAGCACTGCAAGTGAGTCCCAAACCGTTTCCTGAGTGAGACTCTGGCTGCGGCAGAACGCAGGACTCAACTCCCCACTTGTTTCAGGAAAGCAGGCCTGCACTTCTGCCGGCAGCTCTAATTGCTAGCGAAGAAACTGGAAGCAGGACCCGTGTGGAGAAACCGTGCTTTAGCTAGCGCCGACCTCTCTGAGGGAGGAAGGCGTGTATAGTGAACCGTGTGTGAGAGCCTCAGGCACGGCTAGCGTTCGTAAAAGCGAGGGAGAAGCAGGCCGGTGCGGAAGACAGGCACCCGTCCCTCGTCTCTTGCTACCTGAAGCTCACACCAACCCTCGAGGTCTGGTTGGAACTCTCAGTGTTCAACCCTGCCTTGAAAGAAACGAGCTCATAAGGAAGCCTACTTTCCCCTCACCGAGCCTGTCCTCAGCGCGGCCTCCTTCTCAACCGTGCTGGTGTGCGAATCTGGGGAGTGGATCCCGGCAGAACTTCCAGGGAGAAAGAGGCAGTGGGCCCAAGGCACCTCTCGACTCAACTCCTATTTCGCGAGCAGGCCTGTGAAGGAAGGCTGCTCTGGAACACACTGTTGTTTGGGGACGAGAGCAGAGCTTAACCATGTGTGTCTGGAATCCTTATGGACCCAGCCACTTACCACGAGGAATCCAAGAGCTAGAGGTACCGAAACTTAGATTGCAATGCTCGTCTTGAAGGTGGAAGGATTTGACAGGGTTCGAGGACGAGAGACTCGGGAACGGTTCCCGTCCGTCACACAGAGTGAGAAACAGGAGCGTGCAGCAGGCAGCTCTCACCCTCCTCTTGTTTCATGAAGCCACTCGCCTGGCCCCGTGTGTGCGTGCAGGTATAAAGGCAGCCACTCCCCTCGAACAGACAACCCTGGAGGGAACCCGTTCTCCCTCTTCAAGTAACCTTTCCTGAGACTGCAGGGCCTTGGCCGCGAGAGCGTGTGGGAGCTCCGCCAGGGCTTCTGGAAGCATATCCTGAGGGAGACTTGGGATGGGCAGAAGGCAGAACACGACTCGCCCCTTGTCTCAGGAAGCCAGCCCTGCGGCCCCGCTTTGCCTGGAGGTCTGATGGCTAGCTGACTTACTCAAAGAAGCAGCAGTGTAGAGGGACCGGGTGGTAGCTACACTAGCGTCACTCTTGCTGCCGGTGGAAGCTCTTCGAGTGGGTGTGCGTGAAAGGCAGGGCAATGATCCCATCTTCCCGGCGTGCGTGAGCGAGAGCACTGCAAGTGAGTCCCAAACGTTTCCTGAGTGAGACTCTGGCTGCGGCAGAACGCAGGACTCGACTCCCCGCTTGTTTCAGGAAAGGCACCTCTGCTTTCAGGTCTAATTGCTAGCGAAGGAATTCGAAGCACGACCCGTGTGTAGAAACTCTGCTTTAGAAACTGACGACCTCGCTGAGGGAGGAAGCCGACTCCTGTGTACCGTGGGTGAGAGCCTGGCGCACGGTTCCCGTTCAGAAAAGCGAGGGAGAAGGAGGCATGTACGGAGGGCAGACATCCCTCGGCCCGGCTCTTGCTACCTGAAGCTCACACCACCCCTCGAGGTGTGGTTGGAACTCTCAGTGCTCAACCCTGCCTTGAAAGAAACAAGCTCATAAGGAAGCCTAATTTCCCCTCAAGGAGCCTCTGCTCAGAGCGGCCTCCATGTCAACTGTGCTGGTGTGCCAACCTGGGGAGGGGATCCCGGCAGAACTTCCAGGGAGAAAGAGGCAGTCGGCCCAAGGCACCTCTCGACTCAACTCTTAGTTCGCGGGCAGACCTGTGAAGGAAGGCTGCTGTGAAACACCCTCTTCTTTGGGGAGCAGAGCACAGCTGAACCCTGTGTGTCTGCAATCCTTACGGACCCAGCCACTGAACACGAGGAATCCAAGCGATAGAGTTACCGAAACAGCTTGCATTGCTCGTCTTGAAGCTGGAGGGATTTGACAGGGTTCGAGGACGAGAGACTCGGGAACGGTTCACGACCGTCACACCGAGTGAGAAACAGGAGCGTGCAGCAGGCAGCTCTCACCCTCTTGTTTCATGAAGCCACTCGCCTGGTCCTGAGTGTGCGTGCAGGTATAAAGGCAGCCGCTCCCCTCGAAGAGACAACCCTGTAGGGAACCCGTTCTCCCTCTTCAAGGAGCCTTTCCTTCAGACTCTAGGCCCTTGGCCGCGAGGGTGTATGGGAGCACGGCCAGGGATTCTGGGGCATATTCTGAGGGAGACTCGGGATGGGGCCGAAGGCGGAACACGACTCCCCCCTTGTTTCAGGGAGCCGGCCCGGCGGCCCCGCTTCCCTTGAGGTTTGAGGGCTAGCGGACTTACTCGAAGAAGCAGCTGTGTAGAGGGACCGTGTGGAAGCTAGACTAGCGTCACTCTTGCTGAGGGTGGAAGCTCTTCCAGTGGGTGTGCGTGAAAGTCAGGGCAATGATCCCACCGTCCCGGGATGCGTGCGTGAGAGCACTGCAATGAGTCCCAAACTATTTCCTGAGTGAGACTCTGGCTGCGGCAGAACGCAGGACTCGACTCCCCGCTTGTTTCAAAAAGCAGGCCTGCAATTCTGCCGGCAGCTCTAATTGCTAGCGAAGAAACTCGAAGCAGGACCCGTGTGGAGAAACCGTGCTTTAGCTAGCGCCGACCTGTCTGAGGGAGGAAGGCGGGTACAGTGTACCGTGTGTGAGCGCCTCGCGCTCGGCTCCCGTTCGTAAAAGCGAGGGAGAGGCAGGCTGGTGTGGAAGGCAAGCACCCCTCGACTCGGCTCTTGGTACATGAAGCGCACACGACCCCTCGAGGTGTGGTTGGAACTCTCAGTGCTCAACCCTGTCTTGAAAGAAACAAGCTCATAAGGAAGGCTACTTGCCCCTCACCGAGTCTCTCCTCAGCGCAGCCTCATTTTCAACCGTGCTGGTGTGTCAACCTGGGGAGTGGATCCCGGCAGAACTTCCAGGGAGAAAGAGGCAGTGGGCCCAAGGCACCCCTCGACTCAACTCCTATTTCGCGAGCAGGCCTGTGAAAGAACGCTGCTGTGGAACACACTGTTGTTTGGGGAGGAGAGCACAGCCGAACCATGTGTGTCTGGAATCCTCTTTAGGAACCCAGCCACTTACCACGAGGAATCCAAAGCTAGAGTTACCGAAACATAGCTTGCATTGCTCGTCTTGAAGCTGGAGAGTTGTGACAGGGTTCGAGGATGAGAGACTCGGGAACGGTTCCCGTCCGTCACACAGAGTGAGAAACAGGAGCGTGCAGCACGCAGCTCTCACCCTCTTCTTGTTTCATGACGCCACTCGCCTGGCCCCGTGTGTGCGTGCAGGTATAAAGGCAGCCACTCCCCTCGAACAGACAACCCTGGAGGGAACCCGTTCTCCCTCTTCAAGTAGCCTTTCCTGAGACTGCAGGCCCTTGGCCCCGAGGGTGTGTGGGAGCTCGGCCAGGGCTTCTGGAAGCATATTCTGAGGGAGACTTGGGATGGGGCAAAAGGCAGAACACGACTCGCCCCTTGTCTCAGGAAGCCAGCTCTACGGCCCCGCTTTGCCTGGAGGTGTGATGGCTAGCTGACTTACTCAAAGAAGCAGCAGTGTAGAGGGACCGGGTGGTTGCTACACTAGCGTCACTCTTGCTGTCGGTGGAAGCTCTTCCAGTGGGTGTGCGTGAAAGGCAGGGCAATGATCCCATCTTCCCGGGTGCGTGCGTGAGAGCACTGCAAGTGAGTCCCACACCGTTTCCTGAGTGAGACTCTGGCTGCGGCAGAACGCAGGACTCGACTCCCCGCTTGTTTCAGGAAAGGAGGCCTGCACTTCTGCCGGCAGTTTTAATTGCTAGAGAAGAAACTCAAAGCAGGACCCGTGTGGAGAAATCGTGCTTTAGCTAGCGCCGACCTCTCTGAGGGAGGTAGGCGGGTACAGTGTACCGTGTGTGAGAGCCTCGCGCACGGCTCCCGTTCAGAAAAGCGAGGGAGAAGGAGGCAGGTGCGGAGGGCAGGCACCCCTCGGCCCGGCTCTTGCTACCTGAAGCTCACAACACCGCTCGAGGTGTGGTTGGAACTCTCAGTGCTCAAACCTGCCTCGGAAGAAACAAGCTCATAAGGAAGCCTACTTTCCCCTCACGGAGCCTCTGCTCAGAGCGGCCTCCATGTCAACTGTGCTGGTGTGCCAACCTGGGGAGTGGATCCCGGCAGAACTTCCAGGGAGAAAGAGGCAGTGGGCCCAAGGCACCTCTCGCCTCAATTCCTATTTCGCGAGCAGACCTGTGAAGGAAGGCTGCTGTGAAACACCCTCTTGTTTGGGGAGCGGAGCACAGCTGAACCCTGTGTGTCTGCAATCCTTACGGACCCAACCACTGAACACGAGGAATCCAAGCGATAGAGTTACCGAAACTTAGCTTGCATTGCTCCTCTTGAAGCTGGAGGGATTTGACAGGGTTCAAGGACGAGAGACTCGGGAACGGTTCCCGTCCGTCACACAGAGTGAGAAACGGGAGCGTGCAGCAGGCAGCTCTCACCCTCCTCTTGTTTCATGTGGCCACTCGCCGGGCCCCGTGTGTTCGTGCAGGCATAAAGGCACCCACTCCACTCGAACAGACAACCCTGGAGGGAAACCGTTCTCCCTCTTCAAGTAGCCTTTCCTTCAGACTCTAGGCCCTTGGCCGCGAGGGTGTATGGGAGCACGGCCAGGGATTCTGGGGCATATTCTGAGGGAGACTCGGGATGGGGCCGAAGGCAGAACACGACTCGCCCCTTGTCTCAGGGAGCCGGCCCGGCGGCCCCGCTTCCCTTGAGGTTTGAGGGCTAGCGGACTTACACGAAGAAGCAGCTGTGTAGAGGGACCGTGTGGAAGCTAAACTAGCGTCACTCTTGCTGAGGGTGGAAGCTCTTCCAGTGGGTGTGCGTGAAAGGCAGGGCAATGATCCCATCGTCCCGGGGTGCGTGCGTGAGAGCACTGCAAGTGAGTCCCAAACTATTTCCTGAGTGAGACTCTGGCTGCGGCACAACGCAGGACTCGACTCCCCGCTTGTTTCAAGAAAGCAGGCCTGCACTTCTGCCGGCAACTCTAATTGCTAGCGAAGAATCTCGAAGCAGGACCCGTGTGGAGAAACCGTGCTTTAGCTAGCGCCGACCTGTCTGAGGGAGGAAGGCGGGTACAGTGTACCGTGTCTGAGACCCTCGCGCTCGGCTCCCGTCCGTAAAAGCGAGGGAGAGGCAGGCTGGTGCGGAAGGCAAGCACCTCCCGACTCGGCTCTTGCTACCTTAAGCTCACACCAGCCCTCGAGGTGTGGTTGGAACTCTCAGTGCTCAACCCTGCCTTGAAAGCAACAAGCTCATAAGGAAGCCTACTTTCCCCTCACCGAGCCTCTCCTCAGCGCAGCCTCATTTTCAACCGTGCTGGTGTGCCAACCTGGGGAGTGGATCCCCGCAGAACTTCCAGGGAGAAAGAGGCAGTGGGCCCAAAGCACCTCTCGACTCAACTCCTATTTCGCGAGCAGGCCTGTGAAAGAAGGCTGCTCTGGAACGCCCTCTTGTTTGGAGAAGAGAGCACAGCTGAACCCTGTGTGTCTGGAATCCTTAGGGACCCAGCCACTTACCACGAGGTATCAAACGATAGAGTTACTGAAACTGAGCTTGCATTGCTCGTCTTGAAGCTGGAGGGATTTGACAGGGTTCGAGGACGAGAGACTCGGGAACGGTTCCCGTCCGTCACACACAGTGAGACACAGGAGCGTGTAGCAGGCAGCTCTCACCCTCCTCTTTTTTCATGAGGCCACTCGCCTGGCCCCGTGTGTGCGTGCAGGCATAAGGGCAGACACTCCCCTCGAACAGACAACCCTGGAGGGAACCCGTTCTCCCTCTTCAAGTAGCTTTTCCTGAGAGAGCAGGCCCTCGGCCGCGAGGGTGTGTGAGAGCATGGCCAGGGCTTCTGGAAGCATATTCTGAGGGAGACTCGGGATGGGGCAGAAGGCAGAACACCACTCGCCCCTTGTCTCAGGAAGCCAGCCCTGCGGCACACCTTTGCCTGGAGGCCTGATGGCTAGCCGACTTACTCGAAGTGGCAGCAGTGTAGACGGACCGTGTGGGCGCTAGAGTAGCGTCACTCTTGCTGCCGGTGGAAGCTCTTCCAGTGGGTGTGCGTGAAAGGCAGGGCAATGATCCCATCTTCCCGGGGTGCGAGCGTGAGAGCACTGCAAGTGAGTCCCAAACCGTTTCCTGAGTGAGACTCTGGCTGCGGCAGAACGCAGGACTCAACTCCCCACTTGTTTCAGGAAAGCAGGCCTGCACTTCTGCCGGCAGCTCTAATTGCTAGCGAAGAAACTGGAAGCAGGACCCGTGTGGAGAAACCGTGCTTTAGCTAGCGCCGACCTCTCTGAGGGAGGAAGGCGTGTATAGTGAACCGTGTGTGAGAGCCTCAGGCACGGCTAGCGTTCGTAAAAGCGAGGGAGAAGCAGGCCGGTGCGGAAGACAGGCACCCGTCCCTCGTCTCTTGCTACCTGAAGCTCACACCAACCCTCGAGGTCTGGTTGGAACTCTCAGTGTTCAACCCTGCCTTGAAAGAAACGAGCTCATAAGGAAGCCTACTTTCCCCTCACCGAGCCTGTCCTCAGCGCGGCCTCCTTCTCAACCGTGCTGGTGTGCGAATCTGGGGAGTGGATCCCGGCAGAACTTCCAGGGAGAAAGAGGCAGTGGGCCCAAGGCACCTCTCGACTCAACTCCTATTTCGCGAGCAGGCCTGTGAAGGAAGGCTGCTCTGGAACACACTGTTGTTTGGGGACGAGAGCAGAGCTTAACCATGTGTGTCTGGAATCCTTATGGACCCAGCCACTTACCACGAGGAATCCAAGAGCTAGAGGTACCGAAACTTAGATTGCAATGCTCGTCTTGAAGGTGGAAGGATTTGACAGGGTTCGAGGACGAGAGACTCGGGAACGGTTCCCGTCCGTCACACAGAGTGAGAAACAGGAGCGTGCAGCAGGCAGCTCTCACCCTCCTCTTGTTTCATGAAGCCACTCGCCTGGCCCCGTGTGTGCGTGCAGGTATAAAGGCAGCCACTCCCCTCGAACAGACAACCCTGGAGGGAACCCGTTCTCCCTCTTCAAGTAACCTTTCCTGAGACTGCAGGGCCTTGGCCGCGAGAGCGTGTGGGAGCTCCGCCAGGGCTTCTGGAAGCATATCCTGAGGGAGACTTGGGATGGGCAGAAGGCAGAACACGACTCGCCCCTTGTCTCAGGAAGCCAGCCCTGCGGCCCCGCTTTGCCTGGAGGTCTGATGGCTAGCTGACTTACTCAAAGAAGCAGCAGTGTAGAGGGACCGGGTGGTAGCTACACTAGCGTCACTCTTGCTGCCGGTGGAAGCTCTTCGAGTGGGTGTGCGTGAAAGGCAGGGCAATGATCCCATCTTCCCGGCGTGCGTGAGCGAGAGCACTGCAAGTGAGTCCCAAACGTTTCCTGAGTGAGACTCTGGCTGCGGCAGAACGCAGGACTCGACTCCCCGCTTGTTTCAGGAAAGGCACCTCTGCTTTCAGGTCTAATTGCTAGCGAAGGAATTCGAAGCACGACCCGTGTGTAGAAACTCTGCTTTAGAAACTGACGACCTCGCTGAGGGAGGAAGCCGACTCCTGTGTACCGTGGGTGAGAGCCTGGCGCACGGTTCCCGTTCAGAAAAGCGAGGGAGAAGGAGGCATGTACGGAGGGCAGACATCCCTCGGCCCGGCTCTTGCTACCTGAAGCTCACACCACCCCTCGAGGTGTGGTTGGAACTCTCAGTGCTCAACCCTGCCTTGAAAGAAACAAGCTCATAAGGAAGCCTAATTTCCCCTCAAGGAGCCTCTGCTCAGAGCGGCCTCCATGTCAACTGTGCTGGTGTGCCAACCTGGGGAGGGGATCCCGGCAGAACTTCCAGGGAGAAAGAGGCAGTCGGCCCAAGGCACCTCTCGACTCAACTCTTAGTTCGCGGGCAGACCTGTGAAGGAAGGCTGCTGTGAAACACCCTCTTCTTTGGGGAGCAGAGCACAGCTGAACCCTGTGTGTCTGCAATCCTTACGGACCCAGCCACTGAACACGAGGAATCCAAGCGATAGAGTTACCGAAACAGCTTGCATTGCTCGTCTTGAAGCTGGAGGGATTTGACAGGGTTCGAGGACGAGAGACTCGGGAACGGTTCACGACCGTCACACCGAGTGAGAAACAGGAGCGTGCAGCAGGCAGCTCTCACCCTCTTGTTTCATGAAGCCACTCGCCTGGTCCTGAGTGTGCGTGCAGGTATAAAGGCAGCCGCTCCCCTCGAAGAGACAACCCTGTAGGGAACCCGTTCTCCCTCTTCAAGGAGCCTTTCCTGAGACTGCAGACCCTTGGCCGCGAGGGTGTGTGGGAGCTCGGCCAGGGCTTCTGGAAGCATATTCTGAGGGAGACTTGGGATGGGGCAGAAGGCAGAACACGACTCGCCCCTTCTCTCAGGAAGCCAGCCCTACGGCCCCGCTTTGCCTGGAGGTGTGATGGCTAGCTGACTTACTCAAAGAAGCAGCAGTGTAGAGGGACCGGGTGGTAGCTGCACTAGCGTCACTCTTGCTGTCGGTGGAAGCTCTTCCAGTGGGTGTGCGTGAAAGGCAGGGCAATGATCCCATCTTCCCGGGTGCGTGCGTGAGAGCACTGCAAGTGAGTCCCACACCGTTTCCTGAGTGAGACTCTGGCTGCGGCAGAACGCAGGACTCGACTCCCCGCTTGTTTCAGGAAAGGAGGCCTGCACTTCTGCCGGCAGTTTTAATTGCTAGCGAAGAAACTCGAAGCAGGACCCGTGTGGACAAATCGTGCTTTAGCTAGCGCCGACCTCTCTGAGGGAGGTAGGCGGGTACAGTGTACCGTGTGTGAGAGCCTCGCGCACGGCTCCCGTTCAGAAAAGCGAGGGAGAAGGAGGCAGGTGCGGAGGGCAGGCACCCCTCGGCCCGGCTCTTGCTACCTGAAGCTCACACCACCGCTCGAGGTGTGGTTGGAACTCTCAGTGCTCAAACCTGCCTCGGAAGAAACAAGCTCATAAGGAAGCCTACTTTCCCCTCACGGAGCCTCTGCTCAGAGCGGCCTCCATGTCAACTGTGCTGGTGTGCCAACCTGGGGAGTGGATCCCGGCAGAACTTCCAGGGAGAAAGAGGCAGTGGGCCCAAGGCACCTCTCGCCTCAATTCCTATTTCGCGAGCAGACCTGTGAAGGAAGGCTGCTGTGAAACACCCTCTTGTTTGGGGAGCGGAGCACAGCTGAACCCTGTGTGTCTGCAATCCTTACGGACCCAACCACTGAACACGAGGAATCCAAGGGATAGAGTTACCGAAACTTAGCTTGCATTGCTCATCTTGAAGCTGGAGGGATTTGACAGGGTTCAAGGACGAGAGACTCGGGAACGGTTCCCGTCCGTCACACAGAGTGAGAAACAGGAGCGTGCAGCAGGCAGCTCTCACCCTCCTCTTGTTTCATGAGGCCACTCGCCTGGCCCCGTGTGTCCGTGCAGGCATAAAGGCACCCACTCCACTCGAACAGGCAACCCTGGAGGGAAACCCTTCCCCCTCTTCAAGTAGCCTTTCCTTCAGACTCTAGGCCCTTGGCCGCGAGGGTGTATGGGAGCACGGCCAGGGATTCTGGGGCATATTCTGAGGGAGACTCGGGATGGGGCCGAAGGCGGAACACGACTCCCCCCTTGTCTCAGGGAGCCGGCCCGGCGGCCCCGCTTCCCTTGAGGTTTGAGGGCTAGCGGACTTACTCGAAGAAGCAGCTGTGTAGAGGGACCGTGTGGAAGCTAAACTAGCGTCACTCTTGCTGAGGGTGGAAGCTCTTCCAGTGGGTGTGCGTGAAAGTCAGGGCAATGATCCCACCGTCCCGGGATGCGTGCGTGAGAGCACTGCAATGAGTCCCAAACTATTTCCTGAGTGAGACTCTGGCTGCGGCAGAACGCAGGACTCGACTCCCCGCTTGTTTCAAAAAGCAGGCCTGCAATTCTGCCGGCAGCTCTAATTGCTAGCGAAGAAACTCGAAGCAGGACCCGTGTGGAGAAACCGTGCTTTAGCTAGCGCCGACCTGTCTGAGGGAGGAAGGCGGGTACAGTGTACCGTGTGTGAGCGCCTCGCGCTCGGCTCCCGTTCGTAAAAGCGAGGGAGAGGCAGGCTGGTGTGGAAGGCAAGCACCCCTCGACTCGGCTCTTGGTACATGAAGCGCACACGACCCCTCGAGGTGTGGTTGGAACTCTCAGTGCTCAACCCTGTCTTGAAAGAAACAAGCTCATAAGGAAGGCTACTTGCCCCTCACCGAGTCTCTCCTCAGCGCAGCCTCATTTTCAACCGTGCTGGTGTGTCAACCTGGGGAGTGGATCCCGGCAGAACTTCCAGGGAGAAAGAGGCAGTGGGCCCAAGGCACCTCTCGACTCAACTCCTATTTCGCGAGCAGGCCTGTGAAAGAACGCTGCTCTGGAACACACTGTTGTTTGGGGAGGAGAGCACAGCCGAACCATGTGTGTCTGGAGTCCTCTTTAGGAACCCAGCCACTTACCACGAGGAATCCAAAGCTAGAGTTACCGAAACATAGCTTGCATTGCTCGTCTTGAAGCTGGAGAGTTGTGACAGGGTTCGAGGATGAGAGACTCGGGAACGGTTCCCGTCCGTCACACAGAGTGAGAAACAGGAGCGTGCAGCACGCAGCTCTCACCCTCTTCTTGTTTCATGACGCCACTCGCCTGGCCCCGTGTGTGCGTGCAGGTATAAAGGCAGCCACTCCCCTCGAACAGACAACCCTGGAGGGAACCCGTTCTCCCTCTTCAAGTAGCCTTTCCTGAGACTGCAGGCCCTTGGCCCCGAGGGTGTGTGGGAGCTCGGCCAGGGCTTCTGGAAGCATATTCTGAGGGAGACTTGGGATGGGGCAAAAGGCAGAACACGACTCGCCCCTTGTCTCAGGAAGCCAGCTCTACGGCCCCGCTTTGCCTGGAGGTGTGATGGCTAGCTGACTTACTCAAAGAAGCAGCAGTGTAGAGGGACCGGGTGGTTGCTACACTAGCGTCACTCTTGCTGTCGGTGGAAGCTCTTCCAGTGGGTGTGCGTGAAAGGCAGGGCAATGATCCCATCTTCCCGGGTGCGTGCGTGAGAGCACTGCAAGTGAGTCCCACACCGTTTCCTGAGTGAGACTCTGGCTGCGGCAGAACGCAGGACTCGACTCCCCGCTTGTTTCAGGAAAGGAGGCCTGCACTTCTGCCGGCAGTTTTAATTGCTAGCGAAGAAACTCGAAGCAAGACCCGTGTGGAGAAATCGTGCTTTAGCTAGCGCCGACCTCTCTGAGGGAGGTAGGCGGGTACAGTGTACCGTGTGTGAGAGCCTCGCGCACGGCTCCCGTTCAGAAAAGCGAGGGAGAAGGAGGCAGGTGCGGAGGGCAGGCACCCCTCGGCCCGGCTCTTGCTACCTGAAGCTCACAACACCGCTCGAGGTGTGGTTGGAACTCTCAGTGCTCAAACCTGCCTCGGAAGAAACAAGCTCATAAGGAAGCCTACTTTCCCCTCACGGAGCCTCTGCTCAGAGCGGCCTCCATGTCAACTGTGCTGGTGTGCCAACCTGGGGAGTGGATCCCGGCAGAACTTCCAGGGAGAAAGAGGCAGTGGGCCCAAGGCACCTCTCGCCTCAATTCCTATTTCGCGAGCAGACCTGTGAAGGAAGGCTGCTGTGAAACACCCTCTTGTTTGGGGAGCGGAGCACAGCTGAACCCTGTGTGTCTGCAATCCTTACGGACCCAACCACTGAACACGAGGAATCCAAGCGATAGAGTTACCGAAACTTAGCTTGCATTGCTCCTCTTGAAGCTGGAGGGATTTGACAGGGTTCAAGGACGAGAGACTCGGGAACGGTTCCCGTCCGTCACACAGAGTGAGAAACGGGAGCGTGCAGCAGGCAGCTCTCACCCTCCTCTTGTTTCATGAAGCCACTCGCCGGGCCCCGTGTGTTCGTGCAGGCATAAAGGCACCCACTCCACTCGAACAGACAACCCTGGAGGGAAACCGTTCTCCCTCTTCAAGTAGCCTTTCCTTCAGACTCTAGGCCCTTGGCCGCGAGGGTGTATGGGAGCACGGCCAGGGATTCTGGGGCATATTCTGAGGGAGACTCGGGATGGGGCCGAAGGCAGAACACGACTCGCCCCTTGTCTCAGGGAGCCGGCCCGGCGGCCCCGCTTCCCTTGAGGTTTGAGGGCTAGCGGACTTACACGAAGAAGCAGCTGTGTAGAGGGACCGTGTGGAAGCTAAACTAGCGTCACTCTTGCTGAGGGTGGAAGCTCTTCCAGTGGGTGTGCGTGAAAGGCAGGGCAATGATCCCATCGTCCCGGGGTGCGTGCGTGAGAGCACTGCAAGTGAGTCCCAAACTATTTCCTGAGTGAGACTCTGGCTGCGGCACAACGCAGGACTCGACTCCCCGCTTGTTTCAAGAAAGCAGGCCTGCACTTCTGCCGGCAACTCTAATTGCTAGCGAAGAATCTCGAAGCAGGACCCGTGTGGAGAAACCGTGCTTTAGCTAGCGCCGACCTGTCTGAGGGAGGAAGGCGGGTACAGTGTACCGTGTCTGAGACCCTCGCGCTCGGCTCCCGTCCGTAAAAGCGAGGGAGAGGCAGGCTGGTGCGGAAGGCAAGCACCTCCCGACTCGGCTCTTGCTACCTTAAGCTCACACCAGCCCTCGAGGTGTGGTTGGAACTCTCAGTGCTCAACCCTGCCTTGAAAGCAACAAGCTCATAAGGAAGCCTACTTTCCCCTCACCGAGCCTCTCCTCAGCGCAGCCTCATTTTCAACCGTGCTGGTGTGCCAACCTGGGGAGTGGATCCCCGCAGAACTTCCAGGGAGAAAGAGGCAGTGGGCCCAAAGCGCCTCTCGACTCATCTCCTATTTCGCGAGCAGGCCTGTGAAAGAAGGCTGCTCTGGAACGCCCTCTTGTTTGGAGAAGAGAGCACAGCTGAACCCTGTGTGTCTGGAATCCTTAGGGACCCAGCCACTTACCACGAGGTATCAAACGATAGAGTTACTGAAACTGAGCTTGCATTGCTCGTCTTGAAGCTGGAGGGATTTGACAGGGTTCGAGGACGAGAGACTCGGGAACGGTTCCCGTCCGTCACACACAGTGAGACACAGGAGCGTGTAGCAGGCAGCTCTCACCCTCCTCTTTTTTCATGAGGCCACTCGCCTGGCCCCGTGTGTGCGTGCAGGCATAAGGGCAGACACTCCCCTCGAACAGACAACCCTGGAGGGAACCCGTTCTCCCTCTTCAAGTAGCTTTTCCTGAGAGAGCAGGCCCTCGGCCGCGAGGGTGTGTGAGAGCATGGCCAGGGCTTCTGGAAGCATATTCTGAGGGAGACTCGGGATGGGGCAGAAGGCAGAACACCACTCGCCCCTTGTCTCAGGAAGCCAGCCCTGCGGCACACCTTTGCCTGGAGGCCTGATGGCTAGCCGACTTACTCGAAGTGGCAGCAGTGTAGACGGACCGTGTGGGCGCTAGAGTAGCGTCACTCTTGCTGCCGGTGGAAGCTCTTCCAGTGGGTGTGCGTGAAAGGCAGGGCAATGATCCCATCTTCCCGGGGTGCGAGCGTGAGAGCACTGCAAGTGAGTCCCAAACCGTTTCCTGAGTGAGACTCTGGCTGCGGCAGAACGCAGGACTCAACTCCCCACTTGTTTCAGGAAAGCAGGCCTGCACTTCTGCCGGCAGCTCTAATTGCTAGCGAAGAAACTGGAAGCAGGACCCGTGTGGAGAAACCGTGCTTTAGCTAGCGCCGACCTCTCTGAGGGAGGAAGGCGTGTATAGTGAACCGTGTGTGAGAGCCTCAGGCACGGCTAGCGTTCGTAAAAGCGAGGGAGAAGCAGGCCGGTGCGGAAGACAGGCACCCGTCCCTCGTCTCTTGCTACCTGAAGCTCACACCAACCCTCGAGGTCTGGTTGGAACTCTCAGTGTTCAACCCTGCCTTGAAAGAAACGAGCTCATAAGGAAGCCTACTTTCCCCTCACCGAGCCTGTCCTCAGCGCGGCCTCCTTCTCAACCGTGCTGGTGTGCGAATCTGGGGAGTGGATCCCGGCAGAACTTCCAGGGAGAAAGAGGCAGTGGGCCCAAGGCACCTCTCGACTCAACTCCTATTTCGCGAGCAGGCCTGTGAAGGAAGGCTGCTCTGGAACACACTGTTGTTTGGGGACGAGAGCAGAGCTTAACCATGTGTGTCTGGAATCCTTATGGACCCAGCCACTTACCACGAGGAATCCAAGAGCTAGAGGTACCGAAACTTAGATTGCAATGCTCGTCTTGAAGGTGGAAGGATTTGACAGGGTTCGAGGACGAGAGACTCGGGAACGGTTCCCGTCCGTCACACAGAGTGAGAAACAGGAGCGTGCAGCAGGCAGCTCTCACCCTCCTCTTGTTTCATGAAGCCACTCGCCTGGCCCCGTGTGTGCGTGCAGGTATAAAGGCAGCCACTCCCCTCGAACAGACAACCCTGGAGGGAACCCGTTCTCCCTCTTCAAGTAACCTTTCCTGAGACTGCAGGGCCTTGGCCGCGAGAGCGTGTGGGAGCTCCGCCAGGGCTTCTGGAAGCATATCCTGAGGGAGACTTGGGATGGGCAGAAGGCAGAACACGACTCGCCCCTTGTCTCAGGAAGCCAGCCCTGCGGCCCCGCTTTGCCTGGAGGTCTGATGGCTAGCTGACTTACTCAAAGAAGCAGCAGTGTAGAGGGACCGGGTGGTAGCTACACTAGCGTCACTCTTGCTGCCGGTGGAAGCTCTTCGAGTGGGTGTGCGTGAAAGGCAGGGCAATGATCCCATCTTCCCGGCGTGCGTGAGCGAGAGCACTGCAAGTGAGTCCCAAACGTTTCCTGAGTGAGACTCTGGCTGCGGCAGAACGCAGGACTCGACTCCCCGCTTGTTTCAGGAAAGGCACCTCTGCTTTCAGGTCTAATTGCTAGCGAAGGAATTCGAAGCACGACCCGTGTGTAGAAACTCTGCTTTAGAAACTGACGACCTCGCTGAGGGAGGAAGCCGACTCCTGTGTACCGTGGGTGAGAGCCTGGCGCACGGTTCCCGTTCAGAAAAGCGAGGGAGAAGGAGGCATGTACGGAGGGCAGACATCCCTCGGCCCGGCTCTTGCTACCTGAAGCTCACACCACCCCTCGAGGTGTGGTTGGAACTCTCAGTGCTCAACCCTGCCTTGAAAGAAACAAGCTCATAAGGAAGCCTAATTTCCCCTCAAGGAGCCTCTGCTCAGAGCGGCCTCCATGTCAACTGTGCTGGTGTGCCAACCTGGGGAGGGGATCCCGGCAGAACTTCCAGGGAGAAAGAGGCAGTCGGCCCAAGGCACCTCTCGACTCAACTCTTAGTTCGCGGGCAGACCTGTGAAGGAAGGCTGCTGTGAAACACCCTCTTCTTTGGGGAGCAGAGCACAGCTGAACCCTGTGTGTCTGCAATCCTTACGGACCCAGCCACTGAACACGAGGAATCCAAGCGATAGAGTTACCGAAACAGCTTGCATTGCTCGTCTTGAAGCTGGAGGGATTTGACAGGGTTCGAGGACGAGAGACTCGGGAACGGTTCACGACCGTCACACCGAGTGAGAAACAGGAGCGTGCAGCAGGCAGCTCTCACCCTCTTGTTTCATGAAGCCACTCGCCTGGTCCTGAGTGTGCGTGCAGGTATAAAGGCAGCCGCTCCCCTCGAAGAGACAACCCTGTAGGGAACCCGTTCTCCCTCTTCAAGGAGCCTTTCCTTCAGACTCTAGGCCCTTGGCCGCGAGGGTGTATGGGAGCACGGCCAGGGATTCTGGGGCATATTCTGAGGGAGACTCGGGATGGGGCCGAAGGCGGAACACGACTCCCCCCTTGTCTCAGGGAGCCGGCCCGGCGGCCCCGCTTCCCTTGAGGTTTGAGGGCTAGCGGACTTACTCGAAGAAGCAGCTGTGTAGAGGGACCGTGTGGAAGCTAGACTAGCGTCACTCTTGCTGAGGGTGGAAGCTCTTCCAGTGGGTGTGCGTGAAAGTCAGGGCAATGATCCCACCGTCCCGGGATGCGTGCGTGAGAGCACTGCAATGAGTCCCAAACTATTTCCTGAGTGAGACTCTGGCTGCGGCAGAACGCAGGACTCGACTCCCCGCTTGTTTCAAAAAGCAGGCCTGCAATTCTGCCGGCAGCTCTAATTGCTAGCGAAGAAACTCGAAGCAGGACCCGTGTGGAGAAACCGTGCTTTAGCTAGCGCCGACCTGTCTGAGGGAGGAAGGCGGGTACAGTGTACCGTGTGTGAGCGCCTCGCGCTCGGCTCCCGTTCGTAAAAGCGAGGGAGAGGCAGGCTGGTGTGGAAGGCAAGCACCCCTCGACTCGGCTCTTGGTACATGAAGCGCACACGACCCCTCGAGGTGTGGTTGGAACTCTCAGTGCTCAACCCTGTCTTGAAAGAAACAAGCTCATAAGGAAGGCTACTTGCCCCTCACCGAGTCTCTCCTCAGCGCAGCCTCATTTTCAACCGTGCTGGTGTGTCAACCTGGGGAGTGGATCCCGGCAGAACTTCCAGGGAGAAAGAGGCAGTGGGCCCAAGGCACCCCTCGACTCAACTCCTATTTCGCGAGCAGGCCTGTGAAAGAACGCTGCTCTGGAACACACTGTTGTTTGGGGAGGAGAGCACAGCCGAACCATGTGTGTCTGGAATCCTCTTTAGGAACCCAGCCACTTACCACGAGGAATCCAAAGCTAGAGTTACCGAAACATAGCTTGCATTGCTCGTCTTGAAGCTGGAGAGTTGTGACAGGGTTCGAGGATGAGAGACTCGGGAACGGTTCCCGTCCGTCACACAGAGTGAGAAACAGGAGCGTGCAGCACGCAGCTCTCACCCTCTTCTTGTTTCATGACGCCACTCGCCTGGCCCCGTGTGTGCGTGCAGGTATAAAGGCAGCCACTCCCCTCGAACAGACAACCCTGGAGGGAACCCGTTCTCCCTCTTCAAGTAGCCTTTCCTGAGACTGCAGGCCCTTGGCCCCGAGGGTGTGTGGGAGCTCGGCCAGGGCTTCTGGAAGCATATTCTGAGGGAGACTTGGGATGGGGCAAAAGGCAGAACACGACTCGCCCCTTGTCTCAGGAAGCCAGCTCTACGGCCCCGCTTTGCCTGGAGGTGTGATGGCTAGCTGACTTACTCAAAGAAGCAGCAGTGTAGAGGGACCGGGTGGTTGCTACACTAGCGTCACTCTTGCTGTCGGTGGAAGCTCTTCCAGTGGGTGTGCGTGAAAGGCAGGGCAATGATCCCATCTTCCCGGGTGCGTGCGTGAGAGCACTGCAAGTGAGTCCCACACCGTTTCCTGAGTGAGACTCTGGCTGCGGCAGAACGCAGGACTCGACTCCCCGCTTGTTTCAGGAAAGGAGGCCTGCACTTCTGCCGGCAGTTTTAATTGCTAGAGAAGAAACTCAAAGCAGGACCCGTGTGGAGAAATCGTGCTTTAGCTAGCGCCGACCTCTCTGAGGGAGGTAGGCGGGTACAGTGTACCGTGTGTGAGAGCCTCGCGCACGGCTCCCGTTCAGAAAAGCGAGGGAGAAGGAGGCAGGTGCGGAGGGCAGGCACCCCTCGGCCCGGCTCTTGCTACCTGAAGCTCACAACACCGCTCGAGGTGTGGTTGGAACTCTCAGTGCTCAAACCTGCCTCGGAAGAAACAAGCTCATAAGGAAGCCTACTTTCCCCTCACGGAGCCTCTGCTCAGAGCGGCCTCCATGTCAACTGTGCTGGTGTGCCAACCTGGGGAGTGGATCCCGGCAGAACTTCCAGGGAGAAAGAGGCAGTGGGCCCAAGGCACCTCTCGCCTCAATTCCTATTTCGCGAGCAGACCTGTGAAGGAAGGCTGCTGTGAAACACCCTCTTGTTTGGGGAGCGGAGCACAGCTGAACCCTGTGTGTCTGCAATCCTTACGGACCCAACCACTGAACACGAGGAATCCAAGCGATAGAGTTACCGAAACTTAGCTTGCATTGCTCCTCTTGAAGCTGGAGGGATTTGACAGGGTTCAAGGACGAGAGACTCGGGAACGGTTCCCGTCCGTCACACAGAGTGAGAAACGGGAGCGTGCAGCAGGCAGCTCTCACCCTCCTCTTGTTTCAGGAGGCCACTCGCCGGGCCCCGTGTGTTCGTGCAGGCATAAAGGCACCCACTCCACTCGAACAGACAACCCTGGAGGGAAACCGTTCTCCCTCTTCAAGTAGCCTTTCCTTCAGACTCTAGGCCCTTGGCCGCGAGGGTGTATGGGAGCACGGCCAGGGATTCTGGGGCATATTCTGAGGGAGACTCGGGATGGGGCCGAAGGCAGAACACGACTCGCCCCTTGTCTCAGGGAGCCGGCCCGGCGGCCCCGCTTCCCTTGAGGTTTGAGGGCTAGCGGACTTACACGAAGAAGCAGCTGTGTAGAGGGACCGTGTGGAAGCTAAACTAGCGTCACTCTTGCTGAGGGTGGAAGCTCTTCCAGTGGGTGTGCGTGAAAGGCAGGGCAATGATCCCATCGTCCCGGGGTGCGTGCGTGAGAGCACTGCAAGTGAGTCCCAAACTATTTCCTGAGTGAGACTCTGGCTGCGGCACAACGCAGGACTCGACTCCCCGCTTGTTTCAAGAAAGCAGGCCTGCACTTCTGCCGGCAACTCTAATTGCTAGCGAAGAATCTCGAAGCAGGACCCGTGTGGAGAAACCGTGCTTTAGCTAGCGCCGACCTGTCTGAGGGAGGAAGGCGGGTACAGTGTACCGTGTCTGAGACCCTCGCGCTCGGCTCCCGTCCGTAAAAGCGAGGGAGAGGCAGGCTGGTGCGGAAGGCAAGCACCTCCCGACTCGGCTCTTGCTACCTTAAGCTCACACCAGCCCTCGAGGTGTGGTTGGAACTCTCAGTGCTCAACCCTGCCTTGAAAGCAACAAGCTCATAAGGAAGCCTACTTTCCCCTCACCGAGCCTCTCCTCAGCGCAGCCTCATTTTCAACCGTGCTGGTGTGCCAACCTGGGGAGTGGATCCCCGCAGAACTTCCAGGGAGAAAGAGGCAGTGGGCCCAAAGCGCCTCTCGACTCAACTCCTATTTCGCGAGCAGGCCTGTGAAAGAAGGCTGCTCTGGAACGCCCTCTTGTTTGGAGAAGAGAGCACAGCTGAACCCTGTGTGTCTGGAATCCTTAGGGACCCAGCCACTTACCACGAGGTATCAAACGATAGAGTTACTGAAACTGAGCTTGCATTGCTCGTCTTGAAGCTGGAGGGATTTGACAGGGTTCGAGGACGAGAGACTCGGGAACGGTTCCCGTCCGTCACACACAGTGAGACACAGGAGCGTGTAGCAGGCAGCTCTCACCCTCCTCTTTTTTCATGAGGCCACTCGCCTGGCCCCGTGTGTGCGTGCAGGCATAAGGGCAGACACTCCCCTCGAACAGACAACCCTGGAGGGAACCCGTTCTCCCTCTTCAAGTAGCTTTTCCTGAGAGAGCAGGCCCTCGGCCGCGAGGGTGTGTGAGAGCATGGCCAGGGCTTCTGGAAGCATATTCTGAGGGAGACTCGGGATGGGGCAGAAGGCAGAACACCACTCGCCCCTTGTCTCAGGAAGCCAGCCCTGCGGCACACCTTTGCCTGGAGGCCTGATGGCTAGCCGACTTACTCGAAGTGGCAGCAGTGTAGACGGACCGTGTGGGCGCTAGAGTAGCGTCACTCTTGCTGCCGGTGGAAGCTCTTCCAGTGGGTGTGCGTGAAAGGCAGGGCAATGATCCCATCTTCCCGGGGTGCGAGCGTGAGAGCACTGCAAGTGAGTCCCAAACCGTTTCCTGAGTGAGACTCTGGCTGCGGCAGAACGCAGGACTCAACTCCCCACTTGTTTCAGGAAAGCAGGCCTGCACTTCTGCCGGCAGCTCTAATTGCTAGCGAAGAAACTGGAAGCAGGACCCGTGTGGAGAAACCGTGCTTTAGCTAGCGCCGACCTCTCTGAGGGAGGAAGGCGTGTATAGTGAACCGTGTGTGAGAGCCTCAGGCACGGCTAGCGTTCGTAAAAGCGAGGGAGAAGCAGGCCGGTGCGGAAGACAGGCACCCGTCCCTCGTCTCTTGCTACCTGAAGCTCACACCAACCCTCGAGGTCTGGTTGGAACTCTCAGTGTTCAACCCTGCCTTGAAAGAAACGAGCTCATAAGGAAGCCTACTTTCCCCTCACCGAGCCTGTCCTCAGCGCGGCCTCCTTCTCAACCGTGCTGGTGTGCGAATCTGGGGAGTGGATCCCGGCAGAACTTCCAGGGAGAAAGAGGCAGTGGGCCCAAGGCACCTCTCGACTCAACTCCTATTTCGCGAGCAGGCCTGTGAAGGAAGGCTGCTCTGGAACACACTGTTGTTTGGGGACGAGAGCAGAGCTTAACCATGTGTGTCTGGAATCCTTATGGACCCAGCCACTTACCACGAGGAATCCAAGAGCTAGAGGTACCGAAACTTAGATTGCAATGCTCGTCTTGAAGGTGGAAGGATTTGACAGGGTTCGAGGACGAGAGACTCGGGAACGGTTCCCGTCCGTCACACAGAGTGAGAAACAGGAGCGTGCAGCAGGCAGCTCTCACCCTCCTCTTGTTTCATGAAGCCACTCGCCTGGCCCCGTGTGTGCGTGCAGGTATAAAGGCAGCCACTCCCCTCGAACAGACAACCCTGGAGGGAACCCGTTCTCCCTCTTCAAGTAACCTTTCCTGAGACTGCAGGGCCTTGGCCGCGAGAGCGTGTGGGAGCTCCGCCAGGGCTTCTGGAAGCATATCCTGAGGGAGACTTGGGATGGGCAGAAGGCAGAACACGACTCGCCCCTTGTCTCAGGAAGCCAGCCCTGCGGCCCCGCTTTGCCTGGAGGTCTGATGGCTAGCTGACTTACTCAAAGAAGCAGCAGTGTAGAGGGACCGGGTGGTAGCTACACTAGCGTCACTCTTGCTGCCGGTGGAAGCTCTTCGAGTGGGTGTGCGTGAAAGGCAGGGCAATGATCCCATCTTCCCGGCGTGCGTGAGCGAGAGCACTGCAAGTGAGTCCCAAACGTTTCCTGAGTGAGACTCTGGCTGCGGCAGAACGCAGGACTCGACTCCCCGCTTGTTTCAGGAAAGGCACCTCTGCTTTCAGGTCTAATTGCTAGCGAAGGAATTCGAAGCACGACCCGTGTGTAGAAACTCTGCTTTAGAAACTGACGACCTCGCTGAGGGAGGAAGCCGACTCCTGTGTACCGTGGGTGAGAGCCTGGCGCACGGTTCCCGTTCAGAAAAGCGAGGGAGAAGGAGGCATGTACGGAGGGCAGACATCCCTCGGCCCGGCTCTTGCTACCTGAAGCTCACACCACCCCTCGAGGTGTGGTTGGAACTCTCAGTGCTCAACCCTGCCTTGAAAGAAACAAGCTCATAAGGAAGCCTAATTTCCCCTCAAGGAGCCTCTGCTCAGAGCGGCCTCCATGTCAACTGTGCTGGTGTGCCAACCTGGGGAGGGGATCCCGGCAGAACTTCCAGGGAGAAAGAGGCAGTCGGCCCAAGGCACCTCTCGACTCAACTCTTAGTTCGCGGGCAGACCTGTGAAGGAAGGCTGCTGTGAAACACCCTCTTCTTTGGGGAGCAGAGCACAGCTGAACCCTGTGTGTCTGCAATCCTTACGGACCCAGCCACTGAACACGAGGAATCCAAGCGATAGAGTTACCGAAACAGCTTGCATTGCTCGTCTTGAAGCTGGAGGGATTTGACAGGGTTCGAGGACGAGAGACTCGGGAACGGTTCACGACCGTCACACCGAGTGAGAAACAGGAGCGTGCAGCAGGCAGCTCTCACCCTCTTGTTTCATGAAGCCACTCGCCTGGTCCTGAGTGTGCGTGCAGGTATAAAGGCAGCCGCTCCCCTCGAAGAGACAACCCTGTAGGGAACCCGTTCTCCCTCTTCAAGGAGCCTTTCCTGAGACTGCAGACCCTTGGCCGCGAGGGTGTGTGGGAGCTCGGCCAGGGCTTCTGGAAGCATATTCTGAGGGAGACTTGGGATGGGGCAGAAGGCAGAACACGACTCGCCCCTTCTCTCAGGAAGCCAGCCCTACGGCCCCGCTTTGCCTGGAGGTGTGATGGCTAGCTGACTTACTCAAAGAAGCAGCAGTGTAGAGGGACCGGGTGGTAGCTGCACTAGCGTCACTCTTGCTGTCGGTGGAAGCTCTTCCAGTGGGTGTGCGTGAAAGGCAGGGCAATGATCCCATCTTCCCGGGTGCGTGCGTGAGAGCACTGCAAGTGAGTCCCACACCGTTTCCTGAGTGAGACTCTGGCTGCGGCAGAACGCAGGACTCGACTCCCCGCTTGTTTCAGGAAAGGAGGCCTGCACTTCTGCCGGCAGTTTTAATTGCTAGCGAAGAAACTCGAAGCAGGACCCGTGTGGACAAATCGTGCTTTAGCTAGCGCCGACCTCTCTGAGGGAGGTAGGCGGGTACAGTGTACCGTGTGTGAGAGCCTCGCGCACGGCTCCCGTTCAGAAAAGCGAGGGAGAAGGAGGCAGGTGCGGAGGGCAGGCACCCCTCGGCCCGGCTCTTGCTACCTGAAGCTCACACCACCGCTCGAGGTGTGGTTGGAACTCTCAGTGCTCAAACCTGCCTCGGAAGAAACAAGCTCATAAGGAAGCCTACTTTCCCCTCACGGAGCCTCTGCTCAGAGCGGCCTCCATGTCAACTGTGCTGGTGTGCCAACCTGGGGAGTGGATCCCGGCAGAACTTCCAGGGAGAAAGAGGCAGTGGGCCCAAGGCACCTCTCGCCTCAATTCCTATTTCGCGAGCAGACCTGTGAAGGAAGGCTGCTGTGAAACACCCTCTTGTTTGGGGAGCGGAGCACAGCTGAACCCTGTGTGTCTGCAATCCTTACGGACCCAACCACTGAACACGAGGAATCCAAGGGATAGAGTTACCGAAACTTAGCTTGCATTGCTCATCTTGAAGCTGGAGGGATTTGACAGGGTTCAAGGACGAGAGACTCGGGAACGGTTCCCGTCCGTCACACAGAGTGAGAAACAGGAGCGTGCAGCAGGCAGCTCTCACCCTCCTCTTGTTTCATGAGGCCACTCGCCTGGCCCCGTGTGTCCGTGCAGGCATAAAGGCACCCACTCCACTCGAACAGGCAACCCTGGAGGGAAACCCTTCCCCCTCTTCAAGTAGCCTTTCCTTCAGACTCTAGGCCCTTGGCCGCGAGGGTGTATGGGAGCACGGCCAGGGATTCTGGGGCATATTCTGAGGGAGACTCGGGATGGGGCCGAAGGCGGAACACGACTCCCCCCTTGTCTCAGGGAGCCGGCCCGGCGGCCCCGCTTCCCTTGAGGTTTGAGGGCTAGCGGACTTACTCGAAGAAGCAGCTGTGTAGAGGGACCGTGTGGAAGCTAAACTAGCGTCACTCTTGCTGAGGGTGGAAGCTCTTCCAGTGGGTGTGCGTGAAAGTCAGGGCAATGATCCCACCGTCCCGGGATGCGTGCGTGAGAGCACTGCAATGAGTCCCAAACTATTTCCTGAGTGAGACTCTGGCTGCGGCAGAACGCAGGACTCGACTCCCCGCTTGTTTCAAAAAGCAGGCCTGCAATTCTGCCGGCAGCTCTAATTGCTAGCGAAGAAACTCGAAGCAGGACCCGTGTGGAGAAACCGTGCTTTAGCTAGCGCCGACCTGTCTGAGGGAGGAAGGCGGGTACAGTGTACCGTGTGTGAGCGCCTCGCGCTCGGCTCCCGTTCGTAAAAGCGAGGGAGAGGCAGGCTGGTGTGGAAGGCAAGCACCCCTCGACTCGGCTCTTGGTACATGAAGCGCACACGACCCCTCGAGGTGTGGTTGGAACTCTCAGTGCTCAACCCTGTCTTGAAAGAAACAAGCTCATAAGGAAGGCTACTTGCCCCTCACCGAGTCTCTCCTCAGCGCAGCCTCATTTTCAACCGTGCTGGTGTGTCAACCTGGGGAGTGGATCCCGGCAGAACTTCCAGGGAGAAAGAGGCAGTGGGCCCAAGGCACCTCTCGACTCAACTCCTATTTCGCGAGCAGGCCTGTGAAAGAACGCTGCTCTGGAACACACTGTTGTTTGGGGAGGAGAGCACAGCCGAACCATGTGTGTCTGGAGTCCTCTTTAGGAACCCAGCCACTTACCACGAGGAATCCAAAGCTAGAGTTACCGAAACATAGCTTGCATTGCTCGTCTTGAAGCTGGAGAGTTGTGACAGGGTTCGAGGATGAGAGACTCGGGAACGGTTCCCGTCCGTCACACAGAGTGAGAAACAGGAGCGTGCAGCACGCAGCTCTCACCCTCTTCTTGTTTCATGACGCCACTCGCCTGGCCCCGTGTGTGCGTGCAGGTATAAAGGCAGCCACTCCCCTCGAACAGACAACCCTGGAGGGAACCCGTTCTCCCTCTTCAAGTAGCCTTTCCTGAGACTGCAGGCCCTTGGCCCCGAGGGTGTGTGGGAGCTCGGCCAGGGCTTCTGGAAGCATATTCTGAGGGAGACTTGGGATGGGGCAAAAGGCAGAACACGACTCGCCCCTTGTCTCAGGAAGCCAGCTCTACGGCCCCGCTTTGCCTGGAGGTGTGATGGCTAGCTGACTTACTCAAAGAAGCAGCAGTGTAGAGGGACCGGGTGGTTGCTACACTAGCGTCACTCTTGCTGTCGGTGGAAGCTCTTCCAGTGGGTGTGCGTGAAAGGCAGGGCAATGATCCCATCTTCCCGGGTGCGTGCGTGAGAGCACTGCAAGTGAGTCCCACACCGTTTCCTGAGTGAGACTCTGGCTGCGGCAGAACGCAGGACTCGACTCCCCGCTTGTTTCAGGAAAGGAGGCCTGCACTTCTGCCGGCAGTTTTAATTGCTAGCGAAGAAACTCGAAGCAAGACCCGTGTGGAGAAATCGTGCTTTAGCTAGCGCCGACCTCTCTGAGGGAGGTAGGCGGGTACAGTGTACCGTGTGTGAGAGCCTCGCGCACGGCTCCCGTTCAGAAAAGCGAGGGAGAAGGAGGCAGGTGCGGAGGGCAGGCACCCCTCGGCCCGGCTCTTGCTACCTGAAGCTCACAACACCGCTCGAGGTGTGGTTGGAACTCTCAGTGCTCAAACCTGCCTCGGAAGAAACAAGCTCATAAGGAAGCCTACTTTCCCCTCACGGAGCCTCTGCTCAGAGCGGCCTCCATGTCAACTGTGCTGGTGTGCCAACCTGGGGAGTGGATCCCGGCAGAACTTCCAGGGAGAAAGAGGCAGTGGGCCCAAGGCACCTCTCGCCTCAATTCCTATTTCGCGAGCAGACCTGTGAAGGAAGGCTGCTGTGAAACACCCTCTTGTTTGGGGAGCGGAGCACAGCTGAACCCTGTGTGTCTGCAATCCTTACGGACCCAACCACTGAACACGAGGAATCCAAGCGATAGAGTTACCGAAACTTAGCTTGCATTGCTCCTCTTGAAGCTGGAGGGATTTGACAGGGTTCAAGGACGAGAGACTCGGGAACGGTTCCCGTCCGTCACACAGAGTGAGAAACGGGAGCGTGCAGCAGGCAGCTCTCACCCTCCTCTTGTTTCATGTGGCCACTCGCCGGGCCCCGTGTGTTCGTGCAGGCATAAAGGCACCCACTCCACTCGAACAGACAACCCTGGAGGGAAACCGTTCTCCCTCTTCAAGTAGCCTTTCCTTCAGACTCTAGGCCCTTGGCCGCGAGGGTGTATGGGAGCACGGCCAGGGATTCTGGGGCATATTCTGAGGGAGACTCGGGATGGGGCCGAAGGCAGAACACGACTCGCCCCTTGTCTCAGGGAGCCGGCCCGGCGGCCCCGCTTCCCTTGAGGTTTGAGGGCTAGCGGACTTACACGAAGAAGCAGCTGTGTAGAGGGACCGTGTGGAAGCTAAACTAGCGTCACTCTTGCTGAGGGTGGAAGCTCTTCCAGTGGGTGTGCGTGAAAGGCAGGGCAATGATCCCATCGTCCCGGGGTGCGTGCGTGAGAGCACTGCAAGTGAGTCCCAAACTATTTCCTGAGTGAGACTCTGGCTGCGGCACAACGCAGGACTCGACTCCCCGCTTGTTTCAAGAAAGCAGGCCTGCACTTCTGCCGGCAACTCTAATTGCTAGCGAAGAATCTCGAAGCAGGACCCGTGTGGAGAAACCGTGCTTTAGCTAGCGCCGACCTGTCTGAGGGAGGAAGGCCGGTACACTGTACCGTGTCTGAGACCCTCGCGCTCGGCTCCCGTCCGTAAAAGCGAGGGAGAGGCAGGCTGGTGCGGAAGGCAAGCACCTCCCGACTCGGCTCTTGCTACCTTAAGCTCACACCAGCCCTCGAGGTGTGGTTGGAACTCTCAGTGCTCAACCCTGCCTTGAAAGCAACAAGCTCATAAGGAAGCCTACTTTCCCCTCACCGAGCCTCTCCTCAGCGCAGCCTCATTTTCAACCGTGCTGGTGTGCCAACCTGGGGAGTGGATCCCCGCAGAACTTCCAGGGAGAAAGAGGCAGTGGGCCCAAAGCACCTCTCGACTCAACTCCTATTTCGCGAGCAGGCCTGTGAAAGAAGGCTGCTCTGGAACGCCCTCTTGTTTGGAGAAGAGAGCACAGCTGAACCCTGTGTGTCTGGAATCCTTAGGGACCCAGCCACTTACCACGAGGTATCAAACGATAGAGTTACTGAAACTGAGCTTGCATTGCTCGTCTTGAAGCTGGAGGGATTTGACAGGGTTCGAGGACGAGAGACTCGGGAACGGTTCCCGTCCGTCACACACAGTGAGACACAGGAGCGTGTAGCAGGCAGCTCTCACCCTCCTCTTTTTTCATGAGGCCACTCGCCTGGCCCCGTGTGTGCGTGCAGGCATAAGGGCAGACACTCCCCTCGAACAGACAACCCTGGAGGGAACCCGTTCTCCCTCTTCAAGTAGCTTTTCCTGAGACAGCAGGCCCTCGGCCGCGAGGGTGTGTGAGAGCATGGCCAGGGCTTCTGGAAGCATATTCTGAGGGAGACTCGGGATGGGGCAGAAGGCAGAACACCACTCGCCCCTTGTCTCAGGAAGCCAGCCCTGCGGCACACCTTTGCCTGGAGGCCTGATGGCTAGCCGACTTACTCGAAGTGGCAGCAGTGTAGACGGACCGTGTGGGCGCTAGAGTAGCGTCACTCTTGCTGCCGGTGGAAGCTCTTCCAGTGGGTGTGCGTGAAAGGCAGGGCAATGATCCCATCTTCCCGGGGTGCGAGCGTGAGAGCACTGCAAGTGAGTCCCAAACCGTTTCCTGAGTGAGACTCTGGCTGCGGCAGAACGCAGGACTCAACTCCCCACTTGTTTCAGGAAAGCAGGCCTGCACTTCTGCCGGCAGCTCTAATTGCTAGCGAAGAAACTGGAAGCAGGACCCGTGTGGAGAAACCGTGCTTTAGCTAGCGCCGACCTCTCTGAGGGAGGAAGGCGTGTATAGTGAACCGTGTGTGAGAGCCTCAGGCACGGCTAGCGTTCGTAAAAGCGAGGGAGAAGCAGGCCGGTGCGGAAGACAGGCACCCGTCCCTCGTCTCTTGCTACCTGAAGCTCACACCAACCCTCGAGGTCTGGTTGGAACTCTCAGTGTTCAACCCTGCCTTGAAAGAAACGAGCTCATAAGGAAGCCTACTTTCCCCTCACCGAGCCTGTCCTCAGCGCGGCCTCCTTCTCAACCGTGCTGGTGTGCGAATCTGGGGAGTGGATCCCGGCAGAACTTCCAGGGAGAAAGAGGCAGTGGGCCCAAGGCACCTCTCGACTCAACTCCTATTTCGCGAGCAGGCCTGTGAAGGAAGGCTGCTCTGGAACACACTGTTGTTTGGGGACGAGAGCAGAGCTTAACCATGTGTGTCTGGAATCCTTATGGACCCAGCCACTTACCACGAGGAATCCAAGAGCTAGAGGTACCGAAACTTAGATTGCAATGCTCGTCTTGAAGGTGGAAGGATTTGACAGGGTTCGAGGACGAGAGACTCGGGAACGGTTCCCGTCCGTCACACAGAGTGAGAAACAGGAGCGTGCAGCAGGCAGCTCTCACCCTCCTCTTGTTTCATGAAGCCACTCGCCTGGCCCCGTGTGTGCGTGCAGGTATAAAGGCAGCCACTCCCCTCGAACAGACAACCCTGGAGGGAACCCGTTCTCCCTCTTCAAGTAACCTTTCCTGAGACTGCAGGGCCTTGGCCGCGAGAGCGTGTGGGAGCTCCACCAGGGCTTCTGGAAGCATATCCTGAGGGAGACTTGGGATGGGCAGAAGGCAGAACACGACTCGCCCCTTGTCTCAGGAAGCCAGCCCTGCGGCCCCGCTTTGCCTGGAGGTCTGATGGCTAGCTGACTTACTCAAAGAAGCAGCAGTGTAGAGGGACCGGGTGGTAGCTACACTAGCGTCACTCTTGCTGCCGGTGGAAGCTCTTCGAGTGGGTGTGCGTGAAAGGCAGGGCAATGATCCCATCTTCCCGGCGTGCGTGAGCGAGAGCACTGCAAGTGAGTCCCAAACGTTTCCTGAGTGAGACTCTGGCTGCGGCAGAACGCAGGACTCGACTCCCCGCTTGTTTCAGGAAAGGCACCTCTGCTTTCAGGTCTAATTGCTAGCGAAGGAATTCGAAGCACGACCCGTGTGTAGAAACTCTGCTTTAGAAACTGACGACCTCGCTGAGGGAGGAAGCCGACTCCTGTGTACCGTGGGTGAGAGCCTGGCGCACGGTTCCCGTTCAGAAAAGCGAGGGAGAAGGAGGCATGTACGGAGGGCAGACATCCCTCGGCCCGGCTCTTGCTACCTGAAGCTCACACCACCCCTCGAGGTGTGGTTGGAACTCTCAGTGCTCAACCCTGCCTTGAAAGAAACAAGCTCATAAGGAAGCCTAATTTCCCCTCAAGGAGCCTCTGCTCAGAGCGGCCTCCATGTCAACTGTGCTGGTGTGCCAACCTGGGGAGGGGATCCCGGCAGAACTTCCAGGGAGAAAGAGGCAGTCGGCCCAAGGCACCTCTCGACTCAACTCTTAGTTCGCGGGCAGACCTGTGAAGGAAGGCTGCTGTGAAACACCCTCTTCTTTGGGGAGCAGAGCACAGCTGAACCCTGTGTGTCTGCAATCCTTACGGACCCAGCCACTGAACACGAGGAATCCAAGCGATAGAGTTACCGAAACAGCTTGCATTGCTCGTCTTGAAGCTGGAGGGATTTGACAGGGTTCGAGGACGAGAGACTCGGGAACGGTTCACGACCGTCACACCGAGTGAGAAACAGGAGCGTGCAGCAGGCAGCTCTCACCCTCTTGTTTCATGAAGCCACTCGCCTGGTCCTGAGTGTGCGTGCAGGTATAAAGGCAGCCGCTCCCCTCGAAGAGACAACCCTGTAGGGAACCCGTTCTCCCTCTTCAAGGAGCCTTTCCTTCAGACTCTAGGCCCTTGGCCGCGAGGGTGTATGGGAGCACGGCCAGGGATTCTGGGGCATATTCTGAGGGAGACTCGGGATGGGGCCGAAGGCGGAACACGACTCCCCCCTTGTTTCAGGGAGCCGGCCCGGCGGCCCCGCTTCCCTTGAGGTTTGAGGGCTAGCGGACTTACTCGAAGAAGCAGCTGTGTAGAGGGACCGTGTGGAAGCTAGACTAGCGTCACTCTTGCTGAGGGTGGAAGCTCTTCCAGTGGGTGTGCGTGAAAGTCAGGGCAATGATCCCACCGTCCCGGGATGCGTGCGTGAGAGCACTGCAATGAGTCCCAAACTATTTCCTGAGTGAGACTCTGGCTGCGGCAGAACGCAGGACTCGACTCCCCGCTTGTTTCAAAAAGCAGGCCTGCAATTCTGCCGGCAGCTCTAATTGCTAGCGAAGAAACTCGAAGCAGGACCCGTGTGGAGAAACCGTGCTTTAGCTAGCGCCGACCTGTCTGAGGGAGGAAGGCGGGTACAGTGTACCGTGTGTGAGCGCCTCGCGCTCGGCTCCCGTTCGTAAAAGCGAGGGAGAGGCAGGCTGGTGTGGAAGGCAAGCACCCCTCGACTCGGCTCTTGGTACATGAAGCGCACACGACCCCTCGAGGTGTGGTTGGAACTCTCAGTGCTCAACCCTGTCTTGAAAGAAACAAGCTCATAAGGAAGGCTACTTGCCCCTCACCGAGTCTCTCCTCAGCGCAGCCTCATTTTCAACCGTGCTGGTGTGTCAACCTGGGGAGTGGATCCCGGCAGAACTTCCAGGGAGAAAGAGGCAGTGGGCCCAAGGCACCCCTCGACTCAACTCCTATTTCGCGAGCAGGCCTGTGAAAGAACGCTGCTGTGGAACACACTGTTGTTTGGGGAGGAGAGCACAGCCGAACCATGTGTGTCTGGAATCCTCTTTAGGAACCCAGCCACTTACCATGAGGAATCCAAAGCTAGAGTTACCGAAACATAGCTTGCATTGCTCGTCTTGAAGCTCGAGAGTTGTGACAGGGTTCGAGGATGAGAGACTCGGGAACGGTTCCCGTCCGTCACACAGAGTGAGAAACAGGAGCGTGCAGCACGCAGCTCTCACCCTCTTCTTGTTTCATGACGCCACTCGCCTGGCCCCGTGTGTGCGTGCAGGTATAAAGGCAGCCACTCCCCTCGAACAGACAACCCTGGAGGGAACCCGTTCTCCCTCTTCAAGTAGCCTTTCCTGAGACTGCAGGCCCTTGGCCCCGAGGGTGTGTGGGAGCTCGGCCAGGGCTTCTGGAAGCATATTCTGAGGGAGACTTGGGATGGGGCAAAAGGCAGAACACGACTCGCCCCTTGTCTCAGGAAGCCAGCTCTACGGCCCCGCTTTGCCTGGAGGTGTGATGGCTAGCTGACTTACTCAAAGAAGCAGCAGTGTAGAGGGACCGGGTGGTTGCTACACTAGCGTCACTCTTGCTGTCGGTGGAAGCTCTTCCAGTGGGTGTGCGTGAAAGGCAGGGCAATGATCCCATCTTCCCGGGTGCGTGCGTGAGAGCACTGCAAGTGAGTCCCACACCGTTTCCTGAGTGAGACTCTGGCTGCGGCAGAACGCAGGACTCGACTCCCCGCTTGTTTCAGGAAAGGAGGCCTGCACTTCTGCCGGCAGTTTTAATTGCTAGAGAAGAAACTCAAAGCAGGACCCGTGTGGAGAAATCGTGCTTTAGCTAGCGCCGACCTCTCTGAGGGAGGTAGGCGGGTACAGTGTACCGTGTGTGAGAGCCTCGCGCACGGCTCCCGTTCAGAAAAGCGAGGGAGAAGGAGGCAGGTGCGGAGGGCAGGCACCCCTCGGCCCGGCTCTTGCTACCTGAAGCTCACAACACCGCTCGAGGTGTGGTTGGAACTCTCAGTGCTCAAACCTGCCTCGGAAGAAACAAGCTCATAAGGAAGCCTACTTTCCCCTCACGGAGCCTCTGCTCAGAGCGGCCTCCATGTCAACTGTGCTGGTGTGCCAACCTGGGGAGTGGATCCCGGCAGAACTTCCAGGGAGAAAGAGGCAGTGGGCCCAAGGCACCTCTCGCCTGAATTCCTATTTCGCGAGCAGACCTGTGAAGGAAGGCTGCTGTGAAACACCCTCTTGTTTGGGGAGCGGAGCACAGCTGAACCCTGTGTGTCTGCAATCCTTACGGACCCAACCACTGAACACGAGGAATCCAAGCGATAGAGTTACCGAAACTTAGCTTGCATTGCTCCTCTTGAAGCTGGAGGGATTTGACAGGGTTCAAGGACGAGAGACTCGGGAACGGTTCCCGTCCGTCACACAGAGTGAGAAACGGGAGCGTGCAGCAGGCAGCTCTCACCCTCCTCTTGTTTCATGTGGCCACTCGCCGGGCCCCGTGTGTTCGTGCAGGCATAAAGGCACCCACTCCACTCGAACAGACAACCCTGGAGGGAAACCGTTCTCCCTCTTCAAGTAGCCTTTCCTTCAGACTCTAGGCCCTTGGCCGCGAGGGTGTATGGGAGCACGGCCAGGGATTCTGGGGCATATTCTGAGGGAGACTCGGGATGGGGCCGAAGGCAGAACACGACTCGCCCCTTGTCTCAGGGAGCCGGCCCGGCGGCCCCGCTTCCCTTGAGGTTTGAGGGCTAGCGGACTTACACGAAGAAGCAGCTGTGTAGAGGGACCGTGTGGAAGCTAAACTAGCGTCACTCTTGCTGAGGGTGGAAGCTCTTCCAGTGGGTGTGCGTGAAAGGCAGGGCAATGATCCCATCGTCCCGGGGTGCGTGCGTGAGAGCACTGCAAGTGAGTCCCAAACTATTTCCTGAGTGAGACTCTGGCTGCGGCACAACGCAGGACTCGACTCCCCGCTTGTTTCAAGAAAGCAGGCCTGCACTTCTGCCGGCAACTCTAATTGCTAGCGAAGAATCTCGAAGCAGGACCCGTGTGGAGAAACCGTGCTTTAGCTAGCGCCGACCTGTCTGAGGGAGGAAGGCGGGTACAGTGTACCGTGTCTGAGACCCTCGCGCTCGGCTCCCGTCCGTAAAAGCGAGGGAGAGGCAGGCTGGTGCGGAAGGCAAGCACCTCCCGACTCGGCTCTTGCTACCTTAAGCTCACACCAGCCCTCGAGGTGTGGTTGGAACTCTCAGTGCTCAACCCTGCCTTGAAAGCAACAAGCTCATAAGGAAGCCTACTTTCCCCTCACCGAGCCTCTCCTCAGCGCAGCCTCATTTTCAACCGTGCTGGTGTGCCAACCTGGGGAGTGGATCCCCGCAGAACTTCCAGGGAGAAAGAGGCAGTGGGCCCAAAGCACCTCTCGACTCAACTCCTATTTCGCGAGCAGGCCTGTGAAAGAAGGCTGCTCTGGAACGCCCTCTTGTTTGGAGAAGAGAGCACAGCTGAACCCTGTGTGTCTGGAATCCTTAGGGACCCAGCCACTTACCACGAGGTATCAAACGATAGAGTTACTGAAACTGAGCTTGCATTGCTCGTCTTGAAGCTGGAGGGATTTGACAGGGTTCGAGGACGAGAGACTCGGGAACGGTTCCCGTCCGTCACACACAGTGAGACACAGGAGCGTGTAGCAGGCAGCTCTCACCCTCCTCTTTTTTCATGAGGCCACTCGCCTGGCCCCGTGTGTGCGTGCAGGCATAAGGGCAGACACTCCCCTCGAACAGACAACCCTGGAGGGAACCCGTTCTCCCTCTTCAAGTAGCTTTTCCTGAGACAGCAGGCCCTCGGCCGCGAGGGTGTGTGAGAGCATGGCCAGGGCTTCTGGAAGCATATTCTGAGGGAGACTCGGGATGGGGCAGAAGGCAGAACACCACTCGCCCCTTGTCTCAGGAAGCCAGCCCTGCGGCACACCTTTGCCTGGAGGCCTGATGGCTAGCCGACTTACTCGAAGTGGCAGCAGTGTAGACGGACCGTGTGGGCGCTAGAGTAGCGTCACTCTTGCTGCCGGTGGAAGCTCTTCCAGTGGGTGTGCGTGAAAGGCAGGGCAATGATCCCATCTTCCCGGGGTGCGAGCGTGAGAGCACTGCAAGTGAGTCCCAAACCGTTTCCTGAGTGAGACTCTGGCTGCGGCAGAACGCAGGACTCAACTCCCCACTTGTTTCAGGAAAGCAGGCCTGCACTTCTGCCGGCAGCTCTAATTGCTAGCGAAGAAACTGGAAGCAGGACCCGTGTGGAGAAACCGTGCTTTAGCTAGCGCCGACCTCTCTGAGGGAGGAAGGCGTGTATAGTGAACCGTGTGTGAGAGCCTCAGGCACGGCTAGCGTTCGTAAAAGCGAGGGAGAAGCAGGCCGGTGCGGAAGACAGGCACCCGTCCCTCGTCTCTTGCTACCTGAAGCTCACACCAACCCTCGAGGTCTGGTTGGAACTCTCAGTGTTCAACCCTGCCTTGAAAGAAACGAGCTCATAAGGAAGCCTACTTTCCCCTCACCGAGCCTGTCCTCAGCGCGGCCTCCTTCTCAACCGTGCTGGTGTGCGAATCTGGGGAGTGGATCCCGGCAGAACTTCCAGGGAGAAAGAGGCAGTGGGCCCAAGGCACCTCTCGACTCAACTCCTATTTCGCGAGCAGGCCTGTGAAGGAAGGCTGCTCTGGAACACACTGTTGTTTGGGGACGAGAGCAGAGCTTAACCATGTGTGTCTGGAATCCTTATGGACCCAGCCACTTACCACGAGGAATCCAAGAGCTAGAGGTACCGAAACTTAGATTGCAATGCTCGTCTTGAAGGTGGAAGGATTTGACAGGGTTCGAGGACGAGAGACTCGGGAACGGTTCCCGTCCGTCACACAGAGTGAGAAACAGGAGCGTGCAGCAGGCAGCTCTCACCCTCCTCTTGTTTCATGAAGCCACTCGCCTGGCCCCGTGTGTGCGTGCAGGTATAAAGGCAGCCACTCCCCTCGAACAGACAACCCTGGAGGGAACCCGTTCTCCCTCTTCAAGTAACCTTTCCTGAGACTGCAGGGCCTTGGCCGCGAGAGCGTGTGGGAGCTCCGCCAGGGCTTCTGGAAGCATATCCTGAGGGAGACTTGGGATGGGCAGAAGGCAGAACACGACTCGCCCCTTGTCTCAGGAAGCCAGCCCTGCGGCCCCGCTTTGCCTGGAGGTCTGATGGCTAGCTGACTTACTCAAAGAAGCAGCAGTGTAGAGGGACCGGGTGGTAGCTACACTAGCGTCACTCTTGCTGGCGGTGGAAGCTCTTCGAGTGGGTGTGCGTGAAAGGCAGGGCAATGATCCCATCTTCCCGGCGTGCGTGAGCGAGAGCACTGCAAGTGAGTCCCAAACGTTTCCTGAGTGAGACTCTGGCTGCGGCAGAACGCAGGACTCGACTCCCCGCTTGTTTCAGGAAAGGCACCTCTGCTTTCAGGTCTAATTGCTAGCGAAGGAATTCGAAGCACGACCCGTGTGTAGAAACTCTGCTTTAGAAACTGACGACCTCGCTGAGGGAGGAAGCCGACTCCTGTGTACCGTGGGTGAGAGCCTGGCGCACGGTTCCCGTTCAGAAAAGCGAGGGAGAAGGAGGCATGTACGGAGGGCAGACATCCCTCGGCCCGGCTCTTGCTACCTGAAGCTCACACCACCCCTCGAGGTGTGGTTGGAACTCTCAGTGCTCAACCCTGCCTTGAAAGAAACAAGCTCATAAGGAAGCCTAATTTCCCCTCAAGGAGCCTCTGCTCAGAGCGGCCTCCATGTCAACTGTGCTGGTGTGCCAACCTGGGGAGGGGATCCCGGCAGAACTTCCAGGGAGAAAGAGGCAGTCGGCCCAAGGCACCTCTCGACTCAACTCTTAGTTCGCGGGCAGACCTGTGAAGGAAGGCTGCTGTGAAACACCCTCTTCTTTGGGGAGCAGAGCACAGCTGAACCCTGTGTGTCTGCAATCCTTACGGACCCAGCCACTGAACACGAGGAATCCAAGCGATAGAGTTACCGAAACAGCTTGCATTGCTCGTCTTGAAGCTGGAGGGATTTGACAGGGTTCGAGGACGAGAGACTCGGGAACGGTTCACGACCGTCACACCGAGTGAGAAACAGGAGCGTGCAGCAGGCAGCTCTCACCCTCTTGTTTCATGAAGCCACTCGCCTGGTCCTGAGTGTGCGTGCAGGTATAAAGGCAGCCGCTCCCCTCGAAGAGACAACCCTGTAGGGAACCCGTTCTCCCTCTTCAAGGAGCCTTTCCTGAGACTGCAGACCCTTGGCCGCGAGGGTGTGTGGGAGCTCGGCCAGGGCTTCTGGAAGCATATTCTGAGGGAGACTTGGGATGGGGCAGAAGGCAGAACACGACTCGCCCCTTCTCTCAGGAAGCCAGCCCTACGGCCCCGCTTTGCCTGGAGGTGTGATGGCTAGCTGACTTACTCAAAGAAGCAGCAGTGTAGAGGGACCGGGTGGTAGCTGCACTAGCGTCACTCTTGCTGTCGGTGGAAGCTCTTCCAGTGGGTGTGCGTGAAAGGCAGGGCAATGATCCCATCTTCCCGGGTGCGTGCGTGAGAGCACTGCAAGTGAGTCCCACACCGTTTCCTGAGTGAGACTCTGGCTGCGGCAGAACGCAGGACTCGACTCCCCGCTTGTTTCAGGAAAGGAGGCCTGCACTTCTGCCGGCAGTTTTAATTGCTAGCGAAGAAACTCGAAGCAGGACCCGTGTGGACAAATCGTGCTTTAGCTAGCGCCGACCTCTCTGAGGGAGGTAGGCGGGTACAGTGTACCGTGTGTGAGAGCCTCGCGCACGGCTCCCGTTCAGAAAAGCGAGGGAGAAGGAGGCAGGTGCGGAGGGCAGGCACCCCTCGGCCCGGCTCTTGCTACCTGAAGCTCACACCACCGCTCGAGGTGTGGTTGGAACTCTCAGTGCTCAAACCTGCCTCGGAAGAAACAAGCTCATAAGGAAGCCTACTTTCCCCTCACGGAGCCTCTGCTCAGAGCGGCCTCCATGTCAACTGTGCTGGTGTGCCAACCTGGGGAGTGGATCCCGGCAGAACTTCCAGGGAGAAAGAGGCAGTGGGCCCAAGGCACCTCTCGCCTCAATTCCTATTTCGCGAGCAGACCTGTGAAGGAAGGCTGCTGTGAAACACCCTCTTGTTTGGGGAGCGGAGCACAGCTGAACCCTGTGTGTCTGCAATCCTTACGGACCCAACCACTGAACACGAGGAATCCAAGGGATAGAGTTACCGAAACTTAGCTTGCATTGCTCATCTTGAAGCTGGAGGGATTTGACAGGGTTCAAGGACGAGAGACTCGGGAACGGTTCCCGTCCGTCACACAGAGTGAGAAACAGGAGCGTGCAGCAGGCAGCTCTCACCCTCCTCTTGTTTCATGAGGCCACTCGCCTGGCCCCGTGTGTCCGTGCAGGCATAAAGGCACCCACTCCACTCGAACAGGCAACCCTGGAGGGAAACCCTTCCCCCTCTTCAAGTAGCCTTTCCTTCAGACTCTAGGCCCTTGGCCGCGAGGGTGTATGGGAGCACGGCCAGGGATTCTGGGGCATATTCTGAGGGAGACTCGGGATGGGGCCGAAGGCGGAACACGACTCCCCCCTTGTCTCAGGGAGCCGGCCCGGCGGCCCCGCTTCCCTTGAGGTTTGAGGGCTAGCGGACTTACTCGAAGAAGCAGCTGTGTAGAGGGACCGTGTGGAAGCTAGACTAGCGTCACTCTTGCTGAGGGTGGAAGCTCTTCCAGTGGGTGTGCGTGAAAGTCAGGGCAATGATCCCACCGTCCCGGGATGCGTGCGTGAGAGCACTGCAATGAGTCCCAAACTATTTCCTGAGTGAGACTCTGGCTGCGGCAGAACGCAGGACTCGACTCCCCGCTTGTTTCAAAAAGCAGGCCTGCAATTCTGCCGGCAGCTCTAATTGCTAGCGAAGAAACTCGAAGCAGGACCCGTGTGGAGAAACCGTGCTTTAGCTAGCGCCGACCTGTCTGAGGGAGGAAGGCGGGTACAGTGTACCGTGTGTGAGCGCCTCGCGCTCGGCTCCCGTTCGTAAAAGCGAGGGAGAGGCAGGCTGGTGTGGAAGGCAAGCACCCCTCGACTCGGCTCTTGGTACATGAAGCGCACACGACCCCTCGAGGTGTGGTTGGAACTCTCAGTGCTCAACCCTGTCTTGAAAGAAACAAGCTCATAAGGAAGGCTACTTGCCCCTCACCGAGTCTCTCCTCAGCGCAGCCTCATTTTCAACCGTGCTGGTGTGTCAACCTGGGGAGTGGATCCCGGCAGAACTTCCAGGGAGAAAGAGGCAGTGGGCCCAAGGCACCTCTCGACTCAACTCCTATTTCGCGAGCAGGCCTGTGAAAGAACGCTGCTGTGGAACACACTGTTGTTTGGGGAGGAGAGCACAGCCGAACCATGTGTGTCTGGAATCCTCTTTAGGAACCCAGCCACTTACCACGAGGAATCCAAAGCTAGAGTTACCGAAACATAGCTTGCATTGCTCGTCTTGAAGCTGGAGAGTTGTGACAGGGTTCGAGGATGAGAGACTCGGGAACGGTTCCCGTCCGTCACACAGAGTGAGAAACAGGAGCGTGCAGCACGCAGCTCTCACCCTCTTCTTGTTTCATGACGCCACTCGCCTGGCCCCGTGTGTGCGTGCAGGTATAAAGGCAGCCGCTCCCCTCGAACAGACAACCCTGGAGGGAACCCGTTCTCCCTCTTCAAGTAGCCTTTCCTGAGACTGCAGGCCCTTGGCCCCGAGGGTGTGTGGGAGCTCGGCCAGGGCTTCTGGAAGCATATTCTGAGGGAGACTTGGGATGGGGCAAAAGGCAGAACACGACTCGCCCCTTGTCTCAGGAAGCCAGCTCTACGGCCCCGCTTTGCCTGGAGGTGTGATGGCTAGCTGACTTACTCAAAGAAGCAGCAGTGTAGAGGGACCGGGTGGTTGCTACACTAGCGTCACTCTTGCTGTCGGTGGAAGCTCTTCCAGTGGGTGTGCGTGAAAGGCAGGGCAATGATCCCATCTTCCCGGGTGCGTGCGTGAGAGCACTGCAAGTGAGTCCCACACCGTTTCCTGAGTGAGACTCTGGCTGCGGCAGAACGCAGGACTCGACTCCCCGCTTGTTTCAGGAAAGGAGGCCTGCACTTCTGCCGGCAGTTTTAATTGCTAGAGAAGAAACTCAAAGCAGGACCCGTGTGGAGAAATCGTGCTTTAGCTAGCGCCGACCTCTCTGAGGGAGGTAGGCGGGTACAGTGTACCGTGTGTGAGAGCCTCGCGCACGGCTCCCGTTCAGAAAAGCGAGGGAGAAGGAGGCAGGTGCGGAGGGCAGGCACCCCTCGGCCCGGCTCTTGCTACCTGAAGCTCACAACACCGCTCGAGGTGTGGTTGGAACTCTCAGTGCTCAAACCTGCCTCGGAAGAAACAAGCTCATAAGGAAGCCTACTTTCCCCTCACGGAGCCTCTGCTCAGAGCGGCCTCCATGTCAACTGTGCTGGTGTGCCAACCTGGGGAGTGGATCCCGGCAGAACTTCCAGGGAGAAAGAGGCAGTGGGCCCAAGGCACCTCTCGCCTGAATTCCTATTTCGCGAGCAGACCTGTGAAGGAAGGCTGCTGTGAAACACCCTCTTGTTTGGGGAGCGGAGCACAGCTGAACCCTGTGTGTCTGCAATCCTTACGGACCCAACCACTGAACACGAGGAATCCAAGCGATAGAGTTACCGAAACTTAGCTTGCATTGCTCCTCTTGAAGCTGGAGGGATTTGACAGGGTTCAAGGACGAGAGACTCGGGAACGGTTCCCGTCCGTCACACAGAGTGAGAAACGGGAGCGTGCAGCAGGCAGCTATCACCCTCCTCTTGTTTCATGTGGCCACTCGCCGGGCCCCGTGTGTTCGTGCAGGCATAAAGGCACCCACTCCACTCGAACAGACAACCCTGGAGGGAAACCGTTCTCCCTCTTCAAGTAGCCTTTCCTTCAGACTCTAGGCCCTTGGCCGCGAGGGTGTATGGGAGCACGGCCAGGGATTCTGGGGCATATTCTGAGGGAGACTCGGGATGGGGCCGAAGGCAGAACACGACTCGCCCCTTGTCTCAGGGAGCCGGCCCGGCGGCCCCGCTTCCCTTGAGGTTTGAGGGCTAGCGGACTTACACGAAGAAGCAGCTGTGTAGAGGGACCGTGTGGAAGCTAAACTAGCGTCACTCTTGCTGAGGGTGGAAGCTCTTCCAGTGGGTGTGCGTGAAAGGCAGGGCAATGATCCCATCGTCCCGGGGTGCGTGCGTGAGAGCACTGCAAGTGAGTCCCAAACTATTTCCTGAGTGAGACTCTGGCTGCGGCAGAACGCAGGACTCGACTCCCCGCTTGTTTCAAGAAAGCAGGCCTGCACTTCTGCCGGCAACTCTAATTGCTAGCGAAGAATCTCGAAGCAGGACCCGTGTGGAGAAACCGTGCTTTAGCTAGCGCCGACCTGTCTGAGGGAGGAAGGCGGGTACAGTGTACCGTGTCTGAGACCCTCGCGCTCGGCTCCCGTCCGTAAAAGCGAGGGAGAGGCAGGCTGGTGCGGAAGGCAAGCACCTCCCGACTCGGCTCTTGCTACCTTAAGCTCACACCAGCCCTCGAGGTGTGGTTGGAACTCTCAGTGCTCAACCCTGCCTTGAAAGCAACAAGCTCATAAGGAAGCCTACTTTCCCCTCACCGAGCCTCTCCTCAGCGCAGCCTCATTTTCAACCGTGCTGGTGTGCCAACCTGGGGAGTGGATCCCCGCAGAACTTCCAGGGAGAAAGAGGCAGTGGGCCCAAAGCACCTCTCGACTCAACTCCTATTTCGCGAGCAGGCCTGTGAAAGAAGGCTGCTCTGGAACGCCCTCTTGTTTGGAGAAGAGAGCACAGCTGAACCCTGTGTGTCTGGAATCCTTAGGGACCCAGCCACTTACCACGAGGTATCAAACGATAGAGTTACTGAAACTGAGCTTGCATTGCTCGTCTTGAAGCTGGAGGGATTTGACAGGGTTCGAGGACGAGAGACTCGGGAACGGTTCCCGTCCGTCACACACAGTGAGACACAGGAGCGTGTAGCAGGCAGCTCTCACCCTCCTCTTTTTTCATGAGGCCACTCGCCTGGCCCCGTGTGTGCGTGCAGGCATAAGGGCAGACACTCCCCTCGAACAGACAACCCTGGAGGGAACCCGTTCTCCCTCTTCAAGTAGCTTTTCCTGAGACAGCAGGCCCTCGGCCGCGAGGGTGTGTGAGAGCATGGCCAGGGCTTCTGGAAGCATATTCTGAGGGAGACTCGGGATGGGGCAGAAGGCAGAACACCACTCGCCCCTTGTCTCAGGAAGCCAGCCCTGCGGCACACCTTTGCCTGGAGGCCTGATGGCTAGCCGACTTACTCGAAGTGGCAGCAGTGTAGACGGACCGTGTGGGCGCTAGAGTAGCGTCACTCTTGCTGCCGGTGGAAGCTCTTCCAGTGGGTGTGCGTGAAAGGCAGGGCAATGATCCCATCTTCCCGGGGTGCGAGCGTGAGAGCACTGCAAGTGAGTCCCAAACCGTTTCCTGAGTGAGACTCTGGCTGCGGCAGAACGCAGGACTCAACTCCCCACTTGTTTCAGGAAAGCAGGCCTGCACTTCTGCCGGCAGCTCTAATTGCTAGCGAAGAAACTGGAAGCAGGACCCGTGTGGAGAAACCGTGCTTTAGCTAGCGCCGACCTCTCTGAGGGAGGAAGGCGTGTATAGTGAACCGTGTGTGAGAGCCTCAGGCACGGCTAGCGTTCGTAAAAGCGAGGGAGAAGCAGGCCGGTGCGGAAGACAGGCACCCGTCCCTCGTCTCTTGCTACCTGAAGCTCACACCAACCCTCGAGGTCTGGTTGGAACTCTCAGTGTTCAACCCTGCCTTGAAAGAAACGAGCTCATAAGGAAGCCTACTTTCCCCTCACCGAGCCTGTCCTCAGCGCGGCCTCCTTCTCAACCGTGCTGGTGTGCGAATCTGGGGAGTGGATCCCGGCAGAACTTCCAGGGAGAAAGAGGCAGTGGGCCCAAGGCACCTCTCGACTCAACTCCTATTTCGCGAGCAGGCCTGTGAAGGAAGGCTGCTCTGGAACACACTGTTGTTTGGGGACGAGAGCAGAGCTTAACCATGTGTGTCTGGAATCCTTATGGACCCAGCCACTTACCACGAGGAATCCAAGAGCTAGAGGTACCGAAACTTAGATTGCAATGCTCGTCTTGAAGGTGGAAGGATTTGACAGGGTTCGAGGACGAGAGACTCGGGAACGGTTCCCGTCCGTCACACAGAGTGAGAAACAGGAGCGTGCAGCAGGCAGCTCTCACCCTCCTCTTGTTTCATGAAGCCACTCGCCTGGCCCCGTGTGTGCGTGCAGGTATAAAGGCAGCCACTCCCCTCGAACAGACAACCCTGGAGGGAACCCGTTCTCCCTCTTCAAGTAACCTTTCCTGAGACTGCAGGGCCTTGGCCGCGAGAGCGTGTGGGAGCTCCGCCAGGGCTTCTGGAAGCATATCCTGAGGGAGACTTGGGATGGGCAGAAGGCAGAACACGACTCGCCCCTTGTCTCAGGAAGCCAGCCCTGCGGCCCCGCTTTGCCTGGAGGTCTGATGGCTAGCTGACTTACTCAAAGAAGCAGCAGTGTAGAGGGACCGGGTGGTAGCTACACTAGCGTCACTCTTGCTGCCGGTGGAAGCTCTTCGAGTGGGTGTGCGTGAAAGGCAGGGCAATGATCCCATCTTCCCGGCGTGCGTGAGCGAGAGCACTGCAAGTGAGTCCCAAACGTTTCCTGAGTGAGACTCTGGCTGCGGCAGAACGCAGGACTCGACTCCCCGCTTGTTTCAGGAAAGGCACCTCTGCTTTCAGGTCTAATTGCTAGCGAAGGAATTCGAAGCACGACCCGTGTGTAGAAACTCTGCTTTAGAAACTGACGACCTCGCTGAGGGAGGAAGCCGACTCCTGTGTACCGTGGGTGAGAGCCTGGCGCACGGTTCCCGTTCAGAAAAGCGAGGGAGAAGGAGGCATGTACGGAGGGCAGACATCCCTCGGCCCGGCTCTTGCTACCTGAAGCTCACACCACCCCTCGAGGTGTGGTTGGAACTCTCAGTGCTCAACCCTGCCTTGAAAGAAACAAGCTCATAAGGAAGCCTAATTTCCCCTCAAGGAGCCTCTGCTCAGAGCGGCCTCCATGTCAACTGTGCTGGTGTGCCAACCTGGGGAGGGGATCCCGGCAGAACTTCCAGGGAGAAAGAGGCAGTCGGCCCAAGGCACCTCTCGACTCAACTCTTAGTTCGCGGGCAGACCTGTGAAGGAAGGCTGCTGTGAAACACCCTCTTCTTTGGGGAGCAGAGCACAGCTGAACCCTGTGTGTCTGCAATCCTTACGGACCCAGCCACTGAACACGAGGAATCCAAGCGATAGAGTTACCGAAACAGCTTGCATTGCTCGTCTTGAAGCTGGAGGGATTTGACAGGGTTCGAGGACGAGAGACTCGGGAACGGTTCACGACCGTCACACCGAGTGAGAAACAGGAGCGTGCAGCAGGCAGCTCTCACCCTCTTGTTTCATGAAGCCACTCGCCTGGTCCTGAGTGTGCGTGCAGGTATAAAGGCAGCCGCTCCCCTCGAAGAGACAACCCTGTAGGGAACCCGTTCTCCCTCTTCAAGGAGCCTTTCCTGAGACTGCAGACCCTTGGCCGCGAGGGTGTGTGGGAGCTCGGCCAGGGCTTCTGGAAGCATATTCTGAGGGAGACTTGGGATGGGGCAGAAGGCAGAACACGACTCGCCCCTTCTCTCAGGAAGCCAGCCCTACGGCCCCGCTTTGCCTGGAGGTGTGATGGCTAGCTGACTTACTCAAAGAAGCAGCAGTGTAGAGGGACCGGGTGGTAGCTGCACTAGCGTCACTCTTGCTGTCGGTGGAAGCTCTTCCAGTGGGTGTGCGTGAAAGGCAGGGCAATGATCCCATCTTCCCGGGTGCGTGCGTGAGAGCACTGCAAGTGAGTCCCACACCGTTTCCTGAGTGAGACTCTGGCTGCGGCAGAACGCAGGACTCGACTCCCCGCTTGTTTCAGGAAAGGAGGCCTGCACTTCTGCCGGCAGTTTTAATTGCTAGCGAAGAAACTCGAAGCAGGACCCGTGTGGACAAATCGTGCTTTAGCTAGCGCCGACCTCTCTGAGGGAGGTAGGCGGGTACAGTGTACCGTGTGTGAGAGCCTCGCGCACGGCTCCCGTTCAGAAAAGCGAGGGAGAAGGAGGCAGGTGCGGAGGGCAGGCACCCCTCGGCCCGGCTCTTGCTACCTGAAGCTCACACCACCGCTCGAGGTGTGGTTGGAACTCTCAGTGCTCAAACCTGCCTCGGAAGAAACAAGCTCATAAGGAAGCCTACTTTAACCTCACGGAGCCTCTGCTCAGAGCGGCCTCCATGTCAACTGTGCTGGTGTGCCAACCTGGGGAGTGGATCCCGGCAGAACTTCCAGGGAGAAAGAGGCAGTGGGCCCAAGGCACCTCTCGCCTCAATTCCTATTTCGCGAGCAGACCTGTGAAGGAAGGCTGCTGTGAAACACCCTCTTGTTTGGGGAGCGGAGCACAGCTGAACCCTGTGTGTCTGCAATCCTTACGGACCCAACCACTGAACACGAGGAATCCAAGGGATAGAGTTACCGAAACTTAGCTTGCATTGCTCATCTTGAAGCTGGAGGGATTTGACAGGGTTCAAGGACGAGAGACTCGGGAACGGTTCCCGTCCGTCACACAGAGTGAGAAACAGGAGCGTGCAGCAGGCAGCTCTCACCCTCCTCTTGTTTCATGAGGCCACTCGCCTGGCCCCGTGTGTCCGTGCAGGCATAAAGGCACCCACTCCACTCGAACAGGCAACCCTGGAGGGAAACCCTTCCCCCTCTTCAAGTAGCCTTTCCTTCAGACTCTAGGCCCTTGGCCGCGAGGGTGTATGGGAGCACGGCCAGGGATTCTGGGGCATATTCTGAGGGAGACTCGGGATGGGGCCGAAGGCGGAACACGACTCCCCCCTTGTCTCAGGGAGCCGGCCCGGCGGCCCCGCTTCCCTTGAGGTTTGAGGGCTAGCGGACTTACTCGAAGAAGCAGCTGTGTAGAGGGACCGTGTGGAAGCTAGACTAGCGTCACTCTTGCTGAGGGTGGAAGCTCTTCCAGTGGGTGTGCGTGAAAGTCAGGGCAATGATCCCACCGTCCCGGGATGCGTGCGTGAGAGCACTGCAATGAGTCCCAAACTATTTCCTGAGTGAGACTCTGGCTGCGGCAGAACGCAGGACTCGACTCCCCGCTTGTTTCAAAAAGCAGGCCTGCAATTCTGCCGGCAGCTCTAATTGCTAGCGAAGAAACTCGAAGCAGGACCCGTGTGGAGAAACCGTGCTTTAGCTAGCGCCGACCTGTCTGAGGGAGGAAGGCGGGTACAGTGTACCGTGTGTGAGCGCCTCGCGCTCGGCTCCCGTTCGTAAAAGCGAGGGAGAGGCAGGCTGGTGTGGAAGGCAAGCACCCCTCGACTCGGCTCTTGGTACATGAAGCGCACACGACCCCTCGAGGTGTGGTTGGAACTCTCAGTGCTCAACCCTGTCTTGAAAGAAACAAGCTCATAAGGAAGGCTACTTGCCCCTCACCGAGTCTCTCCTCAGCGCAGCCTCATTTTCAACCGTGCTGGTGTGTCAACCTGGGGAGTGGATCCCGGCAGAACTTCCAGGGAGAAAGAGGCAGTGGGCCCAAGGCACCTCTCGACTCAACTCCTATTTCGCGAGCAGGCCTGTGAAAGAACGCTGCTCTGGAACACACTGTTGTTTGGGGAGGAGAGCACAGCCGAACCATGTGTGTCTGGAGTCCTCTTTAGGAACCCAGCCACTTACCACGAGGAATCCAAAGCTAGAGTTACCGAAACATAGCTTGCATTGCTCGTCTTGAAGCTGGAGAGTTGTGACAGGGTTCGAGGATGAGAGACTCGGGAACGGTTCCCGTCCGTCACACAGAGTGAGAAACAGGAGCGTGCAGCACGCAGCTCTCACCCTCTTCTTGTTTCATGACGCCACTCGCCTGGCCCCGTGTGTGCGTGCAGGTATAAAGGCAGCCACTCCCCTCGAACAGACAACCCTGGAGGGAACCCGTTCTCCCTCTTCAAGTAGCCTTTCCTGAGACTGCAGGCCCTTGGCCCCGAGGGTGTGTGGGAGCTCGGCCAGGGCTTCTGGAAGCATATTCTGAGGGAGACTTGGGATGGGGCAAAAGGCAGAACACGACTCGCCCCTTGTCTCAGGAAGCCAGCTCTACGGCCCCGCTTTGCCTGGAGGTGTGATGGCTAGCTGACTTACTCAAAGAAGCAGCAGTGTAGAGGGACCGGGTGGTTGCTACACTAGCGTCACTCTTGCTGTCGGTGGAAGCTCTTCCAGTGGGTGTGCGTGAAAGGCAGGGCAATGATCCCATCTTCCCGGGTGCGTGCGTGAGAGCACTGCAAGTGAGTCCCACACCGTTTCCTGAGTGAGACTCTGGCTGCGGCAGAACGCAGGACTCGACTCCCCGCTTGTTTCAGGAAAGGAGGCCTGCACTTCTGCCGGCAGTTTTAATTGCTAGAGAAGAAACTCAAAGCAGGACCCGTGTGGAGAAATCGTGCTTTAGCTAGCGCCGACCTCTCTGAGGGAGGTAGGCGGGTACAGTGTACCGTGTGTGAGAGCCTCGCGCACGGCTCCCGTTCAGAAAAGCGAGGGAGAAGGAGGCAGGTGCGGAGGGCAGGCACCCCTCGGCCCGGCTCTTGCTACCTGAAGCTCACAACACCGCTCGAGGTGTGGTTGGAACTCTCAGTGCTCAAACCTGCCTCGGAAGAAACAAGCTCATAAGGAAGCCTACTTTCCCCTCACGGAGCCTCTGCTCAGAGCGGCCTCCATGTCAACTGTGCTGGTGTGCCAACCTGGGGAGTGGATCCCGGCAGAACTTCCAGGGAGAAAGAGGCAGTGGGCCCAAGGCACCTCTCGCCTGAATTCCTATTTCGCGAGCAGACCTGTGAAGGAAGGCTGCTGTGAAACACCCTCTTGTTTGGGGAGCGGAGCACAGCTGAACCCTGTGTGTCTGCAATCCTTACGGACCCAACCACTGAACACGAGGAATCCAAGCGATAGAGTTACCGAAACTTAGCTTGCATTGCTCCTCTTGAAGCTGGAGGGATTTGACAGGGTTCAAGGACGAGAGACTCGGGAACGGTTCCCGTCCGTCACACAGAGTGAGAAACGGGAGCGTGCAGCAGGCAGCTCTCACCCTCCTCTTGTTTCATGTGGCCACTCGCCGGGCCCCGTGTGTTCGTGCAGGCATAAAGGCACCCACTCCACTCGAACAGACAACCCTGGAGGGAAACCGTTCTCCCTCTTCAAGTAGCCTTTCCTTCAGACTCTAGGCCCTTGGCCGCGAGGGTGTATGGGAGCACGGCCAGGGATTCTGGGGCATATTCTGAGGGAGACTCGGGATGGGGCCGAAGGCAGAACACGACTCGCCCCTTGTCTCAGGGAGCCGGCCCGGCGGCCCCGCTTCCCTTGAGGTTTGAGGGCTAGCGGACTTACACGAAGAAGCAGCTGTGTAGAGGGACCGTGTGGAAGCTAAACTAGCGTCACTCTTGCTGAGGGTGGAAGCTCTTCCAGTGGGTGTGCGTGAAAGGCAGGGCAATGATCCCATCGTCCCGGGGTGCGTGCGTGAGAGCACTGCAAGTGAGTCCCAAACTATTTCCTGAGTGAGACTCTGGCTGCGGCAGAACGCAGGACTCGACTCCCCGCTTGTTTCAAGAAAGCAGGCCTGCACTTCTGCCGGCAACTCTAATTGCTAGCGAAGAATCTCGAAGCAGGACCCGTGTGGAGAAACCGTGCTTTAGCTAGCGCCGACCTGTCTGAGGGAGGAAGGCGGGTACAGTGTACCGTGTCTGAGACCCTCGCGCTCGGCTCCCGTCCGTAAAAGCGAGGGAGAGGCAGGCTGGTGCGGAAGGCAAGCACCTCCCGACTCGGCTCTTGCTACCTTAAGCTCACACCAGCCCTCGAGGTGTGGTTGGAACTCTCAGTGCTCAACCCTGCCTTGAAAGCAACAAGCTCATAAGGAAGCCTACTTTCCCCTCACCGAGCCTCTCCTCAGCGCAGCCTCATTTTCAACCGTGCTGGTGTGCCAACCTGGGGAGTGGATCCCCGCAGAACTTCCAGGGAGAAAGAGGCAGTGGGCCCAAAGCACCTCTCGACTCAACTCCTATTTCGCGAGCAGGCCTGTGAAAGAAGGCTGCTCTGGAACGCCCTCTTGTTTGGAGAAGAGAGCACAGCTGAACCCTGTGTGTCTGGAATCCTTAGGGACCCAGCCACTTACCACGAGGTATCAAACGATAGAGTTACTGAAACTGAGCTTGCATTGCTCGTCTTGAAGCTGGAGGGATTTGACAGGGTTCGAGGACGAGAGACTCGGGAACGGTTCCCGTCCGTCACACACAGTGAGACACAGGAGCGTGTAGCAGGCAGCTCTCACCCTCCTCTTTTTTCATGAGGCCACTCGCCTGGCCCCGTGTGTGCGTGCAGGCATAAGGGCAGACACTCCCCTCGAACAGACAACCCTGGAGGGAACCCGTTCTCCCTCTTCAAGTAGCTTTTCCTGAGACAGCAGGCCCTCGGCCGCGAGGGTGTGTGAGAGCATGGCCAGGGCTTCTGGAAGCATATTCTGAGGGAGACTCGGGATGGGGCAGAAGGCAGAACACCACTCGCCCCTTGTCTCAGGAAGCCAGCCCTGCGGCACACCTTTGCCTGGAGGCCTGATGGCTAGCCGACTTACTCGAAGTGGCAGCAGTGTAGACGGACCGTGTGGGCGCTAGAGTAGCGTCACTCTTGCTGCCGGTGGAAGCTCTTCCAGTGGGTGTGCGTGAAAGGCAGGGCAATGATCCCATCTTCCCGGGGTGCGAGCGTGAGAGCACTGCAAGTGAGTCCCAAACCGTTTCCTGAGTGAGACTCTGGCTGCGGCAGAACGCAGGACTCAACTCCCCACTTGTTTCAGGAAAGCAGGCCTGCACTTCTGCCGGCAGCTCTAATTGCTAGCGAAGAAACTGGAAGCAGGACCCGTGTGGAGAAACCGTGCTTTAGCTAGCGCCGACCTCTCTGAGGGAGGAAGGCGTGTATAGTGAACCGTGTGTGAGAGCCTCAGGCACGGCTAGCGTTCGTAAAAGCGAGGGAGAAGCAGGCCGGTGCGGAAGACAGGCACCCGTCCCTCGTCTCTTGCTACCTGAAGCTCACACCAACCCTCGAGGTCTGGTTGGAACTCTCAGTGTTCAACCCTGCCTTGAAAGAAACGAGCTCATAAGGAAGCCTACTTTCCCCTCACCGAGCCTGTCCTCAGCGCGGCCTCCTTCTCAACCGTGCTGGTGTGCGAATCTGGGGAGTGGATCCCGGCAGAACTTCCAGGGAGAAAGAGGCAGTGGGCCCAAGGCACCTCTCGACTCAACTCCTATTTCGCGAGCAGGCCTGTGAAGGAAGGCTGCTCTGGAACACACTGTTGTTTGGGGACGAGAGCAGAGCTTAACCATGTGTGTCTGGAATCCTTATGGACCCAGCCACTTACCACGAGGAATCCAAGAGCTAGAGGTACCGAAACTTAGATTGCAATGCTCGTCTTGAAGGTGGAAGGATTTGACAGGGTTCGAGGACGAGAGACTCGGGAACGGTTCCCGTCCGTCACACAGAGTGAGAAACAGGAGCGTGCAGCAGGCAGCTCTCACCCTCCTCTTGTTTCATGAAGCCACTCGCCTGGCCCCGTGTGTGCGTGCAGGTATAAAGGCAGCCACTCCCCTCGAACAGACAACCCTGGAGGGAACCCGTTCTCCCTCTTCAAGTAACCTTTCCTGAGACTGCAGGGCCTTGGCCGCGAGAGCGTGTGGGAGCTCCGCCAGGGCTTCTGGAAGCATATCCTGAGGGAGACTTGGGATGGGCAGAAGGCAGAACACGACTCGCCCCTTGTCTCAGGAAGCCAGCCCTGCGGCCCCGCTTTGCCTGGAGGTCTGATGGCTAGCTGACTTACTCAAAGAAGCAGCAGTGTAGAGGGACCGGGTGGTAGCTACACTAGCGTCACTCTTGCTGCCGGTGGAAGCTCTTCGAGTGGGTGTGCGTGAAAGGCAGGGCAATGATCCCATCTTCCCGGCGTGCGTGAGCGAGAGCACTGCAAGTGAGTCCCAAACGTTTCCTGAGTGAGACTCTGGCTGCGGCAGAACGCAGGACTCGACTCCCCGCTTGTTTCAGGAAAGGCACCTCTGCTTTCAGGTCTAATTGCTAGCGAAGGAATTCGAAGCACGACCCGTGTGTAGAAACTCTGCTTTAGAAACTGACGACCTCGCTGAGGGAGGAAGCCGACTCCTGTGTACCGTGGGTGAGAGCCTGGCGCACGGTTCCCGTTCAGAAAAGCGAGGGAGAAGGAGGCATGTACGGAGGGCAGACATCCCTCGGCCCGGCTCTTGCTACCTGAAGCTCACACCACCCCTCGAGGTGTGGTTGGAACTCTCAGTGCTCAACCCTGCCTTGAAAGAAACAAGCTCATAAGGAAGCCTAATTTCCCCTCAAGGAGCCTCTGCTCAGAGCGGCCTCCATGTCAACTGTGCTGGTGTGCCAACCTGGGGAGGGGATCCCGGCAGAACTTCCAGGGAGAAAGAGGCAGTCGGCCCAAGGCACCTCTCGACTCAACTCTTAGTTCGCGGGCAGACCTGTGAAGGAAGGCTGCTGTGAAACACCCTCTTCTTTGGGGAGCAGAGCACAGCTGAACCCTGTGTGTCTGCAATCCTTACGGACCCAGCCACTGAACACGAGGAATCCAAGCGATAGAGTTACCGAAACAGCTTGCATTGCTCGTCTTGAAGCTGGAGGGATTTGACAGGGTTCGAGGACGAGAGACTCGGGAACGGTTCACGACCGTCACACCGAGTGAGAAACAGGAGCGTGCAGCAGGCAGCTCTCACCCTCTTGTTTCATGAAGCCACTCGCCTGGTCCTGAGTGTGCGTGCAGGTATAAAGGCAGCCGCTCCCCTCGAAGAGACAACCCTGTAGGGAACCCGTTCTCCCTCTTCAAGGAGCCTTTCCTGAGACTGCAGACCCTTGGCCGCGAGGGTGTGTGGGAGCTCGGCCAGGGCTTCTGGAAGCATATTCTGAGGGAGACTTGGGATGGGGCAGAAGGCAGAACACGACTCGCCCCTTCTCTCAGGAAGCCAGCCCTACGGCCCCGCTTTGCCTGGAGGTGTGATGGCTAGCTGACTTACTCAAAGAAGCAGCAGTGTAGAGGGACCGGGTGGTAGCTGCACTAGCGTCACTCTTGCTATCGGTGGAAGCTCTCTCAGTGGGTGTGCGTGAAAGGCAGGGCAATGATCCCATCTTCCCGGGTGCGTGCGTGAGAGCACTGCAAGTTACTCCAACACCGTTTCCTGAGTGAGACTCTGGCTGCGGCAGAACGCAGGTCTCGACTCCCCGCTTGTTTCAGGAAAGGAGGCCTGCACTTCTGCCGGCAGTTTTAATTGCTAGCGAAGAAACTCGAAGCAGGACCCGTGTGGACAAATCGTGCTTTAGCTAGCGCCGACCTCTCTGAGGGAGGTAGGCGGGTACAGTGTACCGTGTGTGAGAGCCTCGCGCACGGCTCCCGTTCAGAAAAGCGAGGGAGAAGGAGGCAGGTGCGGAGGGCAGGCACCCCTCGGCCCGGCTCTTGCTACCTGAAGCTCACACCACCGCTCGAGGTGTGGTTGGAACTCTCAGTGCTCAAACCTGCCTCGGAAGAAACAAGCTCATAAGGAAGCCTACTTTAACCTCACGGAGCCTCTGCTCAGAGCGGCCTCCATGTCAACTGTGCTGGTGTGCCAACCTGGGGAGTGGATCCCGGCAGAACTTCCAGGGAGAAAGAGGCAGTGGGCCCAAGGCACCTCTCGCCTCAATTCCTATTTCGCGAGCAGACCTGTGAAGGAAGGCTGCTGTGAAACACCCTCTTGTTTGGGGAGCGGAGCACAGCTGAACCCTGTGTGTCTGCAATCCTTACGGACCCAACCACTGAACACGAGGAATCCAAGGGATAGAGTTACCGAAACTTAGCTTGCATTGCTCATCTTGAAGCTGGAGGGATTTGACAGGGTTCAAGGACGAGAGACTCGGGAACGGTTCCCGTCCGTCACACAGAGTGAGAAACAGGAGCGTGCAGCAGGCAGCTCTCACCCTCCTCTTGTTTCATGAGGCCACTCGCCTGGCCCCGTGTGTCCGTGCAGGCATAAAGGCACCCACTCCACTCGAACAGGCAACCCTGGAGGGAAACCCTTCCCCCTCTTCAAGTAGCCTTTCCTTCAGACTCTAGGCCCTTGGCCGCGAGGGTGTATGGGAGCACGGCCAGGGATTCTGGGGCATATTCTGAGGGAGACTCGGGATGGGGCCGAAGGCGGAACACGACTCCCCCCTTGTCTCAGGGAGCCGGCCCGGCGGCCCCGCTTCCCTTGAGGTTTGAGGGCTAGCGGACTTACTCGAAGAAGCAGCTGTGTAGAGGGACCGTGTGGAAGCTAGACTAGCGTCACTCTTGCTGAGGGTGGAAGCTCTTCCAGTGGGTGTGCGTGAAAGTCAGGGCAATGATCCCACCGTCCCGGGATGCGTGCGTGAGAGCACTGCAATGAGTCCCAAACTATTTCCTGAGTGAGACTCTGGCTGCGGCAGAACGCAGGACTCGACTCCCCGCTTGTTTCAAAAAGCAGGCCTGCAATTCTGCCGGCAGCTCTAATTGCTAGCGAAGAAACTCGAAGCAGGACCCGTGTGGAGAAACCGTGCTTTAGCTAGCGCCGACCTGTCTGAGGGAGGAAGGCGGGTACAGTGTACCGTGTGTGAGCGCCTCGCGCTCGGCTCCCGTTCGTAAAAGCGAGGGAGAGGCAGGCTGGTGTGGAAGGCAAGCACCCCTCGACTCGGCTCTTGGTACATGAAGCGCACACGACCCCTCGAGGTGTGGTTGGAACTCTCAGTGCTCAACCCTGTCTTGAAAGAAACAAGCTCATAAGGAAGGCTACTTGCCCCTCACCGAGTCTCTCCTCAGCGCAGCCTCATTTTCAACCGTGCTGGTGTGTCAACCTGGGGAGTGGATCCCGGCAGAACTTCCAGGGAGAAAGAGGCAGTGGGCCCAAGGCACCTCTCGACTCAACTCCTATTTCGCGAGCAGGCCTGTGAAAGAACGCTGCTCTGGAACACACTGTTGTTTGGGGAGGAGAGCACAGCCGAACCATGTGTGTCTGGAGTCCTCTTTAGGAACCCAGCCACTTACCACGAGGAATCCAAAGCTAGAGTTACCGAAACATAGCTTGCATTGCTCGTCTTGAAGCTGGAGAGTTGTGACAGGGTTCGAGGATGAGAGACTCGGGAACGGTTCCCGTCCGTCACACAGAGTGAGAAACAGGAGCGTGCAGCACGCAGCTCTCACCCTCTTCTTGTTTCATGACGCCACTCGCCTGGCCCCGTGTGTGCGTGCAGGTATAAAGGCAGCCACTCCCCTCGAACAGACAACCCTGGAGGGAACCCGTTCTCCCTCTTCAAGTAGCCTTTCCTGAGACTGCAGGCCCTTGGCCCCGAGGGTGTGTGGGAGCTCGGCCAGGGCTTCTGGAAGCATATTCTGAGGGAGACTTGGGATGGGGCAAAAGGCAGAACACGACTCGCCCCTTGTCTCAGGAAGCCAGCTCTACGGCCCCGCTTTGCCTGGAGGTGTGATGGCTAGCTGACTTACTCAAAGAAGCAGCAGTGTAGAGGGACCGGGTGGTTGCTACACTAGCGTCACTCTTGCTGTCGGTGGAAGCTCTTCCAGTGGGTGTGCGTGAAAGGCAGGGCAATGATCCCATCTTCCCGGGTGCGTGCGTGAGAGCACTGCAAGTGAGTCCCACACCGTTTCCTGAGTGAGACTCTGGCTGCGGCAGAACGCAGGACTCGACTCCCCGCTTGTTTCAGGAAAGGAGGCCTGCACTTCTGCCGGCAGTTTTAATTGCTAGCGAAGAAACTCGAAGCAGGACCCGTGTGGAGAAATCGTGCTTTAGCTAGCGCCGACCTCTCTGAGGGAGGTAGGCGGGTACAGTGTACCGTGTGTGAGAGCCTCGCGCACGGCTCCCGTTCAGAAAAGCGAGGGAGAAGGAGGCAGGTGCGGAGGGCAGGCACCCCTCGGCCCGGCTCTTGCTACCTGAAGCTCACAACACCGCTCGAGGTGTGGTTGGAACTCTCAGTGCTCAAACCTGCCTCGGAAGAAACAAGCTCATAAGGAAGCCTACTTTCCCCTCACGGAGCCTCTGCTCAGAGCGGCCTCCATGTCAACTGTGCTGGTGTGCCAACCTGGGGAGTGGATCCCGGCAGAACTTCCAGGGAGAAAGAGGCAGTGGGCCCAAGGCACCTCTCGCCTGAATTCCTATTTCGCGAGCAGACCTGTGAAGGAAGGCTGCTGTGAAACACCCTCTTGTTTGGGGAGCGGAGCACAGCTGAACCCTGTGTGTCTGCAATCCTTACGGACCCAACCACTGAACACGAGGAATCCAAGCGATAGAGTTACCGAAACTTAGCTTGCATTGCTCCTCTTGAAGCTGGAGGGATTTGACAGGGTTCAAGGACGAGAGACTCGGGAACGGTTCCCGTCCGTCACACAGAGTGAGAAACGGGAGCGTGCAGCAGGCAGCTCTCACCCTCCTCTTGTTTCAGGAGGCCACTCGCCTGGCCCCGTGTGTTCGTGCAGGCATAAAGGCACCCACTCCACTCGAACAGACAACCCTGGAGGGAAACCGTTCTCCCTCTTCAAGTAGCCTTTCCTTCAGACTCTAGGCCCTTGGCCGCGAGGGTGTATGGGAGCACGGCCAGGGATTCTGGGGCATATTCTGAGGGAGACTCGGGATGGGGCCGAAGGCAGAACACGACTCGCCCCTTGTCTCAGGGAGCCGGCCCGGCGGCCCCGCTTCCCTTGAGGTTTGAGGGCTAGCGGACTTACACGAAGAAGCAGCTGTGTAGAGGGACCGTGTGGAAGCTAAACTAGCGTCACTCTTGCTGAGGGTGGAAGCTCTTCCAGTGGGTGTGCGTGAAAGGCAGGGCAATGATCCCATCGTCCCGGGGTGCGTGCGTGAGAGCACTGCAAGTGAGTCCCAAACTATTTCCTGAGTGAGACTCTGGCTGCGGCAGAACGCAGGACTCGACTCCCCGCTTGTTTCAAGAAAGCAGGCCTGCACTTCTGCCGGCAACTCTAATTGCTAGCGAAGAATCTCGAAGCAGGACCCGTGTGGAGAAACCGTGCTTTAGCTAGCGCCGACCTGTCTGAGGGAGGAAGGCGGGTACAGTGTACCGTGTCTGAGACCCTCGCGCTCGGCTCCCGTCCGTAAAAGCGAGGGAGAGGCAGGCTGGTGCGGAAGGCAAGCACCTCCCGACTCGGCTCTTGCTACCTTAAGCTCACACCAGCCCTCGAGGTGTGGTTGGAACTCTCAGTGCTCAACCCTGCCTTGAAAGCAACAAGCTCATAAGGAAGCCTACTTTCCCCTCACCGAGCCTCTCCTCAGCGCAGCCTCATTTTCAACCGTGCTGGTGTGCCAACCTGGGGAGTGGATCCCCGCAGAACTTCCAGGGAGAAAGAGGCAGTGGGCCCAAAGCACCTCTCGACTCAACTCCTATTTCGCGAGCAGGCCTGTGAAAGAAGGCTGCTCTGGAACGCCCTCTTGTTTGGAGAAGAGAGCACAGCTGAACCCTGTGTGTCTGGAATCCTTAGGGACCCAGCCACTTACCACGAGGTATCAAACGATAGAGTTACTGAAACTGAGCTTGCATTGCTCGTCTTGAAGCTGGAGGGATTTGACAGGGTTCGAGGACGAGAGACTCGGGAACGGTTCCCGTCCGTCACACACAGTGAGACACAGGAGCGTGTAGCAGGCAGCTCTCACCCTCCTCTTTTTTCATGAGGCCACTCGCCTGGCCCCGTGTGTGCGTGCAGGCATAAGGGCAGACACTCCCCTCGAACAGACAACCCTGGAGGGAACCCGTTCTCCCTCTTCAAGTAGCTTTTCCTGAGACAGCAGGCCCTCGGCCGCGAGGGTGTGTGAGAGCATGGCCAGGGCTTCTGGAAGCATATTCTGAGGGAGACTCGGGATGGGGCAGAAGGCAGAACACCACTCGCCCCTTGTCTCAGGAAGCCAGCCCTGCGGCACACCTTTGCCTGGAGGCCTGATGGCTAGCCGACTTACTCGAAGTGGCAGCAGTGTAGACGGACCGTGTGGGCGCTAGAGTAGCGTCACTCTTGCTGCCGGTGGAAGCTCTTCCAGTGGGTGTGCGTGAAAGGCAGGGCAATGATCCCATCTTCCCGGGGTGCGAGCGTGAGAGCACTGCAAGTGAGTCCCAAACCGTTTCCTGAGTGAGACTCTGGCTGCGGCAGAACGCAGGACTCAACTCCCCACTTGTTTCAGGAAAGCAGGCCTGCACTTCTGCCGGCAGCTCTAATTGCTAGCGAAGAAACTGGAAGCAGGACCCGTGTGGAGAAACCGTGCTTTAGCTAGCGCCGACCTCTCTGAGGGAGGAAGGCGTGTATAGTGAACCGTGTGTGAGAGCCTCAGGCACGGCTAGCGTTCGTAAAAGCGAGGGAGAAGCAGGCCGGTGCGGAAGACAGGCACCCGTCCCTCGTCTCTTGCTACCTGAAGCTCACACCAACCCTCGAGGTCTGGTTGGAACTCTCAGTGTTCAACCCTGCCTTGAAAGAAACGAGCTCATAAGGAAGCCTACTTTCCCCTCACCGAGCCTGTCCTCAGCGCGGCCTCCTTCTCAACCGTGCTGGTGTGCGAATCTGGGGAGTGGATCCCGGCAGAACTTCCAGGGAGAAAGAGGCAGTGGGCCCAAGGCACCTCTCGACTCAACTCCTATTTCGCGAGCAGGCCTGTGAAGGAAGGCTGCTCTGGAACACACTGTTGTTTGGGGACGAGAGCAGAGCTTAACCATGTGTGTCTGGAATCCTTATGGACCCAGCCACTTACCACGAGGAATCCAAGAGCTAGAGGTACCGAAACTTAGATTGCAATGCTCGTCTTGAAGGTGGAAGGATTTGACAGGGTTCGAGGACGAGAGACTCGGGAACGGTTCCCGTCCGTCACACAGAGTGAGAAACAGGAGCGTGCAGCAGGCAGCTCTCACCCTCCTCTTGTTTCATGAAGCCACTCGCCTGGCCCCGTGTGTGCGTGCAGGTATAAAGGCAGCCACTCCCCTCGAACAGACAACCCTGGAGGGAACCCGTTCTCCCTCTTCAAGTAACCTTTCCTGAGACTGCAGGGCCTTGGCCGCGAGAGCGTGTGGGAGCTCCGCCAGGGCTTCTGGAAGCATATCCTGAGGGAGACTTGGGATGGGCAGAAGGCAGAACACGACTCGCCCCTTGTCTCAGGAAGCCAGCCCTGCGGCCCCGCTTTGCCTGGAGGTCTGATGGCTAGCTGACTTACTCAAAGAAGCAGCAGTGTAGAGGGACCGGGTGGTAGCTACACTAGCGTCACTCTTGCTGCCGGTGGAAGCTCTTCGAGTGGGTGTGCGTGAAAGGCAGGGCAATGATCCCATCTTCCCGGCGTGCGTGAGCGAGAGCACTGCAAGTGAGTCCCAAACGTTTCCTGAGTGAGACTCTGGCTGCGGCAGAACGCAGGACTCGACTCCCCGCTTGTTTCAGGAAAGGCACCTCTGCTTTCAGGTCTAATTGCTAGCGAAGGAATTCGAAGCACGACCCGTGTGTAGAAACTCTGCTTTAGAAACTGACGACCTCGCTGAGGGAGGAAGCCGACTCCTGTGTACCGTGGGTGAGAGCCTGGCGCACGGTTCCCGTTCAGAAAAGCGAGGGAGAAGGAGGCATGTACGGAGGGCAGACATCCCTCGGCCCGGCTCTTGCTACCTGAAGCTCACACCACCCCTCGAGGTGTGGTTGGAACTCTCAGTGCTCAACCCTGCCTTGAAAGAAACAAGCTCATAAGGAAGCCTAATTTCCCCTCAAGGAGCCTCTGCTCAGAGCGGCCTCCATGTCAACTGTGCTGGTGTGCCAACCTGGGGAGGGGATCCCGGCAGAACTTCCAGGGAGAAAGAGGCAGTCGGCCCAAGGCACCTCTCGACTCAACTCTTAGTTCGCGGGCAGACCTGTGAAGGAAGGCTGCTGTGAAACACCCTCTTCTTTGGGGAGCAGAGCACAGCTGAACCCTGTGTGTCTGCAATCCTTACGGACCCAGCCACTGAACACGAGGAATCCAAGCGATAGAGTTACCGAAACAGCTTGCATTGCTCGTCTTGAAGCTGGAGGGATTTGACAGGGTTCGAGGACGAGAGACTCGGGAACGGTTCACGACCGTCACACCGAGTGAGAAACAGGAGCGTGCAGCAGGCAGCTCTCACCCTCTTGTTTCATGAAGCCACTCGCCTGGTCCTGAGTGTGCGTGCAGGTATAAAGGCAGCCGCTCCCCTCGAAGAGACAACCCTGTAGGGAACCCGTTCTCCCTCTTCAAGGAGCCTTTCCTGAGACTGCAGACCCTTGGCCGCGAGGGTGTGTGGGAGCTCGGCCAGGGCTTCTGGAAGCATATTCTGAGGGAGACTTGGGATGGGGCAGAAGGCAGAACACGACTCGCCCCTTCTCTCAGGAAGCCAGCCCTACGGCCCCGCTTTGCCTGGAGGTGTGATGGCTAGCTGACTTACTCAAAGAAGCAGCAGTGTAGAGGGACCGGGTGGTAGCTGCACTAGCGTCACTCTTGCTGTCGGTGGAAGCTCTTCCAGTGGGTGTGCGTGAAAGGCAGGGCAATGATCCCATCTTCCCGGGTGCGTGCGTGAGAGCACTGCAAGTGAGTCCCACACCGTTTCCTGAGTGAGACTCTGGCTGCGGCAGAACGCAGGACTCGACTCCCCGCTTGTTTCAGGAAAGGAGGCCTGCACTTCTGCCGGCAGTTTTAATTGCTAGCGAAGAAACTCGAAGCAGGACCCGTGTGGACAAATCGTGCTTTAGCTAGCGCCGACCTCTCTGAGGGAGGTAGGCGGGTACAGTGTACCGTGTGTGAGAGCCTCGCGCACGGCTCCCGTTCAGAAAAGCGAGGGAGAAGGAGGCAGGTGCGGAGGGCAGGCACCCCTCGGCCCGGCTCTTGCTACCTGAAGCTCACACCACCGCTCGAGGTGTGGTTGGAACTCTCAGTGCTCAAACCTGCCTCGGAAGAAACAAGCTCATAAGGAAGCCTACTTTCCCCTCACGGAGCCTCTGCTCAGAGCGGCCTCCATGTCAACTGTGCTGGTGTGCCAACCTGGGGAGTGGATCCCGGCAGAACTTCCAGGGAGAAAGAGGCAGTGGGCCCAAGGCACCTCTCGCCTCAATTCCTATTTCGCGAGCAGACCTGTGAAGGAAGGCTGCTGTGAAACACCCTCTTGTTTGGGGAGCGGAGCACAGCTGAACCCTGTGTGTCTGCAATCCTTACGGACCCAACCACTGAACACGAGGAATCCAAGGGATAGAGTTACCGAAACTTAGCTTGCATTGCTCATCTTGAAGCTGGAGGGATTTGACAGGGTTCAAGGACGAGAGACTCGGGAACGGTTCCCGTCCGTCACACAGAGTGAGAAACAGGAGCGTGCAGCAGGCAGCTCTCACCCTCCTCTTGTTTCATGAGGCCACTCGCCTGGCCCCGTGTGTCCGTGCAGGCATAAAGGCACCCACTCCACTCGAACAGGCAACCCTGGAGGGAAACCCTTCCCCCTCTTCAAGTAGCCTTTCCTTCAGACTCTAGGCCCTTGGCCGCGAGGGTGTATGGGAGCACGGCCAGGGATTCTGGGGCATATTCTGAGGGAGACTCGGGATGGGGCCGAAGGCGGAACACGACTCCCCCCTTGTCTCAGGGAGCCGGCCCGGCGGCCCCGCTTCCCTTGAGGTTTGAGGGCTAGCGGACTTACTCGAAGAAGCAGCTGTGTAGAGGGACCGTGTGGAAGCTAGACTAGCGTCACTCTTGCTGAGGGTGGAAGCTCTTCCAGTGGGTGTGCGTGAAAGTCAGGGCAATGATCCCACCGTCCCGGGATGCGTGCGTGAGAGCACTGCAATGAGTCCCAAACTATTTCCTGAGTGAGACTCTGGCTGCGGCAGAACGCAGGACTCGACTCCCCGCTTGTTTCAAAAAGCAGGCCTGCAATTCTGCCGGCAGCTCTAATTGCTAGCGAAGAAACTCGAAGCAGGACCCGTGTGGAGAAACCGTGCTTTAGCTAGCGCCGACCTGTCTGAGGGAGGAAGGCGGGTACAGTGTACCGTGTGTGAGCGCCTCGCGCTCGGCTCCCGTTCGTAAAAGCGAGGGAGAGGCAGGCTGGTGTGGAAGGCAAGCACCCCTCGACTCGGCTCTTGGTACATGAAGCGCACACGACCCCTCGAGGTGTGGTTGGAACTCTCAGTGCTCAACCCTGTCTTGAAAGAAACAAGCTCATAAGGAAGGCTACTTGCCCCTCACCGAGTCTCTCCTCAGCGCAGCCTCATTTTCAACCGTGCTGGTGTGTCAACCTGGGGAGTGGATCCCGGCAGAACTTCCAGGGAGAAAGAGGCAGTGGGCCCAAGGCACCTCTCGACTCAACTCCTATTTCGCGAGCAGGCCTGTGAAAGAACGCTGCTCTGGAACACACTGTTGTTTGGGGAGGAGAGCACAGCCGAACCATGTGTGTCTGGAATCCTCTTTAGGAACCCAGCCACTTACCACGAGGAATCCAAAGCTAGAGTTACCGAAACATAGCTTGCATTGCTCGTCTTGAAGCTGGAGAGTTGTGACAGGGTTCGAGGATGAGAGACTCGGGAACGGTTCCCGTCCGTCACACAGAGTGAGAAACAGGAGCGTGCAGCACGCAGCTCTCACCCTCTTCTTGTTTCATGACGCCACTCGCCTGGCCCCGTGTGTGCGTGCAGGTATAAAGGCAGCCGCTCCCCTCGAACAGACAACCCTGGAGGGAACCCGTTCTCCCTCTTCAAGTAGCCTTTCCTGAGACTGCAGGCCCTTGGCCCCGAGGGTGTGTGGGAGCTCGGCCAGGGCTTCTGGAAGCATATTCTGAGGGAGACTTGGGATGGGGCAAAAGGCAGAACACGACTCGCCCCTTGTCTCAGGAAGCCAGCTCTACGGCCCCGCTTTGCCTGGAGGTGTGATGGCTAGCTGACTTACTCAAAGAAGCAGCAGTGTAGAGGGACCGGGTGGTTGCTACACTAGCGTCACTCTTGCTGTCGGTGGAAGCTCTTCCAGTGGGTGTGCGTGAAAGGCAGGGCAATGATCCCATCTTCCCGGGTGCGTGCGTGAGAGCACTGCAAGTGAGTCCCACACCGTTTCCTGAGTGAGACTCTGGCTGCGGCAGAACGCAGGACTCGACTCCCCGCTTGTTTCAGGAAAGGAGGCCTGCACTTCTGCCGGCAGTTTTAATTGCTAGCGAAGAAACTCGAAGCAAGACCCGTGTGGAGAAATCGTGCTTTAGCTAGCGCCGACCTCTCTGAGGGAGGTAGGCGGGTACAGTGTACCGTGTGTGAGAGCCTCGCGCACGGCTCCCGTTCAGAAAAGCGAGGGAGAAGGAGGCAGGTGCGGAGGGCAGGCACCCCTCGGCCCGGCTCTTGCTACCTGAAGCTCACAACACCGCTCGAGGTGTGGTTGGAACTCTCAGTGCTCAAACCTGCCTCGGAAGAAACAAGCTCATAAGGAAGCCTACTTTCCCCTCACGGAGCCTCTGCTCAGAGCGGCCTCCATGTCAACTGTGCTGGTGTGCCAACCTGGGGAGTGGATCCCGGCAGAACTTCCAGGGAGAAAGAGGCAGTGGGCCCAAGGCACCTCTCGCCTCAATTCCTATTTCGCGAGCAGACCTGTGAAGGAAGGCTGCTGTGAAACACCCTCTTGTTTGGGGAGCGGAGCACAGCTGAACCCTGTGTGTCTGCAATCCTTACGGACCCAACCACTGAACACGAGGAATCCAAGCGATAGAGTTACCGAAACTTAGCTTGCATTGCTCCTCTTGAAGCTGGAGGGATTTGACAGGGTTCAAGGACGAGAGACTCGGGAACGGTTCCCGTCCGTCACACAGAGTGAGAAACGGGAGCGTGCAGCAGGCAGCTCTCACCCTCCTCTTGTTTCATGTGGCCACTCGCCGGGCCCCGTGTGTTCGTGCAGGCATAAAGGCACCCACTCCACTCGAACAGACAACCCTGGAGGGAAACCGTTCTCCCTCTTCAAGTAGCCTTTCCTTCAGACTCTAGGCCCTTGGCCGCGAGGGTGTATGGGAGCACGGCCAGGGATTCTGGGGCATATTCTGAGGGAGACTCGGGATGGGGCCGAAGGCAGAACACGACTCGCCCCTTGTCTCAGGGAGCCGGCCCGGCGGCCCCGCTTCCCTTGAGGTTTGAGGGCTAGCGGACTTACACGAAGAAGCAGCTGTGTAGAGGGACCGTGTGGAAGCTAAACTAGCGTCACTCTTGCTGAGGGTGGAAGCTCTTCCAGTGGGTGTGCGTGAAAGGCAGGGCAATGATCCCATCGTCCCGGGGTGCGTGCGTGAGAGCACTGCAAGTGAGTCCCAAACTATTTCCTGAGTGAGACTCTGGCTGCGGCACAACGCAGGACTCGACTCCCCGCTTGTTTCAAGAAAGCAGGCCTGCACTTCTGCCGGCAACTCTAATTGCTAGCGAAGAATCTCGAAGCAGGACCCGTGTGGAGAAACCGTGCTTTAGCTAGCGCCGACCTGTCTGAGGGAGGAAGGCGGGTACAGTGTACCGTGTCTGAGACCCTCGCGCTCGGCTCCCGTCCGTAAAAGCGAGGGAGAGGCAGGCTGGTGCGGAAGGCAAGCACCTCCCGACTCGGCTCTTGCTACCTTAAGCTCACACCAGCCCTCGAGGTGTGGTTGGAACTCTCAGTGCTCAACCCTGCCTTGAAAGCAACAAGCTCATAAGGAAGCCTACTTTCCCCTCACCGAGCCTCTCCTCAGCGCAGCCTCATTTTCAACCGTGCTGGTGTGCCAACCTGGGGAGTGGATCCCCGCAGAACTTCCAGGGAGAAAGAGGCAGTGGGCCCAAAGCACCTCTCGACTCAACTCCTATTTCGCGAGCAGGCCTGTGAAAGAAGGCTGCTCTGGAACGCCCTCTTGTTTGGAGAAGAGAGCACAGCTGAACCCTGTGTGTCTGGAATCCTTAGGGACCCAGCCACTTACCACGAGGTATCAAACGATAGAGTTACTGAAACTGAGCTTGCATTGCTCGTCTTGAAGCTGGAGGGATTTGACAGGGTTCGAGGACGAGAGACTCGGGAACGGTTCCCGTCCGTCACACACAGTGAGACACAGGAGCGTGTAGCAGGCAGCTCTCACCCTCCTCTTTTTTCATGAGGCCACTCGCCTGGCCCCGTGTGTGCGTGCAGGCATAAGGGCAGACACTCCCCTCGAACAGACAACCCTGGAGGGAACCCGTTCTCCCTCTTCAAGTAGCTTTTCCTGAGACAGCAGGCCCTCGGCCGCGAGGGTGTGTGAGAGCATGGCCAGGGCTTCTGGAAGCATATTCTGAGGGAGACTCGGGATGGGGCAGAAGGCAGAACACCACTCGCCCCTTGTCTCAGGAAGCCAGCCCTGCGGCACACCTTTGCCTGGAGGCCTGATGGCTAGCCGACTTACTCGAAGTGGCAGCAGTGTAGACGGACCGTGTGGGCGCTAGAGTAGCGTCACTCTTGCTGCCGGTGGAAGCTCTTCCAGTGGGTGTGCGTGAAAGGCAGGGCAATGATCCCATCTTCCCGGGGTGCGAGCGTGAGAGCACTGCAAGTGAGTCCCAAACCGTTTCCTGAGTGAGACTCTGGCTGCGGCAGAACGCAGGACTCAACTCCCCACTTGTTTCAGGAAAGCAGGCCTGCACTTCTGCCGGCAGCTCTAATTGCTAGCGAAGAAACTGGAAGCAGGACCCGTGTGGAGAAACCGTGCTTTAGCTAGCGCCGACCTCTCTGAGGGAGGAAGGCGTGTATAGTGAACCGTGTGTGAGAGCCTCAGGCACGGCTAGCGTTCGTAAAAGCGAGGGAGAAGCAGGCCGGTGCGGAAGACAGGCACCCGTCCCTCGTCTCTTGCTACCTGAAGCTCACACCAACCCTCGAGGTCTGGTTGGAACTCTCAGTGTTCAACCCTGCCTTGAAAGAAACGAGCTCATAAGGAAGCCTACTTTCCCCTCACCGAGCCTGTCCTCAGCGCGGCCTCCTTCTCAACCGTGCTGGTGTGCGAATCTGGGGAGTGGATCCCGGCAGAACTTCCAGGGAGAAAGAGGCAGTGGGCCCAAGGCACCTCTCGACTCAACTCCTATTTCGCGAGCAGGCCTGTGAAGGAAGGCTGCTCTGGAACACACTGTTGTTTGGGGACGAGAGCAGAGCTTAACCATGTGTGTCTGGAATCCTTATGGACCCAGCCACTTACCACGAGGAATCCAAGAGCTAGAGGTACCGAAACTTAGATTGCAATGCTCGTCTTGAAGGTGGAAGGATTTGACAGGGTTCGAGGACGAGAGACTCGGGAACGGTTCCCGTCCGTCACACAGAGTGAGAAACAGGAGCGTGCAGCAGGCAGCTCTCACCCTCCTCTTGTTTCATGAAGCCACTCGCCTGGCCCCGTGTGTGCGTGCAGGTATAAAGGCAGCCACTCCCCTCGAACAGACAACCCTGGAGGGAACCCGTTCTCCCTCTTCAAGTAACCTTTCCTGAGACTGCAGGGCCTTGGCCGCGAGAGCGTGTGGGAGCTCCGCCAGGGCTTCTGGAAGCATATCCTGAGGGAGACTTGGGATGGGCAGAAGGCAGAACACGACTCGCCCCTTGTCTCAGGAAGCCAGCCCTGCGGCCCCGCTTTGCCTGGAGGTCTGATGGCTAGCTGACTTACTCAAAGAAGCAGCAGTGTAGAGGGACCGGGTGGTAGCTACACTAGCGTCACTCTTGCTGCCGGTGGAAGCTCTTCGAGTGGGTGTGCGTGAAAGGCAGGGCAATGATCCCATCTTCCCGGCGTGCGTGAGCGAGAGCACTGCAAGTGAGTCCCAAACGTTTCCTGAGTGAGACTCTGGCTGCGGCAGAACGCAGGACTCGACTCCCCGCTTGTTTCAGGAAAGGCACCTCTGCTTTCAGGTCTAATTGCTAGCGAAGGAATTCGAAGCACGACCCGTGTGTAGAAACTCTGCTTTAGAAACTGACGACCTCGCTGAGGGAGGAAGCCGACTCCTGTGTACCGTGGGTGAGAGCCTGGCGCACGGTTCCCGTTCAGAAAAGCGAGGGAGAAGGAGGCATGTACGGAGGGCAGACATCCCTCGGCCCGGCTCTTGCTACCTGAAGCTCACACCACCCCTCGAGGTGTGGTTGGAACTCTCAGTGCTCAACCCTGCCTTGAAAGAAACAAGCTCATAAGGAAGCCTAATTTCCCCTCAAGGAGCCTCTGCTCAGAGCGGCCTCCATGTCAACTGTGCTGGTGTGCCAACCTGGGGAGGGGATCCCGGCAGAACTTCCAGGGAGAAAGAGGCAGTCGGCCCAAGGCACCTCTCGACTCAACTCTTAGTTCGCGGGCAGACCTGTGAAGGAAGGCTGCTGTGAAACACCCTCTTCTTTGGGGAGCAGAGCACAGCTGAACCCTGTGTGTCTGCAATCCTTACGGACCCAGCCACTGAACACGAGGAATCCAAGCGATAGAGTTACCGAAACAGCTTGCATTGCTCGTCTTGAAGCTGGAGGGATTTGACAGGGTTCGAGGACGAGAGACTCGGGAACGGTTCACGACCGTCACACCGAGTGAGAAACAGGAGCGTGCAGCAGGCAGCTCTCACCCTCTTGTTTCATGAAGCCACTCGCCTGGTCCTGAGTGTGCGTGCAGGTATAAAGGCAGCCGCTCCCCTCGAAGAGACAACCCTGTAGGGAACCCGTTCTCCCTCTTCAAGGAGCCTTTCCTGAGACTGCAGACCCTTGGCCGCGAGGGTGTGTGGGAGCTCGGCCAGGGCTTCTGGAAGCATATTCTGAGGGAGACTTGGGATGGGGCAGAAGGCAGAACACGACTCGCCCCTTCTCTCAGGAAGCCAGCCCTACGGCCCCGCTTTGCCTGGAGGTGTGATGGCTAGCTGACTTACTCAAAGAAGCAGCAGTGTAGAGGGACCGGGTGGTAGCTGCACTAGCGTCACTCTTGCTGTCGGTGGAAGCTCTTCCAGTGGGTGTGCGTGAAAGGCAGGGCAATGATCCCATCTTCCCGGGTGCGTGCGTGAGAGCACTGCAAGTGAGTCCCACACCGTTTCCTGAGTGAGACTCTGGCTGCGGCAGAACGCAGGACTCGACTCCCCGCTTGTTTCAGGAAAGGAGGCCTGCACTTCTGCCGGCAGTTTTAATTGCTAGCGAAGAAACTCGAAGCAGGACCCGTGTGGACAAATCGTGCTTTAGCTAGCGCCGACCTCTCTGAGGGAGGTAGGCGGGTACAGTGTACCGTGTGTGAGAGCCTCGCGCACGGCTCCCGTTCAGAAAAGCGAGGGAGAAGGAGGCAGGTGCGGAGGGCAGGCACCCCTCGGCCCGGCTCTTGCTACCTGAAGCTCACACCACCGCTCGAGGTGTGGTTGGAACTCTCAGTGCTCAAACCTGCCTCGGAAGAAACAAGCTCATAAGGAAGCCTACTTTCCCCTCACGGAGCCTCTGCTCAGAGCGGCCTCCATGTCAACTGTGCTGGTGTGCCAACCTGGGGAGTGGATCCCGGCAGAACTTCCAGGGAGAAAGAGGCAGTGGGCCCAAGGCACCTCTCGCCTCAATTCCTATTTCGCGAGCAGACCTGTGAAGGAAGGCTGCTGTGAAACACCCTCTTGTTTGGGGAGCGGAGCACAGCTGAACCCTGTGTGTCTGCAATCCTTACGGACCCAACCACTGAACACGAGGAATCCAAGGGATAGAGTTACCGAAACTTAGCTTGCATTGCTCATCTTGAAGCTGGAGGGATTTGACAGGGTTCAAGGACGAGAGACTCGGGAACGGTTCCCGTCCGTCACACAGAGTGAGAAACAGGAGCGTGCAGCAGGCAGCTCTCACCCTCCTCTTGTTTCATGAGGCCACTCGCCTGGCCCCGTGTGTCCGTGCAGGCATAAAGGCACCCACTCCACTCGAACAGGCAACCCTGGAGGGAAACCCTTCCCCCTCTTCAAGTAGCCTTTCCTTCAGACTCTAGGCCCTTGGCCGCGAGGGTGTATGGGAGCACGGCCAGGGATTCTGGGGCATATTCTGAGGGAGACTCGGGATGGGGCCGAAGGCGGAACACGACTCCCCCCTTGTCTCAGGGAGCCGGCCCGGCGGCCCCGCTTCCCTTGAGGTTTGAGGGCTAGCGGACTTACTCGAAGAAGCAGCTGTGTAGAGGGACCGTGTGGAAGCTAAACTAGCGTCACTCTTGCTGAGGGTGGAAGCTCTTCCAGTGGGTGTGCGTGAAAGTCAGGGCAATGATCCCACCGTCCCGGGATGCGTGCGTGAGAGCACTGCAATGAGTCCCAAACTATTTCCTGAGTGAGACTCTGGCTGCGGCAGAACGCAGGACTCGACTCCCCGCTTGTTTCAAAAAGCAGGCCTGCAATTCTGCCGGCAGCTCTAATTGCTAGCGAAGAAACTCGAAGCAGGACCCGTGTGGAGAAACCGTGCTTTAGCTAGCGCCGACCTGTCTGAGGGAGGAAGGCGGGTACAGTGTACCGTGTGTGAGCGCCTCGCGCTCGGCTCCCGTTCGTAAAAGCGAGGGAGAGGCAGGCTGGTGTGGAAGGCAAGCACCCCTCGACTCGGCTCTTGGTACATGAAGCGCACACGACCCCTCGAGGTGTGGTTGGAACTCTCAGTGCTCAACCCTGTCTTGAAAGAAACAAGCTCATAAGGAAGGCTACTTGCCCCTCACCGAGTCTCTCCTCAGCGCAGCCTCATTTTCAACCGTGCTGGTGTGTCAACCTGGGGAGTGGATCCCGGCAGAACTTCCAGGGAGAAAGAGGCAGTGGGCCCAAGGCACCTCTCGACTCAACTCCTATTTCGCGAGCAGGCCTGTGAAAGAACGCTGCTCTGGAACACACTGTTGTTTGGGGAGGAGAGCACAGCCGAACCATGTGTGTCTGGAGTCCTCTTTAGGAACCCAGCCACTTACCACGAGGAATCCAAAGCTAGAGTTACCGAAACATAGCTTGCATTGCTCGTCTTGAAGCTGGAGAGTTGTGACAGGGTTCGAGGATGAGAGACTCGGGAACGGTTCCCGTCCGTCACACAGAGTGAGAAACAGGAGCGTGCAGCACGCAGCTCTCACCCTCTTCTTGTTTCATGACGCCACTCGCCTGGCCCCGTGTGTGCGTGCAGGTATAAAGGCAGCCACTCCCCTCGAACAGACAACCCTGGAGGGAACCCGTTCTCCCTCTTCAAGTAGCCTTTCCTGAGACTGCAGGCCCTTGGCCCCGAGGGTGTGTGGGAGCTCGGCCAGGGCTTCTGGAAGCATATTCTGAGGGAGACTTGGGATGGGGCAAAAGGCAGAACACGACTCGCCCCTTGTCTCAGGAAGCCAGCTCTACGGCCCCGCTTTGCCTGGAGGTGTGATGGCTAGCTGACTTACTCAAAGAAGCAGCAGTGTAGAGGGACCGGGTGGTTGCTACACTAGCGTCACTCTTGCTGTCGGTGGAAGCTCTTCCAGTGGGTGTGCGTGAAAGGCAGGGCAATGATCCCATCTTCCCGGGTGCGTGCGTGAGAGCACTGCAAGTGAGTCCCACACCGTTTCCTGAGTGAGACTCTGGCTGCGGCAGAACGCAGGACTCGACTCCCCGCTTGTTTCAGGAAAGGAGGCCTGCACTTCTGCCGGCAGTTTTAATTGCTAGCGAAGAAACTCGAAGCAAGACCCGTGTGGAGAAATCGTGCTTTAGCTAGCGCCGACCTCTCTGAGGGAGGTAGGCGGGTACAGTGTACCGTGTGTGAGAGCCTCGCGCACGGCTCCCGTTCAGAAAAGCGAGGGAGAAGGAGGCAGGTGCGGAGGGCAGGCACCCCTCGGCCCGGCTCTTGCTACCTGAAGCTCACAACACCGCTCGAGGTGTGGTTGGAACTCTCAGTGCTCAAACCTGCCTCGGAAGAAACAAGCTCATAAGGAAGCCTACTTTCCCCTCACGGAGCCTCTGCTCAGAGCGGCCTCCATGTCAACTGTGCTGGTGTGCCAACCTGGGGAGTGGATCCCGGCAGAACTTCCAGGGAGAAAGAGGCAGTGGGCCCAAGGCACCTCTCGCCTCAATTCCTATTTCGCGAGCAGACCTGTGAAGGAAGGCTGCTGTGAAACACCCTCTTGTTTGGGGAGCGGAGCACAGCTGAACCCTGTGTGTCTGCAATCCTTACGGACCCAACCACTGAACACGAGGAATCCAAGCGATAGAGTTACCGAAACTTAGCTTGCATTGCTCCTCTTGAAGCTGGAGGGATTTGACAGGGTTCAAGGACGAGAGACTCGGGAACGGTTCCCGTCCGTCACACAGAGTGAGAAACGGGAGCGTGCAGCAGGCAGCTCTCACCCTCCTCTTGTTTCATGTGGCCACTCGCCGGGCCCCGTGTGTTCGTGCAGGCATAAAGGCACCCACTCCACTCGAACAGACAACCCTGGAGGGAAACCGTTCTCCCTCTTCAAGTAGCCTTTCCTTCAGACTCTAGGCCCTTGGCCGCGAGGGTGTATGGGAGCACGGCCAGGGATTCTGGGGCATATTCTGAGGGAGACTCGGGATGGGGCCGAAGGCAGAACACGACTCGCCCCTTGTCTCAGGGAGCCGGCCCGGCGGCCCCGCTTCCCTTGAGGTTTGAGGGCTAGCGGACTTACACGAAGAAGCAGCTGTGTAGAGGGACCGTGTGGAAGCTAAACTAGCGTCACTCTTGCTGAGGGTGGAAGCTCTTCCAGTGGGTGTGCGTGAAAGGCAGGGCAATGATCCCATCGTCCCGGGGTGCGTGCGTGAGAGCACTGCAAGTGAGTCCCAAACTATTTCCTGAGTGAGACTCTGGCTGCGGCACAACGCAGGACTCGACTCCCCGCTTGTTTCAAGAAAGCAGGCCTGCACTTCTGCCGGCAACTCTAATTGCTAGCGAAGAATCTCGAAGCAGGACCCGTGTGGAGAAACCGTGCTTTAGCTAGCGCCGACCTGTCTGAGGGAGGAAGGCCGGTACACTGTACCGTGTCTGAGACCCTCGCGCTCGGCTCCCGTCCGTAAAAGCGAGGGAGAGGCAGGCTGGTGCGGAAGGCAAGCACCTCCCGACTCGGCTCTTGCTACCTTAAGCTCACACCAGCCCTCGAGGTGTGGTTGGAACTCTCAGTGCTCAACCCTGCCTTGAAAGCAACAAGCTCATAAGGAAGCCTACTTTCCCCTCACCGAGCCTCTCCTCAGCGCAGCCTCATTTTCAACCGTGCTGGTGTGCCAACCTGGGGAGTGGATCCCCGCAGAACTTCCAGGGAGAAAGAGGCAGTGGGCCCAAAGCACCTCTCGACTCAACTCCTATTTCGCGAGCAGGCCTGTGAAAGAAGGCTGCTCTGGAACGCCCTCTTGTTTGGAGAAGAGAGCACAGCTGAACCCTGTGTGTCTGGAATCCTTAGGGACCCAGCCACTTACCACGAGGTATCAAACGATAGAGTTACTGAAACTGAGCTTGCATTGCTCGTCTTGAAGCTGGAGGGATTTGACAGGGTTCGAGGACGAGAGACTCGGGAACGGTTCCCGTCCGTCACACACAGTGAGACACAGGAGCGTGTAGCAGGCAGCTCTCACCCTCCTCTTTTTTCATGAGGCCACTCGCCTGGCCCCGTGTGTGCGTGCAGGCATAAGGGCAGACACTCCCCTCGAACAGACAACCCTGGAGGGAACCCGTTCTCCCTCTTCAAGTAGCTTTTCCTGAGACAGCAGGCCCTCGGCCGCGAGGGTGTGTGAGAGCATGGCCAGGGCTTCTGGAAGCATATTCTGAGGGAGACTCGGGATGGGGCAGAAGGCAGAACACCACTCGCCCCTTGTCTCAGGAAGCCAGCCCTGCGGCACACCTTTGCCTGGAGGCCTGATGGCTAGCCGACTTACTCGAAGTGGCAGCAGTGTAGACGGACCGTGTGGGCGCTAGAGTAGCGTCACTCTTGCTGCCGGTGGAAGCTCTTCCAGTGGGTGTGCGTGAAAGGCAGGGCAATGATCCCATCTTCCCGGGGTGCGAGCGTGAGAGCACTGCAAGTGAGTCCCAAACCGTTTCCTGAGTGAGACTCTGGCTGCGGCAGAACGCAGGACTCAACTCCCCACTTGTTTCAGGAAAGCAGGCCTGCACTTCTGCCGGCAGCTCTAATTGCTAGCGAAGAAACTGGAAGCAGGACCCGTGTGGAGAAACCGTGCTTTAGCTAGCGCCGACCTCTCTGAGGGAGGAAGGCGTGTATAGTGAACCGTGTGTGAGAGCCTCAGGCACGGCTAGCGTTCGTAAAAGCGAGGGAGAAGCAGGCCGGTGCGGAAGACAGGCACCCGTCCCTCGTCTCTTGCTACCTGAAGCTCACACCAACCCTCGAGGTCTGGTTGGAACTCTCAGTGTTCAACCCTGCCTTGAAAGAAACGAGCTCATAAGGAAGCCTACTTTCCCCTCACCGAGCCTGTCCTCAGCGCGGCCTCCTTCTCAACCGTGCTGGTGTGCGAATCTGGGGAGTGGATCCCGGCAGAACTTCCAGGGAGAAAGAGGCAGTGGGCCCAAGGCACCTCTCGACTCAACTCCTATTTCGCGAGCAGGCCTGTGAAGGAAGGCTGCTCTGGAACACACTGTTGTTTGGGGACGAGAGCAGAGCTTAACCATGTGTGTCTGGAATCCTTATGGACCCAGCCACTTACCACGAGGAATCCAAGAGCTAGAGGTACCGAAACTTAGATTGCAATGCTCGTCTTGAAGGTGGAAGGATTTGACAGGGTTCGAGGACGAGAGACTCGGGAACGGTTCCCGTCCGTCACACAGAGTGAGAAACAGGAGCGTGCAGCAGGCAGCTCTCACCCTCCTCTTGTTTCATGAAGCCACTCGCCTGGCCCCGTGTGTGCGTGCAGGTATAAAGGCAGCCACTCCCCTCGAACAGACAACCCTGGAGGGAACCCGTTCTCCCTCTTCAAGTAACCTTTCCTGAGACTGCAGGGCCTTGGCCGCGAGAGCGTGTGGGAGCTCCGCCAGGGCTTCTGGAAGCATATCCTGAGGGAGACTTGGGATGGGCAGAAGGCAGAACACGACTCGCCCCTTGTCTCAGGAAGCCAGCCCTGCGGCCCCGCTTTGCCTGGAGGTCTGATGGCTAGCTGACTTACTCAAAGAAGCAGCAGTGTAGAGGGACCGGGTGGTAGCTACACTAGCGTCACTCTTGCTGGCGGTGGAAGCTCTTCGAGTGGGTGTGCGTGAAAGGCAGGGCAATGATCCCATCTTCCCGGCGTGCGTGAGCGAGAGCACTGCAAGTGAGTCCCAAACGTTTCCTGAGTGAGACTCTGGCTGCGGCAGAACGCAGGACTCGACTCCCCGCTTGTTTCAGGAAAGGCACCTCTGCTTTCAGGTCTAATTGCTAGCGAAGGAATTCGAAGCACGACCCGTGTGTAGAAACTCTGCTTTAGAAACTGACGACCTCGCTGAGGGAGGAAGCCGACTCCTGTGTACCGTGGGTGAGAGCCTGGCGCACGGTTCCCGTTCAGAAAAGCGAGGGAGAAGGAGGCATGTACGGAGGGCAGACATCCCTCGGCCCGGCTCTTGCTACCTGAAGCTCACACCACCCCTCGAGGTGTGGTTGGAACTCTCAGTGCTCAACCCTGCCTTGAAAGAAACAAGCTCATAAGGAAGCCTAATTTCCCCTCAAGGAGCCTCTGCTCAGAGCGGCCTCCATGTCAACTGTGCTGGTGTGCCAACCTGGGGAGGGGATCCCGGCAGAACTTCCAGGGAGAAAGAGGCAGTCGGCCCAAGGCACCTCTCGACTCAACTCTTAGTTCGCGGGCAGACCTGTGAAGGAAGGCTGCTGTGAAACACCCTCTTCTTTGGGGAGCAGAGCACAGCTGAACCCTGTGTGTCTGCAATCCTTACGGACCCAGCCACTGAACACGAGGAATCCAAGCGATAGAGTTACCGAAACAGCTTGCATTGCTCGTCTTGAAGCTGGAGGGATTTGACAGGGTTCGAGGACGAGAGACTCGGGAACGGTTCACGACCGTCACACCGAGTGAGAAACAGGAGCGTGCAGCAGGCAGCTCTCACCCTCTTGTTTCATGAAGCCACTCGCCTGGTCCTGAGTGTGCGTGCAGGTATAAAGGCAGCCGCTCCCCTCGAAGAGACAACCCTGTAGGGAACCCGTTCTCCCTCTTCAAGGAGCCTTTCCTTCAGACTCTAGGCCCTTGGCCGCGAGGGTGTATGGGAGCACGGCCAGGGATTCTGGGGCATATTCTGAGGGAGACTCGGGATGGGGCCGAAGGCGGAACACGACTCCCCCCTTGTTTCAGGGAGCCGGCCCGGCGGCCCCGCTTCCCTTGAGGTTTGAGGGCTAGCGGACTTACTCGAAGAAGCAGCTGTGTAGAGGGACCGTGTGGAAGCTAGACTAGCGTCACTCTTGCTGAGGGTGGAAGCTCTTCCAGTGGGTGTGCGTGAAAGTCAGGGCAATGATCCCACCGTCCCGGGATGCGTGCGTGAGAGCACTGCAATGAGTCCCAAACTATTTCCTGAGTGAGACTCTGGCTGCGGCAGAACGCAGGACTCGACTCCCCGCTTGTTTCAAAAAGCAGGCCTGCAATTCTGCCGGCAGCTCTAATTGCTAGCGAAGAAACTCGAAGCAGGACCCGTGTGGAGAAACCGTGCTTTAGCTAGCGCCGACCTGTCTGAGGGAGGAAGGCGGGTACAGTGTACCGTGTGTGAGCGCCTCGCGCTCGGCTCCCGTTCGTAAAAGCGAGGGAGAGGCAGGCTGGTGTGGAAGGCAAGCACCCCTCGACTCGGCTCTTGGTACATGAAGCGCACACGACCCCTCGAGGTGTGGTTGGAACTCTCAGTGCTCAACCCTGTCTTGAAAGAAACAAGCTCATAAGGAAGGCTACTTGCCCCTCACCGAGTCTCTCCTCAGCGCAGCCTCATTTTCAACCGTGCTGGTGTGTCAACCTGGGGAGTGGATCCCGGCAGAACTTCCAGGGAGAAAGAGGCAGTGGGCCCAAGGCACCCCTCGACTCAACTCCTATTTCGCGAGCAGGCCTGTGAAAGAACGCTGCTGTGGAACACACTGTTGTTTGGGGAGGAGAGCACAGCCGAACCATGTGTGTCTGGAATCCTCTTTAGGAACCCAGCCACTTACCATGAGGAATCCAAAGCTAGAGTTACCGAAACATAGCTTGCATTGCTCGTCTTGAAGCTGGAGAGTTGTGACAGGGTTCGAGGATGAGAGACTCGGGAACGGTTCCCGTCCGTCACACAGAGTGAGAAACAGGAGCGTGCAGCACGCAGCTCTCACCCTCTTCTTGTTTCATGACGCCACTCGCCTGGCCCCGTGTGTGCGTGCAGGTATAAAGGCAGCCACTCCCCTCGAACAGACAACCCTGGAGGGAACCCGTTCTCCCTCTTCAAGTAGCCTTTCCTGAGACTGCAGGCCCTTGGCCCCGAGGGTGTGTGGGAGCTCGGCCAGGGCTTCTGGAAGCATATTCTGAGGGAGACTTGGGATGGGGCAAAAGGCAGAACACGACTCGCCCCTTGTCTCAGGAAGCCAGCTCTACGGCCCCGCTTTGCCTGGAGGTGTGATGGCTAGCTGACTTACTCAAAGAAGCAGCAGTGTAGAGGGACCGGGTGGTTGCTACACTAGCGTCACTCTTGCTGTCGGTGGAAGCTCTTCCAGTGGGTGTGCGTGAAAGGCAGGGCAATGATCCCATCTTCCCGGGTGCGTGCGTGAGAGCACTGCAAGTGAGTCCCACACCGTTTCCTGAGTGAGACTCTGGCTGCGGCAGAACGCAGGACTCGACTCCCCGCTTGTTTCAGGAAAGGAGGCCTGCACTTCTGCCGGCAGTTTTAATTGCTAGAGAAGAAACTCAAAGCAGGACCCGTGTGGAGAAATCGTGCTTTAGCTAGCGCCGACCTCTCTGAGGGAGGTAGGCGGGTACAGTGTACCGTGTGTGAGAGCCTCGCGCACGGCTCCCGTTCAGAAAAGCGAGGGAGAAGGAGGCAGGTGCGGAGGGCAGGCACCCCTCGGCCCGGCTCTTGCTACCTGAAGCTCACAACACCGCTCGAGGTGTGGTTGGAACTCTCAGTGCTCAAACCTGCCTCGGAAGAAACAAGCTCATAAGGAAGCCTACTTTCCCCTCACGGAGCCTCTGCTCAGAGCGGCCTCCATGTCAACTGTGCTGGTGTGCCAACCTGGGGAGTGGATCCCGGCAGAACTTCCAGGGAGAAAGAGGCAGTGGGCCCAAGGCACCTCTCGCCTGAATTCCTATTTCGCGAGCAGACCTGTGAAGGAAGGCTGCTGTGAAACACCCTCTTGTTTGGGGAGCGGAGCACAGCTGAACCCTGTGTGTCTGCAATCCTTACGGACCCAACCACTGAACACGAGGAATCCAAGCGATAGAGTTACCGAAACTTAGCTTGCATTGCTCCTCTTGAAGCTGGAGGGATTTGACAGGGTTCAAGGACGAGAGACTCGGGAACGGTTCCCGTCCGTCACACAGAGTGAGAAACGGGAGCGTGCAGCAGGCAGCTCTCACCCTCCTCTTGTTTCAGGAGGCCACTCGCCTGGCCCCGTGTGTTCGTGCAGGCATAAAGGCACCCACTCCACTCGAACAGACAACCCTGGAGGGAAACCGTTCTCCCTCTTCAAGTAGCCTTTCCTTCAGACTCTAGGCCCTTGGCCGCGAGGGTGTATGGGAGCACGGCCAGGGATTCTGGGGCATATTCTGAGGGAGACTCGGGATGGGGCCGAAGGCAGAACACGACTCGCCCCTTGTCTCAGGGAGCCGGCCCGGCGGCCCCGCTTCCCTTGAGGTTTGAGGGCTAGCGGACTTACACGAAGAAGCAGCTGTGTAGAGGGACCGTGTGGAAGCTAAACTAGCGTCACTCTTGCTGAGGGTGGAAGCTCTTCCAGTGGGTGTGCGTGAAAGGCAGGGCAATGATCCCATCGTCCCGGGGTGCGTGCGTGAGAGCACTGCAAGTGAGTCCCAAACTATTTCCTGAGTGAGACTCTGGCTGCGGCACAACGCAGGACTCGACTCCCCGCTTGTTTCAAGAAAGCAGGCCTGCACTTCTGCCGGCAACTCTAATTGCTAGCGAAGAATCTCGAAGCAGGACCCGTGTGGAGAAACCGTGCTTTAGCTAGCGCCGACCTGTCTGAGGGAGGAAGGCGGGTACAGTGTACCGTGTCTGAGACCCTCGCGCTCGGCTCCCGTCCGTAAAAGCGAGGGAGAGGCAGGCTGGTGCGGAAGGCAAGCACCTCCCGACTCGGCTCTTGCTACCTTAAGCTCACACCAGCCCTCGAGGTGTGGTTGGAACTCTCAGTGCTCAACCCTGCCTTGAAAGCAACAAGCTCATAAGGAAGCCTACTTTCCCCTCACCGAGCCTCTCCTCAGCGCAGCCTCATTTTCAACCGTGCTGGTGTGCCAACCTGGGGAGTGGATCCCCGCAGAACTTCCAGGGAGAAAGAGGCAGTGGGCCCAAAGCGCCTCTCGACTCAACTCCTATTTCGCGAGCAGGCCTGTGAAAGAAGGCTGCTCTGGAACGCCCTCTTGTTTGGAGAAGAGAGCACAGCTGAACCCTGTGTGTCTGGAATCCTTAGGGACCCAGCCACTTACCACGAGGTATCAAACGATAGAGTTACTGAAACTGAGCTTGCATTGCTCGTCTTGAAGCTGGAGGGATTTGACAGGGTTCGAGGACGAGAGACTCGGGAACGGTTCCCGTCCGTCACACACAGTGAGACACAGGAGCGTGTAGCAGGCAGCTCTCACCCTCCTCTTTTTTCATGAGGCCACTCGCCTGGCCCCGTGTGTGCGTGCAGGCATAAGGGCAGACACTCCCCTCGAACAGACAACCCTGGAGGGAACCCGTTCTCCCTCTTCAAGTAGCTTTTCCTGAGAGAGCAGGCCCTCGGCCGCGAGGGTGTGTGAGAGCATGGCCAGGGCTTCTGGAAGCATATTCTGAGGGAGACTCGGGATGGGGCAGAAGGCAGAACACCACTCGCCCCTTGTCTCAGGAAGCCAGCCCTGCGGCACACCTTTGCCTGGAGGCCTGATGGCTAGCCGACTTACTCGAAGTGGCAGCAGTGTAGACGGACCGTGTGGGCGCTAGAGTAGCGTCACTCTTGCTGCCGGTGGAAGCTCTTCCAGTGGGTGTGCGTGAAAGGCAGGGCAATGATCCCATCTTCCCGGGGTGCGAGCGTGAGAGCACTGCAAGTGAGTCCCAAACCGTTTCCTGAGTGAGACTCTGGCTGCGGCAGAACGCAGGACTCAACTCCCCACTTGTTTCAGGAAAGCAGGCCTGCACTTCTGCCGGCAGCTCTAATTGCTAGCGAAGAAACTGGAAGCAGGACCCGTGTGGAGAAACCGTGCTTTAGCTAGCGCCGACCTCTCTGAGGGAGGAAGGCGTGTATAGTGAACCGTGTGTGAGAGCCTCAGGCACGGCTAGCGTTCGTAAAAGCGAGGGAGAAGCAGGCCGGTGCGGAAGACAGGCACCCGTCCCTCGTCTCTTGCTACCTGAAGCTCACACCAACCCTCGAGGTCTGGTTGGAACTCTCAGTGTTCAACCCTGCCTTGAAAGAAACGAGCTCATAAGGAAGCCTACTTTCCCCTCACCGAGCCTGTCCTCAGCGCGGCCTCCTTCTCAACCGTGCTGGTGTGCGAATCTGGGGAGTGGATCCCGGCAGAACTTCCAGGGAGAAAGAGGCAGTGGGCCCAAGGCACCTCTCGACTCAACTCCTATTTCGCGAGCAGGCCTGTGAAGGAAGGCTGCTCTGGAACACACTGTTGTTTGGGGACGAGAGCAGAGCTTAACCATGTGTGTCTGGAATCCTTATGGACCCAGCCACTTACCACGAGGAATCCAAGAGCTAGAGGTACCGAAACTTAGATTGCAATGCTCGTCTTGAAGGTGGAAGGATTTGACAGGGTTCGAGGACGAGAGACTCGGGAACGGTTCCCGTCCGTCACACAGAGTGAGAAACAGGAGCGTGCAGCAGGCAGCTCTCACCCTCCTCTTGTTTCATGAAGCCACTCGCCTGGCCCCGTGTGTGCGTGCAGGTATAAAGGCAGCCACTCCCCTCGAACAGACAACCCTGGAGGGAACCCGTTCTCCCTCTTCAAGTAACCTTTCCTGAGACTGCAGGGCCTTGGCCGCGAGAGCGTGTGGGAGCTCCGCCAGGGCTTCTGGAAGCATATCCTGAGGGAGACTTGGGATGGGCAGAAGGCAGAACACGACTCGCCCCTTGTCTCAGGAAGCCAGCCCTGCGGCCCCGCTTTGCCTGGAGGTCTGATGGCTAGCTGACTTACTCAAAGAAGCAGCAGTGTAGAGGGACCGGGTGGTAGCTACACTAGCGTCACTCTTGCTGCCGGTGGAAGCTCTTCGAGTGGGTGTGCGTGAAAGGCAGGGCAATGATCCCATCTTCCCGGCGTGCGTGAGCGAGAGCACTGCAAGTGAGTCCCAAACGTTTCCTGAGTGAGACTCTGGCTGCGGCAGAACGCAGGACTCGACTCCCCGCTTGTTTCAGGAAAGGCACCTCTGCTTTCAGGTCTAATTGCTAGCGAAGGAATTCGAAGCACGACCCGTGTGTAGAAACTCTGCTTTAGAAACTGACGACCTCGCTGAGGGAGGAAGCCGACTCCTGTGTACCGTGGGTGAGAGCCTGGCGCACGGTTCCCGTTCAGAAAAGCGAGGGAGAAGGAGGCATGTACGGAGGGCAGACATCCCTCGGCCCGGCTCTTGCTACCTGAAGCTCACACCACCCCTCGAGGTGTGGTTGGAACTCTCAGTGCTCAACCCTGCCTTGAAAGAAACAAGCTCATAAGGAAGCCTAATTTCCCCTCAAGGAGCCTCTGCTCAGAGCGGCCTCCATGTCAACTGTGCTGGTGTGCCAACCTGGGGAGGGGATCCCGGCAGAACTTCCAGGGAGAAAGAGGCAGTCGGCCCAAGGCACCTCTCGACTCAACTCTTAGTTCGCGGGCAGACCTGTGAAGGAAGGCTGCTGTGAAACACCCTCTTCTTTGGGGAGCAGAGCACAGCTGAACCCTGTGTGTCTGCAATCCTTACGGACCCAGCCACTGAACACGAGGAATCCAAGCGATAGAGTTACCGAAACAGCTTGCATTGCTCGTCTTGAAGCTGGAGGGATTTGACAGGGTTCGAGGACGAGAGACTCGGGAACGGTTCACGACCGTCACACCGAGTGAGAAACAGGAGCGTGCAGCAGGCAGCTCTCACCCTCTTGTTTCATGAAGCCACTCGCCTGGTCCTGAGTGTGCGTGCAGGTATAAAGGCAGCCGCTCCCCTCGAAGAGACAACCCTGTAGGGAACCCGTTCTCCCTCTTCAAGGAGCCTTTCCTGAGACTGCAGACCCTTGGCCGCGAGGGTGTGTGGGAGCTCGGCCAGGGCTTCTGGAAGCATATTCTGAGGGAGACTTGGGATGGGGCAGAAGGCAGAACACGACTCGCCCCTTCTCTCAGGAAGCCAGCCCTACGGCCCCGCTTTGCCTGGAGGTGTGATGGCTAGCTGACTTACTCAAAGAAGCAGCAGTGTAGAGGGACCGGGTGGTAGCTGCACTAGCGTCACTCTTGCTGTCGGTGGAAGCTCTTCCAGTGGGTGTGCGTGAAAGGCAGGGCAATGATCCCATCTTCCCGGGTGCGTGCGTGAGAGCACTGCAAGTGAGTCCCACACCGTTTCCTGAGTGAGACTCTGGCTGCGGCAGAACGCAGGACTCGACTCCCCGCTTGTTTCAGGAAAGGAGGCCTGCACTTCTGCCGGCAGTTTTAATTGCTAGCGAAGAAACTCGAAGCAGGACCCGTGTGGACAAATCGTGCTTTAGCTAGCGCCGACCTCTCTGAGGGAGGTAGGCGGGTACAGTGTACCGTGTGTGAGAGCCTCGCGCACGGCTCCCGTTCAGAAAAGCGAGGGAGAAGGAGGCAGGTGCGGAGGGCAGGCACCCCTCGGCCCGGCTCTTGCTACCTGAAGCTCACACCACCGCTCGAGGTGTGGTTGGAACTCTCAGTGCTCAAACCTGCCTCGGAAGAAACAAGCTCATAAGGAAGCCTACTTTCCCCTCACGGAGCCTCTGCTCAGAGCGGCCTCCATGTCAACTGTGCTGGTGTGCCAACCTGGGGAGTGGATCCCGGCAGAACTTCCAGGGAGAAAGAGGCAGTGGGCCCAAGGCACCTCTCGCCTCAATTCCTATTTCGCGAGCAGACCTGTGAAGGAAGGCTGCTGTGAAACACCCTCTTGTTTGGGGAGCGGAGCACAGCTGAACCCTGTGTGTCTGCAATCCTTACGGACCCAACCACTGAACACGAGGAATCCAAGGGATAGAGTTACCGAAACTTAGCTTGCATTGCTCATCTTGAAGCTGGAGGGATTTGACAGGGTTCAAGGACGAGAGACTCGGGAACGGTTCCCGTCCGTCACACAGAGTGAGAAACAGGAGCGTGCAGCAGGCAGCTCTCACCCTCCTCTTGTTTCATGAGGCCACTCGCCTGGCCCCGTGTGTCCGTGCAGGCATAAAGGCACCCACTCCACTCGAACAGGCAACCCTGGAGGGAAACCCTTCCCCCTCTTCAAGTAGCCTTTCCTTCAGACTCTAGGCCCTTGGCCGCGAGGGTGTATGGGAGCACGGCCAGGGATTCTGGGGCATATTCTGAGGGAGACTCGGGATGGGGCCGAAGGCGGAACACGACTCCCCCCTTGTCTCAGGGAGCCGGCCCGGCGGCCCCGCTTCCCTTGAGGTTTGAGGGCTAGCGGACTTACTCGAAGAAGCAGCTGTGTAGAGGGACCGTGTGGAAGCTAAACTAGCGTCACTCTTGCTGAGGGTGGAAGCTCTTCCAGTGGGTGTGCGTGAAAGTCAGGGCAATGATCCCACCGTCCCGGGATGCGTGCGTGAGAGCACTGCAATGAGTCCCAAACTATTTCCTGAGTGAGACTCTGGCTGCGGCAGAACGCAGGACTCGACTCCCCGCTTGTTTCAAAAAGCAGGCCTGCAATTCTGCCGGCAGCTCTAATTGCTAGCGAAGAAACTCGAAGCAGGACCCGTGTGGAGAAACCGTGCTTTAGCTAGCGCCGACCTGTCTGAGGGAGGAAGGCGGGTACAGTGTACCGTGTGTGAGCGCCTCGCGCTCGGCTCCCGTTCGTAAAAGCGAGGGAGAGGCAGGCTGGTGTGGAAGGCAAGCACCCCTCGACTCGGCTCTTGGTACATGAAGCGCACACGACCCCTCGAGGTGTGGTTGGAACTCTCAGTGCTCAACCCTGTCTTGAAAGAAACAAGCTCATAAGGAAGGCTACTTGCCCCTCACCGAGTCTCTCCTCAGCGCAGCCTCATTTTCAACCGTGCTGGTGTGTCAACCTGGGGAGTGGATCCCGGCAGAACTTCCAGGGAGAAAGAGGCAGTGGGCCCAAGGCACCTCTCGACTCAACTCCTATTTCGCGAGCAGGCCTGTGAAAGAACGCTGCTCTGGAACACACTGTTGTTTGGGGAGGAGAGCACAGCCGAACCATGTGTGTCTGGAGTCCTCTTTAGGAACCCAGCCACTTACCACGAGGAATCCAAAGCTAGAGTTACCGAAACATAGCTTGCATTGCTCGTCTTGAAGCTGGAGAGTTGTGACAGGGTTCGAGGATGAGAGACTCGGGAACGGTTCCCGTCCGTCACACAGAGTGAGAAACAGGAGCGTGCAGCACGCAGCTCTCACCCTCTTCTTGTTTCATGACGCCACTCGCCTGGCCCCGTGTGTGCGTGCAGGTATAAAGGCAGCCACTCCCCTCGAACAGACAACCCTGGAGGGAACCCGTTCTCCCTCTTCAAGTAGCCTTTCCTGAGACTGCAGGCCCTTGGCCCCGAGGGTGTGTGGGAGCTCGGCCAGGGCTTCTGGAAGCATATTCTGAGGGAGACTTGGGATGGGGCAAAAGGCAGAACACGACTCGCCCCTTGTCTCAGGAAGCCAGCTCTACGGCCCCGCTTTGCCTGGAGGTGTGATGGCTAGCTGACTTACTCAAAGAAGCAGCAGTGTAGAGGGACCGGGTGGTTGCTACACTAGCGTCACTCTTGCTGTCGGTGGAAGCTCTTCCAGTGGGTGTGCGTGAAAGGCAGGGCAATGATCCCATCTTCCCGGGTGCGTGCGTGAGAGCACTGCAAGTGAGTCCCACACCGTTTCCTGAGTGAGACTCTGGCTGCGGCAGAACGCAGGACTCGACTCCCCGCTTGTTTCAGGAAAGGAGGCCTGCACTTCTGCCGGCAGTTTTAATTGCTAGCGAAGAAACTCGAAGCAAGACCCGTGTGGAGAAATCGTGCTTTAGCTAGCGCCGACCTCTCTGAGGGAGGTAGGCGGGTACAGTGTACCGTGTGTGAGAGCCTCGCGCACGGCTCCCGTTCAGAAAAGCGAGGGAGAAGGAGGCAGGTGCGGAGGGCAGGCACCCCTCGGCCCGGCTCTTGCTACCTGAAGCTCACAACACCGCTCGAGGTGTGGTTGGAACTCTCAGTGCTCAAACCTGCCTCGGAAGAAACAAGCTCATAAGGAAGCCTACTTTCCCCTCACGGAGCCTCTGCTCAGAGCGGCCTCCATGTCAACTGTGCTGGTGTGCCAACCTGGGGAGTGGATCCCGGCAGAACTTCCAGGGAGAAAGAGGCAGTGGGCCCAAGGCACCTCTCGCCTCAATTCCTATTTCGCGAGCAGACCTGTGAAGGAAGGCTGCTGTGAAACACCCTCTTGTTTGGGGAGCGGAGCACAGCTGAACCCTGTGTGTCTGCAATCCTTACGGACCCAACCACTGAACACGAGGAATCCAAGCGATAGAGTTACCGAAACTTAGCTTGCATTGCTCCTCTTGAAGCTGGAGGGATTTGACAGGGTTCAAGGACGAGAGACTCGGGAACGGTTCCCGTCCGTCACACAGAGTGAGAAACGGGAGCGTGCAGCAGGCAGCTCTCACCCTCCTCTTGTTTCATGTGGCCACTCGCCGGGCCCCGTGTGTTCGTGCAGGCATAAAGGCACCCACTCCACTCGAACAGACAACCCTGGAGGGAAACCGTTCTCCCTCTTCAAGTAGCCTTTCCTTCAGACTCTAGGCCCTTGGCCGCGAGGGTGTATGGGAGCACGGCCAGGGATTCTGGGGCATATTCTGAGGGAGACTCGGGATGGGGCCGAAGGCAGAACACGACTCGCCCCTTGTCTCAGGGAGCCGGCCCGGCGGCCCCGCTTCCCTTGAGGTTTGAGGGCTAGCGGACTTACACGAAGAAGCAGCTGTGTAGAGGGACCGTGTGGAAGCTAAACTAGCGTCACTCTTGCTGAGGGTGGAAGCTCTTCCAGTGGGTGTGCGTGAAAGGCAGGGCAATGATCCCATCGTCCCGGGGTGCGTGCGTGAGAGCACTGCAAGTGAGTCCCAAACTATTTCCTGAGTGAGACTCTGGCTGCGGCACAACGCAGGACTCGACTCCCCGCTTGTTTCAAGAAAGCAGGCCTGCACTTCTGCCGGCAACTCTAATTGCTAGCGAAGAATCTCGAAGCAGGACCCGTGTGGAGAAACCGTGCTTTAGCTAGCGCCGACCTGTCTGAGGGAGGAAGGCCGGTACACTGTACCGTGTCTGAGACCCTCGCGCTCGGCTCCCGTCCGTAAAAGCGAGGGAGAGGCAGGCTGGTGCGGAAGGCAAGCACCTCCCGACTCGGCTCTTGCTACCTTAAGCTCACACCAGCCCTCGAGGTGTGGTTGGAACTCTCAGTGCTCAACCCTGCCTTGAAAGCAACAAGCTCATAAGGAAGCCTACTTTCCCCTCACCGAGCCTCTCCTCAGCGCAGCCTCATTTTCAACCGTGCTGGTGTGCCAACCTGGGGAGTGGATCCCCGCAGAACTTCCAGGGAGAAAGAGGCAGTGGGCCCAAAGCACCTCTCGACTCAACTCCTATTTCGCGAGCAGGCCTGTGAAAGAAGGCTGCTCTGGAACGCCCTCTTGTTTGGAGAAGAGAGCACAGCTGAACCCTGTGTGTCTGGAATCCTTAGGGACCCAGCCACTTACCACGAGGTATCAAACGATAGAGTTACTGAAACTGAGCTTGCATTGCTCGTCTTGAAGCTGGAGGGATTTGACAGGGTTCGAGGACGAGAGACTCGGGAACGGTTCCCGTCCGTCACACACAGTGAGACACAGGAGCGTGTAGCAGGCAGCTCTCACCCTCCTCTTTTTTCATGAGGCCACTCGCCTGGCCCCGTGTGTGCGTGCAGGCATAAGGGCAGACACTCCCCTCGAACAGACAACCCTGGAGGGAACCCGTTCTCCCTCTTCAAGTAGCTTTTCCTGAGACAGCAGGCCCTCGGCCGCGAGGGTGTGTGAGAGCATGGCCAGGGCTTCTGGAAGCATATTCTGAGGGAGACTCGGGATGGGGCAGAAGGCAGAACACCACTCGCCCCTTGTCTCAGGAAGCCAGCCCTGCGGCACACCTTTGCCTGGAGGCCTGATGGCTAGCCGACTTACTCGAAGTGGCAGCAGTGTAGACGGACCGTGTGGGCGCTAGAGTAGCGTCACTCTTGCTGCCGGTGGAAGCTCTTCCAGTGGGTGTGCGTGAAAGGCAGGGCAATGATCCCATCTTCCCGGGGTGCGAGCGTGAGAGCACTGCAAGTGAGTCCCAAACCGTTTCCTGAGTGAGACTCTGGCTGCGGCAGAACGCAGGACTCAACTCCCCACTTGTTTCAGGAAAGCAGGCCTGCACTTCTGCCGGCAGCTCTAATTGCTAGCGAAGAAACTGGAAGCAGGACCCGTGTGGAGAAACCGTGCTTTAGCTAGCGCCGACCTCTCTGAGGGAGGAAGGCGTGTATAGTGAACCGTGTGTGAGAGCCTCAGGCACGGCTAGCGTTCGTAAAAGCGAGGGAGAAGCAGGCCGGTGCGGAAGACAGGCACCCGTCCCTCGTCTCTTGCTACCTGAAGCTCACACCAACCCTCGAGGTCTGGTTGGAACTCTCAGTGTTCAACCCTGCCTTGAAAGAAACGAGCTCATAAGGAAGCCTACTTTCCCCTCACCGAGCCTGTCCTCAGCGCGGCCTCCTTCTCAACCGTGCTGGTGTGCGAATCTGGGGAGTGGATCCCGGCAGAACTTCCAGGGAGAAAGAGGCAGTGGGCCCAAGGCACCTCTCGACTCAACTCCTATTTCGCGAGCAGGCCTGTGAAGGAAGGCTGCTCTGGAACACACTGTTGTTTGGGGACGAGAGCAGAGCTTAACCATGTGTGTCTGGAATCCTTATGGACCCAGCCACTTACCACGAGGAATCCAAGAGCTAGAGGTACCGAAACTTAGATTGCAATGCTCGTCTTGAAGGTGGAAGGATTTGACAGGGTTCGAGGACGAGAGACTCGGGAACGGTTCCCGTCCGTCACACAGAGTGAGAAACAGGAGCGTGCAGCAGGCAGCTCTCACCCTCCTCTTGTTTCATGAAGCCACTCGCCTGGCCCCGTGTGTGCGTGCAGGTATAAAGGCAGCCACTCCCCTCGAACAGACAACCCTGGAGGGAACCCGTTCTCCCTCTTCAAGTAACCTTTCCTGAGACTGCAGGGCCTTGGCCGCGAGAGCGTGTGGGAGCTCCGCCAGGGCTTCTGGAAGCATATCCTGAGGGAGACTTGGGATGGGCAGAAGGCAGAACACGACTCGCCCCTTGTCTCAGGAAGCCAGCCCTGCGGCCCCGCTTTGCCTGGAGGTCTGATGGCTAGCTGACTTACTCAAAGAAGCAGCAGTGTAGAGGGACCGGGTGGTAGCTACACTAGCGTCACTCTTGCTGGCGGTGGAAGCTCTTCGAGTGGGTGTGCGTGAAAGGCAGGGCAATGATCCCATCTTCCCGGCGTGCGTGAGCGAGAGCACTGCAAGTGAGTCCCAAACGTTTCCTGAGTGAGACTCTGGCTGCGGCAGAACGCAGGACTCGACTCCCCGCTTGTTTCAGGAAAGGCACCTCTGCTTTCAGGTCTAATTGCTAGCGAAGGAATTCGAAGCACGACCCGTGTGTAGAAACTCTGCTTTAGAAACTGACGACCTCGCTGAGGGAGGAAGCCGACTCCTGTGTACCGTGGGTGAGAGCCTGGCGCACGGTTCCCGTTCAGAAAAGCGAGGGAGAAGGAGGCATGTACGGAGGGCAGACATCCCTCGGCCCGGCTCTTGCTACCTGAAGCTCACACCACCCCTCGAGGTGTGGTTGGAACTCTCAGTGCTCAACCCTGCCTTGAAAGAAACAAGCTCATAAGGAAGCCTAATTTCCCCTCAAGGAGCCTCTGCTCAGAGCGGCCTCCATGTCAACTGTGCTGGTGTGCCAACCTGGGGAGGGGATCCCGGCAGAACTTCCAGGGAGAAAGAGGCAGTCGGCCCAAGGCACCTCTCGACTCAACTCTTAGTTCGCGGGCAGACCTGTGAAGGAAGGCTGCTGTGAAACACCCTCTTCTTTGGGGAGCAGAGCACAGCTGAACCCTGTGTGTCTGCAATCCTTACGGACCCAGCCACTGAACACGAGGAATCCAAGCGATAGAGTTACCGAAACAGCTTGCATTGCTCGTCTTGAAGCTGGAGGGATTTGACAGGGTTCGAGGACGAGAGACTCGGGAACGGTTCACGACCGTCACACCGAGTGAGAAACAGGAGCGTGCAGCAGGCAGCTCTCACCCTCTTGTTTCATGAAGCCACTCGCCTGGTCCTGAGTGTGCGTGCAGGTATAAAGGCAGCCGCTCCCCTCGAAGAGACAACCCTGTAGGGAACCCGTTCTCCCTCTTCAAGGAGCCTTTCCTTCAGACTCTAGGCCCTTGGCCGCGAGGGTGTATGGGAGCACGGCCAGGGATTCTGGGGCATATTCTGAGGGAGACTCGGGATGGGGCCGAAGGCGGAACACGACTCCCCCCTTGTTTCAGGGAGCCGGCCCGGCGGCCCCGCTTCCCTTGAGGTTTGAGGGCTAGCGGACTTACTCGAAGAAGCAGCTGTGTAGAGGGACCGTGTGGAAGCTAGACTAGCGTCACTCTTGCTGAGGGTGGAAGCTCTTCCAGTGGGTGTGCGTGAAAGTCAGGGCAATGATCCCACCGTCCCGGGATGCGTGCGTGAGAGCACTGCAATGAGTCCCAAACTATTTCCTGAGTGAGACTCTGGCTGCGGCAGAACGCAGGACTCGACTCCCCGCTTGTTTCAAAAAGCAGGCCTGCAATTCTGCCGGCAGCTCTAATTGCTAGCGAAGAAACTCGAAGCAGGACCCGTGTGGAGAAACCGTGCTTTAGCTAGCGCCGACCTGTCTGAGGGAGGAAGGCGGGTACAGTGTACCGTGTGTGAGCGCCTCGCGCTCGGCTCCCGTTCGTAAAAGCGAGGGAGAGGCAGGCTGGTGTGGAAGGCAAGCACCCCTCGACTCGGCTCTTGGTACATGAAGCGCACACGACCCCTCGAGGTGTGGTTGGAACTCTCAGTGCTCAACCCTGTCTTGAAAGAAACAAGCTCATAAGGAAGGCTACTTGCCCCTCACCGAGTCTCTCCTCAGCGCAGCCTCATTTTCAACCGTGCTGGTGTGTCAACCTGGGGAGTGGATCCCGGCAGAACTTCCAGGGAGAAAGAGGCAGTGGGCCCAAGGCACCCCTCGACTCAACTCCTATTTCGCGAGCAGGCCTGTGAAAGAACGCTGCTGTGGAACACACTGTTGTTTGGGGAGGAGAGCACAGCCGAACCATGTGTGTCTGGAATCCTCTTTAGGAACCCAGCCACTTACCATGAGGAATCCAAAGCTAGAGTTACCGAAACATAGCTTGCATTGCTCGTCTTGAAGCTGGAGAGTTGTGACAGGGTTCGAGGATGAGAGACTCGGGAACGGTTCCCGTCCGTCACACAGAGTGAGAAACAGGAGCGTGCAGCACGCAGCTCTCACCCTCTTCTTGTTTCATGACGCCACTCGCCTGGCCCCGTGTGTGCGTGCAGGTATAAAGGCAGCCACTCCCCTCGAACAGACAACCCTGGAGGGAACCCGTTCTCCCTCTTCAAGTAGCCTTTCCTGAGACTGCAGGCCCTTGGCCCCGAGGGTGTGTGGGAGCTCGGCCAGGGCTTCTGGAAGCATATTCTGAGGGAGACTTGGGATGGGGCAAAAGGCAGAACACGACTCGCCCCTTGTCTCAGGAAGCCAGCTCTACGGCCCCGCTTTGCCTGGAGGTGTGATGGCTAGCTGACTTACTCAAAGAAGCAGCAGTGTAGAGGGACCGGGTGGTTGCTACACTAGCGTCACTCTTGCTGTCGGTGGAAGCTCTTCCAGTGGGTGTGCGTGAAAGGCAGGGCAATGATCCCATCTTCCCGGGTGCGTGCGTGAGAGCACTGCAAGTGAGTCCCACACCGTTTCCTGAGTGAGACTCTGGCTGCGGCAGAACGCAGGACTCGACTCCCCGCTTGTTTCAGGAAAGGAGGCCTGCACTTCTGCCGGCAGTTTTAATTGCTAGAGAAGAAACTCAAAGCAGGACCCGTGTGGAGAAATCGTGCTTTAGCTAGCGCCGACCTCTCTGAGGGAGGTAGGCGGGTACAGTGTACCGTGTGTGAGAGCCTCGCGCACGGCTCCCGTTCAGAAAAGCGAGGGAGAAGGAGGCAGGTGCGGAGGGCAGGCACCCCTCGGCCCGGCTCTTGCTACCTGAAGCTCACAACACCGCTCGAGGTGTGGTTGGAACTCTCAGTGCTCAAACCTGCCTCGGAAGAAACAAGCTCATAAGGAAGCCTACTTTCCCCTCACGGAGCCTCTGCTCAGAGCGGCCTCCATGTCAACTGTGCTGGTGTGCCAACCTGGGGAGTGGATCCCGGCAGAACTTCCAGGGAGAAAGAGGCAGTGGGCCCAAGGCACCTCTCGCCTGAATTCCTATTTCGCGAGCAGACCTGTGAAGGAAGGCTGCTGTGAAACACCCTCTTGTTTGGGGAGCGGAGCACAGCTGAACCCTGTGTGTCTGCAATCCTTACGGACCCAACCACTGAACACGAGGAATCCAAGCGATAGAGTTACCGAAACTTAGCTTGCATTGCTCCTCTTGAAGCTGGAGGGATTTGACAGGGTTCAAGGACGAGAGACTCGGGAACGGTTCCCGTCCGTCACACAGAGTGAGAAACGGGAGCGTGCAGCAGGCAGCTCTCACCCTCCTCTTGTTTCAGGAGGCCACTCGCCTGGCCCCGTGTGTTCGTGCAGGCATAAAGGCACCCACTCCACTCGAACAGACAACCCTGGAGGGAAACCGTTCTCCCTCTTCAAGTAGCCTTTCCTTCAGACTCTAGGCCCTTGGCCGCGAGGGTGTATGGGAGCACGGCCAGGGATTCTGGGGCATATTCTGAGGGAGACTCGGGATGGGGCCGAAGGCAGAACACGACTCGCCCCTTGTCTCAGGGAGCCGGCCCGGCGGCCCCGCTTCCCTTGAGGTTTGAGGGCTAGCGGACTTACACGAAGAAGCAGCTGTGTAGAGGGACCGTGTGGAAGCTAAACTAGCGTCACTCTTGCTGAGGGTGGAAGCTCTTCCAGTGGGTGTGCGTGAAAGGCAGGGCAATGATCCCATCGTCCCGGGGTGCGTGCGTGAGAGCACTGCAAGTGAGTCCCAAACTATTTCCTGAGTGAGACTCTGGCTGCGGCAGAACGCAGGACTCGACTCCCCGCTTGTTTCAAGAAAGCAGGCCTGCACTTCTGCCGGCAACTCTAATTGCTAGCGAAGAATCTCGAAGCAGGACCCGTGTGGAGAAACCGTGCTTTAGCTAGCGCCGACCTGTCTGAGGGAGGAAGGCGGGTACAGTGTACCGTGTCTGAGACCCTCGCGCTCGGCTCCCGTCCGTAAAAGCGAGGGAGAGGCAGGCTGGTGCGGAAGGCAAGCACCTCCCGACTCGGCTCTTGCTACCTTAAGCTCACACCAGCCCTCGAGGTGTGGTTGGAACTCTCAGTGCTCAACCCTGCCTTGAAAGCAACAAGCTCATAAGGAAGCCTACTTTCCCCTCACCGAGCCTCTCCTCAGCGCAGCCTCATTTTCAACCGTGCTGGTGTGCCAACCTGGGGAGTGGATCCCCGCAGAACTTCCAGGGAGAAAGAGGCAGTGGGCCCAAAGCACCTCTCGACTCAACTCCTATTTCGCGAGCAGGCCTGTGAAAGAAGGCTGCTCTGGAACGCCCTCTTGTTTGGAGAAGAGAGCACAGCTGAACCCTGTGTGTCTGGAATCCTTAGGGACCCAGCCACTTACCACGAGGTATCAAACGATAGAGTTACTGAAACTGAGCTTGCATTGCTCGTCTTGAAGCTGGAGGGATTTGACAGGGTTCGAGGACGAGAGACTCGGGAACGGTTCCCGTCCGTCACACACAGTGAGACACAGGAGCGTGTAGCAGGCAGCTCTCACCCTCCTCTTTTTTCATGAGGCCACTCGCCTGGCCCCGTGTGTGCGTGCAGGCATAAGGGCAGACACTCCCCTCGAACAGACAACCCTGGAGGGAACCCGTTCTCCCTCTTCAAGTAGCTTTTCCTGAGACAGCAGGCCCTCGGCCGCGAGGGTGTGTGAGAGCATGGCCAGGGCTTCTGGAAGCATATTCTGAGGGAGACTCGGGATGGGGCAGAAGGCAGAACACCACTCGCCCCTTGTCTCAGGAAGCCAGCCCTGCGGCACACCTTTGCCTGGAGGCCTGATGGCTAGCCGACTTACTCGAAGTGGCAGCAGTGTAGACGGACCGTGTGGGCGCTAGAGTAGCGTCACTCTTGCTGCCGGTGGAAGCTCTTCCAGTGGGTGTGCGTGAAAGGCAGGGCAATGATCCCATCTTCCCGGGGTGCGAGCGTGAGAGCACTGCAAGTGAGTCCCAAACCGTTTCCTGAGTGAGACTCTGGCTGCGGCAGAACGCAGGACTCAACTCCCCACTTGTTTCAGGAAAGCAGGCCTGCACTTCTGCCGGCAGCTCTAATTGCTAGCGAAGAAACTGGAAGCAGGACCCGTGTGGAGAAACCGTGCTTTAGCTAGCGCCGACCTCTCTGAGGGAGGAAGGCGTGTATAGTGAACCGTGTGTGAGAGCCTCAGGCACGGCTAGCGTTCGTAAAAGCGAGGGAGAAGCAGGCCGGTGCGGAAGACAGGCACCCGTCCCTCGTCTCTTGCTACCTGAAGCTCACACCAACCCTCGAGGTCTGGTTGGAACTCTCAGTGTTCAACCCTGCCTTGAAAGAAACGAGCTCATAAGGAAGCCTACTTTCCCCTCACCGAGCCTGTCCTCAGCGCGGCCTCCTTCTCAACCGTGCTGGTGTGCGAATCTGGGGAGTGGATCCCGGCAGAACTTCCAGGGAGAAAGAGGCAGTGGGCCCAAGGCACCTCTCGACTCAACTCCTATTTCGCGAGCAGGCCTGTGAAGGAAGGCTGCTCTGGAACACACTGTTGTTTGGGGACGAGAGCAGAGCTTAACCATGTGTGTCTGGAATCCTTATGGACCCAGCCACTTACCACGAGGAATCCAAGAGCTAGAGGTACCGAAACTTAGATTGCAATGCTCGTCTTGAAGGTGGAAGGATTTGACAGGGTTCGAGGACGAGAGACTCGGGAACGGTTCCCGTCCGTCACACAGAGTGAGAAACAGGAGCGTGCAGCAGGCAGCTCTCACCCTCCTCTTGTTTCATGAAGCCACTCGCCTGGCCCCGTGTGTGCGTGCAGGTATAAAGGCAGCCACTCCCCTCGAACAGACAACCCTGGAGGGAACCCGTTCTCCCTCTTCAAGTAACCTTTCCTGAGACTGCAGGGCCTTGGCCGCGAGAGCGTGTGGGAGCTCCGCCAGGGCTTCTGGAAGCATATCCTGAGGGAGACTTGGGATGGGCAGAAGGCAGAACACGACTCGCCCCTTGTCTCAGGAAGCCAGCCCTGCGGCCCCGCTTTGCCTGGAGGTCTGATGGCTAGCTGACTTACTCAAAGAAGCAGCAGTGTAGAGGGACCGGGTGGTAGCTACACTAGCGTCACTCTTGCTGGCGGTGGAAGCTCTTCGAGTGGGTGTGCGTGAAAGGCAGGGCAATGATCCCATCTTCCCGGCGTGCGTGAGCGAGAGCACTGCAAGTGAGTCCCAAACGTTTCCTGAGTGAGACTCTGGCTGCGGCAGAACGCAGGACTCGACTCCCCGCTTGTTTCAGGAAAGGCACCTCTGCTTTCAGGTCTAATTGCTAGCGAAGGAATTCGAAGCACGACCCGTGTGTAGAAACTCTGCTTTAGAAACTGACGACCTCGCTGAGGGAGGAAGCCGACTCCTGTGTACCGTGGGTGAGAGCCTGGCGCACGGTTCCCGTTCAGAAAAGCGAGGGAGAAGGAGGCATGTACGGAGGGCAGACATCCCTCGGCCCGGCTCTTGCTACCTGAAGCTCACACCACCCCTCGAGGTGTGGTTGGAACTCTCAGTGCTCAACCCTGCCTTGAAAGAAACAAGCTCATAAGGAAGCCTAATTTCCCCTCAAGGAGCCTCTGCTCAGAGCGGCCTCCATGTCAACTGTGCTGGTGTGCCAACCTGGGGAGGGGATCCCGGCAGAACTTCCAGGGAGAAAGAGGCAGTCGGCCCAAGGCACCTCTCGACTCAACTCTTAGTTCGCGGGCAGACCTGTGAAGGAAGGCTGCTGTGAAACACCCTCTTCTTTGGGGAGCAGAGCACAGCTGAACCCTGTGTGTCTGCAATCCTTACGGACCCAGCCACTGAACACGAGGAATCCAAGCGATAGAGTTACCGAAACAGCTTGCATTGCTCGTCTTGAAGCTGGAGGGATTTGACAGGGTTCGAGGACGAGAGACTCGGGAACGGTTCACGACCGTCACACCGAGTGAGAAACAGGAGCGTGCAGCAGGCAGCTCTCACCCTCTTGTTTCATGAAGCCACTCGCCTGGTCCTGAGTGTGCGTGCAGGTATAAAGGCAGCCGCTCCCCTCGAAGAGACAACCCTGTAGGGAACCCGTTCTCCCTCTTCAAGGAGCCTTTCCTGAGACTGCAGACCCTTGGCCGCGAGGGTGTGTGGGAGCTCGGCCAGGGCTTCTGGAAGCATATTCTGAGGGAGACTTGGGATGGGGCAGAAGGCAGAACACGACTCGCCCCTTCTCTCAGGAAGCCAGCCCTACGGCCCCGCTTTGCCTGGAGGTGTGATGGCTAGCTGACTTACTCAAAGAAGCAGCAGTGTAGAGGGACCGGGTGGTAGCTGCACTAGCGTCACTCTTGCTGTCGGTGGAAGCTCTTCCAGTGGGTGTGCGTGAAAGGCAGGGCAATGATCCCATCTTCCCGGGTGCGTGCGTGAGAGCACTGCAAGTGAGTCCCACACCGTTTCCTGAGTGAGACTCTGGCTGCGGCAGAACGCAGGACTCGACTCCCCGCTTGTTTCAGGAAAGGAGGCCTGCACTTCTGCCGGCAGTTTTAATTGCTAGCGAAGAAACTCGAAGCAGGACCCGTGTGGACAAATCGTGCTTTAGCTAGCGCCGACCTCTCTGAGGGAGGTAGGCGGGTACAGTGTACCGTGTGTGAGAGCCTCGCGCACGGCTCCCGTTCAGAAAAGCGAGGGAGAAGGAGGCAGGTGCGGAGGGCAGGCACCCCTCGGCCCGGCTCTTGCTACCTGAAGCTCACACCACCGCTCGAGGTGTGGTTGGAACTCTCAGTGCTCAAACCTGCCTCGGAAGAAACAAGCTCATAAGGAAGCCTACTTTCCCCTCACGGAGCCTCTGCTCAGAGCGGCCTCCATGTCAACTGTGCTGGTGTGCCAACCTGGGGAGTGGATCCCGGCAGAACTTCCAGGGAGAAAGAGGCAGTGGGCCCAAGGCACCTCTCGCCTCAATTCCTATTTCGCGAGCAGACCTGTGAAGGAAGGCTGCTGTGAAACACCCTCTTGTTTGGGGAGCGGAGCACAGCTGAACCCTGTGTGTCTGCAATCCTTACGGACCCAACCACTGAACACGAGGAATCCAAGGGATAGAGTTACCGAAACTTAGCTTGCATTGCTCATCTTGAAGCTGGAGGGATTTGACAGGGTTCAAGGACGAGAGACTCGGGAACGATTCCCGTCCGTCACACAGAGTGAGAAACAGGAGCGTGCAGCAGGCAGCTCTCACCCTCCTCTTGTTTCATGAGGCCACTCGCCTGGCCCCGTGTGTCCGTGCAGGCATAAAGGCACCCACTCCACTCGAACAGGCAACCCTGGAGGGAAACCCTTCCCCCTCTTCAAGTAGCCTTTCCTTCAGACTCTAGGCCCTTGGCCGCGAGGGTGTATGGGAGCACGGCCAGGGATTCTGGGGCATATTCTGAGGGAGACTCGGGATGGGGCCGAAGGCGGAACACGACTCCCCCCTTGTCTCAGGGAGCCGGCCCGGCGGCCCCGCTTCCCTTGAGGTTTGAGGGCTAGCGGACTTACTCGAAGAAGCAGCTGTGTAGAGGGACCGTGTGGAAGCTAGACTAGCGTCACTCTTGCTGAGGGTGGAAGCTCTTCCAGTGGGTGTGCGTGAAAGTCAGGGCAATGATCCCACCGTCCCGGGATGCGTGCGTGAGAGCACTGCAATGAGTCCCAAACTATTTCCTGAGTGAGACTCTGGCTGCGGCAGAACGCAGGACTCGACTCCCCGCTTGTTTCAAAAAGCAGGCCTGCAATTCTGCCGGCAGCTCTAATTGCTAGCGAAGAAACTCGAAGCAGGACCCGTGTGGAGAAACCGTGCTTTAGCTAGCGCCGACCTGTCTGAGGGAGGAAGGCGGGTACAGTGTACCGTGTGTGAGCGCCTCGCGCTCGGCTCCCGTTCGTAAAAGCGAGGGAGAGGCAGGCTGGTGTGGAAGGCAAGCACCCCTCGACTCGGCTCTTGGTACATGAAGCGCACACGACCCCTCGAGGTGTGGTTGGAACTCTCAGTGCTCAACCCTGTCTTGAAAGAAACAAGCTCATAAGGAAGGCTACTTGCCCCTCACCGAGTCTCTCCTCAGCGCAGCCTCATTTTCAACCGTGCTGGTGTGTCAACCTGGGGAGTGGATCCCGGCAGAACTTCCAGGGAGAAAGAGGCAGTGGGCCCAAGGCACCTCTCGACTCAACTCCTATTTCGCGAGCAGGCCTGTGAAAGAACGCTGCTCTGGAACACACTGTTGTTTGGGGAGGAGAGCACAGCCGAACCATGTGTGTCTGGAATCCTCTTTAGGAACCCAGCCACTTACCACGAGGAATCCAAAGCTAGAGTTACCGAAACATAGCTTGCATTGCTCGTCTTGAAGCTGGAGAGTTGTGACAGGGTTCGAGGATGAGAGACTCGGGAACGGTTCCCGTCCGTCACACAGAGTGAGAAACAGGAGCGTGCAGCACGCAGCTCTCACCCTCTTCTTGTTTCATGACGCCACTCGCCTGGCCCCGTGTGTGCGTGCAGGTATAAAGGCAGCCGCTCCCCTCGAACAGACAACCCTGGAGGGAACCCGTTCTCCCTCTTCAAGTAGCCTTTCCTGAGACTGCAGGCCCTTGGCCCCGAGGGTGTGTGGGAGCTCGGCCAGGGCTTCTGGAAGCATATTCTGAGGGAGACTTGGGATGGGGCAAAAGGCAGAACACGACTCGCCCCTTGTCTCAGGAAGCCAGCTCTACGGCCCCGCTTTGCCTGGAGGTGTGATGGCTAGCTGACTTACTCAAAGAAGCAGCAGTGTAGAGGGACCGGGTGGTTGCTACACTAGCGTCACTCTTGCTGTCGGTGGAAGCTCTTCCAGTGGGTGTGCGTGAAAGGCAGGGCAATGATCCCATCTTCCCGGGTGCGTGCGTGAGAGCACTGCAAGTGAGTCCCACACCGTTTCCTGAGTGAGACTCTGGCTGCGGCAGAACGCAGGACTCGACTCCCCGCTTGTTTCAGGAAAGGAGGCCTGCACTTCTGCCGGCAGTTTTAATTGCTAGAGAAGAAACTCAAAGCAGGACCCGTGTGGAGAAATCGTGCTTTAGCTAGCGCCGACCTCTCTGAGGGAGGTAGGCGGGTACAGTGTACCGTGTGTGAGAGCCTCGCGCACGGCTCCCGTTCAGAAAAGCGAGGGAGAAGGAGGCAGGTGCGGAGGGCAGGCACCCCTCGGCCCGGCTCTTGCTACCTGAAGCTCACAACACCGCTCGAGGTGTGGTTGGAACTCTCAGTGCTCAAACCTGCCTCGGAAGAAACAAGCTCATAAGGAAGCCTACTTTCCCCTCACGGAGCCTCTGCTCAGAGCGGCCTCCATGTCAACTGTGCTGGTGTGCCAACCTGGGGAGTGGATCCCGGCAGAACTTCCAGGGAGAAAGAGGCAGTGGGCCCAAGGCACCTCTCGCCTGAATTCCTATTTCGCGAGCAGACCTGTGAAGGAAGGCTGCTGTGAAACACCCTCTTGTTTGGGGAGCGGAGCACAGCTGAACCCTGTGTGTCTGCAATCCTTACGGACCCAACCACTGAACACGAGGAATCCAAGCGATAGAGTTACCGAAACTTAGCTTGCATTGCTCCTCTTGAAGCTGGAGGGATTTGACAGGGTTCAAGGACGAGAGACTCGGGAACGGTTCCCGTCCGTCACACAGAGTGAGAAACGGGAGCGTGCAGCAGGCAGCTCTCACCCTCCTCTTGTTTCATGTGGCCACTCGCCGGGCCCCGTGTGTTCGTGCAGGCATAAAGGCACCCACTCCACTCGAACAGACAACCCTGGAGGGAAACCGTTCTCCCTCTTCAAGTAGCCTTTCCTTCAGACTCTAGGCCCTTGGCCGCGAGGGTGTATGGGAGCACGGCCAGGGATTCTGGGGCATATTCTGAGGGAGACTCGGGATGGGGCCGAAGGCAGAACACGACTCGCCCCTTGTCTCAGGGAGCCGGCCCGGCGGCCCCGCTTCCCTTGAGGTTTGAGGGCTAGCGGACTTACACGAAGAAGCAGCTGTGTAGAGGGACCGTGTGGAAGCTAAACTAGCGTCACTCTTGCTGAGGGTGGAAGCTCTTCCAGTGGGTGTGCGTGAAAGGCAGGGCAATGATCCCATCGTCCCGGGGTGCGTGCGTGAGAGCACTGCAAGTGAGTCCCAAACTATTTCCTGAGTGAGACTCTGGCTGCGGCAGAACGCAGGACTCGACTCCCCGCTTGTTTCAAGAAAGCAGGCCTGCACTTCTGCCGGCAACTCTAATTGCTAGCGAAGAATCTCGAAGCAGGACCCGTGTGGAGAAACCGTGCTTTAGCTAGCGCCGACCTGTCTGAGGGAGGAAGGCGGGTACAGTGTACCGTGTCTGAGACCCTCGCGCTCGGCTCCCGTCCGTAAAAGCGAGGGAGAGGCAGGCTGGTGCGGAAGGCAAGCACCTCCCGACTCGGCTCTTGCTACCTTAAGCTCACACCAGCCCTCGAGGTGTGGTTGGAACTCTCAGTGCTCAACCCTGCCTTGAAAGCAACAAGCTCATAAGGAAGCCTACTTTCCCCTCACCGAGCCTCTCCTCAGCGCAGCCTCATTTTCAACCGTGCTGGTGTGCCAACCTGGGGAGTGGATCCCCGCAGAACTTCCAGGGAGAAAGAGGCAGTGGGCCCAAAGCACCTCTCGACTCAACTCCTATTTCGCGAGCAGGCCTGTGAAAGAAGGCTGCTCTGGAACGCCCTCTTGTTTGGAGAAGAGAGCACAGCTGAACCCTGTGTGTCTGGAATCCTTAGGGACCCAGCCACTTACCACGAGGTATCAAACGATAGAGTTACTGAAACTGAGCTTGCATTGCTCGTCTTGAAGCTGGAGGGATTTGACAGGGTTCGAGGACGAGAGACTCGGGAACGGTTCCCGTCCGTCACACACAGTGAGACACAGGAGCGTGTAGCAGGCAGCTCTCACCCTCCTCTTTTTTCATGAGGCCACTCGCCTGGCCCCGTGTGTGCGTGCAGGCATAAGGGCAGACACTCCCCTCGAACAGACAACCCTGGAGGGAACCCGTTCTCCCTCTTCAAGTAGCTTTTCCTGAGACAGCAGGCCCTCGGCCGCGAGGGTGTGTGAGAGCATGGCCAGGGCTTCTGGAAGCATATTCTGAGGGAGACTCGGGATGGGGCAGAAGGCAGAACACCACTCGCCCCTTGTCTCAGGAAGCCAGCCCTGCGGCACACCTTTGCCTGGAGGCCTGATGGCTAGCCGACTTACTCGAAGTGGCAGCAGTGTAGACGGACCGTGTGGGCGCTAGAGTAGCGTCACTCTTGCTGCCGGTGGAAGCTCTTCCAGTGGGTGTGCGTGAAAGGCAGGGCAATGATCCCATCTTCCCGGGGTGCGAGCGTGAGAGCACTGCAAGTGAGTCCCAAACCGTTTCCTGAGTGAGACTCTGGCTGCGGCAGAACGCAGGACTCAACTCCCCACTTGTTTCAGGAAAGCAGGCCTGCACTTCTGCCGGCAGCTCTAATTGCTAGCGAAGAAACTGGAAGCAGGACCCGTGTGGAGAAACCGTGCTTTAGCTAGCGCCGACCTCTCTGAGGGAGGAAGGCGTGTATAGTGAACCGTGTGTGAGAGCCTCAGGCACGGCTAGCGTTCGTAAAAGCGAGGGAGAAGCAGGCCGGTGCGGAAGACAGGCACCCGTCCCTCGTCTCTTGCTACCTGAAGCTCACACCAACCCTCGAGGTCTGGTTGGAACTCTCAGTGTTCAACCCTGCCTTGAAAGAAACGAGCTCATAAGGAAGCCTACTTTCCCCTCACCGAGCCTGTCCTCAGCGCGGCCTCCTTCTCAACCGTGCTGGTGTGCGAATCTGGGGAGTGGATCCCGGCAGAACTTCCAGGGAGAAAGAGGCAGTGGGCCCAAGGCACCTCTCGACTCAACTCCTATTTCGCGAGCAGGCCTGTGAAGGAAGGCTGCTCTGGAACACACTGTTGTTTGGGGACGAGAGCAGAGCTTAACCATGTGTGTCTGGAATCCTTATGGACCCAGCCACTTACCACGAGGAATCCAAGAGCTAGAGGTACCGAAACTTAGATTGCAATGCTCGTCTTGAAGGTGGAAGGATTTGACAGGGTTCGAGGACGAGAGACTCGGGAACGGTTCCCGTCCGTCACACAGAGTGAGAAACAGGAGCGTGCAGCAGGCAGCTCTCACCCTCCTCTTGTTTCATGAAGCCACTCGCCTGGCCCCGTGTGTGCGTGCAGGTATAAAGGCAGCCACTCCCCTCGAACAGACAACCCTGGAGGGAACCCGTTCTCCCTCTTCAAGTAACCTTTCCTGAGACTGCAGGGCCTTGGCCGCGAGAGCGTGTGGGAGCTCCGCCAGGGCTTCTGGAAGCATATCCTGAGGGAGACTTGGGATGGGCAGAAGGCAGAACACGACTCGCCCCTTGTCTCAGGAAGCCAGCCCTGCGGCCCCGCTTTGCCTGGAGGTCTGATGGCTAGCTGACTTACTCAAAGAAGCAGCAGTGTAGAGGGACCGGGTGGTAGCTACACTAGCGTCACTCTTGCTGCCGGTGGAAGCTCTTCGAGTGGGTGTGCGTGAAAGGCAGGGCAATGATCCCATCTTCCCGGCGTGCGTGAGCGAGAGCACTGCAAGTGAGTCCCAAACGTTTCCTGAGTGAGACTCTGGCTGCGGCAGAACGCAGGACTCGACTCCCCGCTTGTTTCAGGAAAGGCACCTCTGCTTTCAGGTCTAATTGCTAGCGAAGGAATTCGAAGCACGACCCGTGTGTAGAAACTCTGCTTTAGAAACTGACGACCTCGCTGAGGGAGGAAGCCGACTCCTGTGTACCGTGGGTGAGAGCCTGGCGCACGGTTCCCGTTCAGAAAAGCGAGGGAGAAGGAGGCATGTACGGAGGGCAGACATCCCTCGGCCCGGCTCTTGCTACCTGAAGCTCACACCACCCCTCGAGGTGTGGTTGGAACTCTCAGTGCTCAACCCTGCCTTGAAAGAAACAAGCTCATAAGGAAGCCTAATTTCCCCTCAAGGAGCCTCTGCTCAGAGCGGCCTCCATGTCAACTGTGCTGGTGTGCCAACCTGGGGAGGGGATCCCGGCAGAACTTCCAGGGAGAAAGAGGCAGTCGGCCCAAGGCACCTCTCGACTCAACTCTTAGTTCGCGGGCAGACCTGTGAAGGAAGGCTGCTGTGAAACACCCTCTTCTTTGGGGAGCAGAGCACAGCTGAACCCTGTGTGTCTGCAATCCTTACGGACCCAGCCACTGAACACGAGGAATCCAAGCGATAGAGTTACCGAAACAGCTTGCATTGCTCGTCTTGAAGCTGGAGGGATTTGACAGGGTTCGAGGACGAGAGACTCGGGAACGGTTCACGACCGTCACACCGAGTGAGAAACAGGAGCGTGCAGCAGGCAGCTCTCACCCTCTTGTTTCATGAAGCCACTCGCCTGGTCCTGAGTGTGCGTGCAGGTATAAAGGCAGCCGCTCCCCTCGAAGAGACAACCCTGTAGGGAACCCGTTCTCCCTCTTCAAGGAGCCTTTCCTGAGACTGCAGACCCTTGGCCGCGAGGGTGTGTGGGAGCTCGGCCAGGGCTTCTGGAAGCATATTCTGAGGGAGACTTGGGATGGGGCAGAAGGCAGAACACGACTCGCCCCTTCTCTCAGGAAGCCAGCCCTACGGCCCCGCTTTGCCTGGAGGTGTGATGGCTAGCTGACTTACTCAAAGAAGCAGCAGTGTAGAGGGACCGGGTGGTAGCTGCACTAGCGTCACTCTTGCTGTCGGTGGAAGCTCTTCCAGTGGGTGTGCGTGAAAGGCAGGGCAATGATCCCATCTTCCCGGGTGCGTGCGTGAGAGCACTGCAAGTGAGTCCCACACCGTTTCCTGAGTGAGACTCTGGCTGCGGCAGAACGCAGGACTCGACTCCCCGCTTGTTTCAGGAAAGGAGGCCTGCACTTCTGCCGGCAGTTTTAATTGCTAGCGAAGAAACTCGAAGCAGGACCCGTGTGGACAAATCGTGCTTTAGCTAGCGCCGACCTCTCTGAGGGAGGTAGGCGGGTACAGTGTACCGTGTGTGAGAGCCTCGCGCACGGCTCCCGTTCAGAAAAGCGAGGGAGAAGGAGGCAGGTGCGGAGGGCAGGCACCCCTCGGCCCGGCTCTTGCTACCTGAAGCTCACACCACCGCTCGAGGTGTGGTTGGAACTCTCAGTGCTCAAACCTGCCTCGGAAGAAACAAGCTCATAAGGAAGCCTACTTTCCCCTCACGGAGCCTCTGCTCAGAGCGGCCTCCATGTCAACTGTGCTGGTGTGCCAACCTGGGGAGTGGATCCCGGCAGAACTTCCAGGGAGAAAGAGGCAGTGGGCCCAAGGCACCTCTCGCCTCAATTCCTATTTCGCGAGCAGACCTGTGAAGGAAGGCTGCTGTGAAACACCCTCTTGTTTGGGGAGCGGAGCACAGCTGAACCCTGTGTGTCTGCAATCCTTACGGACCCAACCACTGAACACGAGGAATCCAAGGGATAGAGTTACCGAAACTTAGCTTGCATTGCTCATCTTGAAGCTGGAGGGATTTGACAGGGTTCAAGGACGAGAGACTCGGGAACGGTTCCCGTCCGTCACACAGAGTGAGAAACAGGAGCGTGCAGCAGGCAGCTCTCACCCTCCTCTTGTTTCATGAGGCCACTCGCCTGGCCCCGTGTGTCCGTGCAGGCATAAAGGCACCCACTCCACTCGAACAGGCAACCCTGGAGGGAAACCCTTCCCCCTCTTCAAGTAGCCTTTCCTTCAGACTCTAGGCCCTTGGCCGCGAGGGTGTATGGGAGCACGGCCAGGGATTCTGGGGCATATTCTGAGGGAGACTCGGGATGGGGCCGAAGGCGGAACACGACTCCCCCCTTGTCTCAGGGAGCCGGCCCGGCGGCCCCGCTTCCCTTGAGGTTTGAGGGCTAGCGGACTTACTCGAAGAAGCAGCTGTGTAGAGGGACCGTGTGGAAGCTAGACTAGCGTCACTCTTGCTGAGGGTGGAAGCTCTTCCAGTGGGTGTGCGTGAAAGTCAGGGCAATGATCCCACCGTCCCGGGATGCGTGCGTGAGAGCACTGCAATGAGTCCCAAACTATTTCCTGAGTGAGACTCTGGCTGCGGCAGAACGCAGGACTCGACTCCCCGCTTGTTTCAAAAAGCAGGCCTGCAATTCTGCCGGCAGCTCTAATTGCTAGCGAAGAAACTCGAAGCAGGACCCGTGTGGAGAAACCGTGCTTTAGCTAGCGCCGACCTGTCTGAGGGAGGAAGGCGGGTACAGTGTACCGTGTGTGAGCGCCTCGCGCTCGGCTCCCGTTCGTAAAAGCGAGGGAGAGGCAGGCTGGTGTGGAAGGCAAGCACCCCTCGACTCGGCTCTTGGTACATGAAGCGCACACGACCCCTCGAGGTGTGGTTGGAACTCTCAGTGCTCAACCCTGTCTTGAAAGAAACAAGCTCATAAGGAAGGCTACTTGCCCCTCACCGAGTCTCTCCTCAGCGCAGCCTCATTTTCAACCGTGCTGGTGTGTCAACCTGGGGAGTGGATCCCGGCAGAACTTCCAGGGAGAAAGAGGCAGTGGGCCCAAGGCACCTCTCGACTCAACTCCTATTTCGCGAGCAGGCCTGTGAAAGAACGCTGCTCTGGAACACACTGTTGTTTGGGGAGGAGAGCACAGCCGAACCATGTGTGTCTGGAGTCCTCTTTAGGAACCCAGCCACTTACCACGAGGAATCCAAAGCTAGAGTTACCGAAACATAGCTTGCATTGCTCGTCTTGAAGCTGGAGAGTTGTGACAGGGTTCGAGGATGAGAGACTCGGGAACGGTTCCCGTCCGTCACACAGAGTGAGAAACAGGAGCGTGCAGCACGCAGCTCTCACCCTCTTCTTGTTTCATGACGCCACTCGCCTGGCCCCGTGTGTGCGTGCAGGTATAAAGGCAGCCACTCCCCTCGAACAGACAACCCTGGAGGGAACCCGTTCTCCCTCTTCAAGTAGCCTTTCCTGAGACTGCAGGCCCTTGGCCCCGAGGGTGTGTGGGAGCTCGGCCAGGGCTTCTGGAAGCATATTCTGAGGGAGACTTGGGATGGGGCAAAAGGCAGAACACGACTCGCCCCTTGTCTCAGGAAGCCAGCTCTACGGCCCCGCTTTGCCTGGAGGTGTGATGGCTAGCTGACTTACTCAAAGAAGCAGCAGTGTAGAGGGACCGGGTGGTTGCTACACTAGCGTCACTCTTGCTGTCGGTGGAAGCTCTTCCAGTGGGTGTGCGTGAAAGGCAGGGCAATGATCCCATCTTCCCGGGTGCGTGCGTGAGAGCACTGCAAGTGAGTCCCACACCGTTTCCTGAGTGAGACTCTGGCTGCGGCAGAACGCAGGACTCGACTCCCCGCTTGTTTCAGGAAAGGAGGCCTGCACTTCTGCCGGCAGTTTTAATTGCTAGAGAAGAAACTCAAAGCAGGACCCGTGTGGAGAAATCGTGCTTTAGCTAGCGCCGACCTCTCTGAGGGAGGTAGGCGGGTACAGTGTACCGTGTGTGAGAGCCTCGCGCACGGCTCCCGTTCAGAAAAGCGAGGGAGAAGGAGGCAGGTGCGGAGGGCAGGCACCCCTCGGCCCGGCTCTTGCTACCTGAAGCTCACAACACCGCTCGAGGTGTGGTTGGAACTCTCAGTGCTCAAACCTGCCTCGGAAGAAACAAGCTCATAAGGAAGCCTACTTTCCCCTCACGGAGCCTCTGCTCAGAGCGGCCTCCATGTCAACTGTGCTGGTGTGCCAACCTGGGGAGTGGATCCCGGCAGAACTTCCAGGGAGAAAGAGGCAGTGGGCCCAAGGCACCTCTCGCCTGAATTCCTATTTCGCGAGCAGACCTGTGAAGGAAGGCTGCTGTGAAACACCCTCTTGTTTGGGGAGCGGAGCACAGCTGAACCCTGTGTGTCTGCAATCCTTACGGACCCAACCACTGAACACGAGGAATCCAAGCGATAGAGTTACCGAAACTTAGCTTGCATTGCTCCTCTTGAAGCTGGAGGGATTTGACAGGGTTCAAGGACGAGAGACTCGGGAACGGTTCCCGTCCGTCACACAGAGTGAGAAACGGGAGCGTGCAGCAGGCAGCTCTCACCCTCCTCTTGTTTCAGGAGGCCACTCGCCTGGCCCCGTGTGTTCGTGCAGGCATAAAGGCACCCACTCCACTCGAACAGACAACCCTGGAGGGAAACCGTTCTCCCTCTTCAAGTAGCCTTTCCTTCAGACTCTAGGCCCTTGGCCGCGAGGGTGTATGGGAGCACGGCCAGGGATTCTGGGGCATATTCTGAGGGAGACTCGGGATGGGGCCGAAGGCAGAACACGACTCGCCCCTTGTCTCAGGGAGCCGGCCCGGCGGCCCCGCTTCCCTTGAGGTTTGAGGGCTAGCGGACTTACACGAAGAAGCAGCTGTGTAGAGGGACCGTGTGGAAGCTAAACTAGCGTCACTCTTGCTGAGGGTGGAAGCTCTTCCAGTGGGTGTGCGTGAAAGGCAGGGCAATGATCCCATCGTCCCGGGGTGCGTGCGTGAGAGCACTGCAAGTGAGTCCCAAACTATTTCCTGAGTGAGACTCTGGCTGCGGCAGAACGCAGGACTCGACTCCCCGCTTGTTTCAAGAAAGCAGGCCTGCACTTCTGCCGGCAACTCTAATTGCTAGCGAAGAATCTCGAAGCAGGACCCGTGTGGAGAAACCGTGCTTTAGCTAGCGCCGACCTGTCTGAGGGAGGAAGGCGGGTACAGTGTACCGTGTCTGAGACCCTCGCGCTCGGCTCCCGTCCGTAAAAGCGAGGGAGAGGCAGGCTGGTGCGGAAGGCAAGCACCTCCCGACTCGGCTCTTGCTACCTTAAGCTCACACCAGCCCTCGAGGTGTGGTTGGAACTCTCAGTGCTCAACCCTGCCTTGAAAGCAACAAGCTCATAAGGAAGCCTACTTTCCCCTCACCGAGCCTCTCCTCAGCGCAGCCTCATTTTCAACCGTGCTGGTGTGCCAACCTGGGGAGTGGATCCCCGCAGAACTTCCAGGGAGAAAGAGGCAGTGGGCCCAAAGCACCTCTCGACTCAACTCCTATTTCGCGAGCAGGCCTGTGAAAGAAGGCTGCTCTGGAACGCCCTCTTGTTTGGAGAAGAGAGCACAGCTGAACCCTGTGTGTCTGGAATCCTTAGGGACCCAGCCACTTACCACGAGGTATCAAACGATAGAGTTACTGAAACTGAGCTTGCATTGCTCGTCTTGAAGCTGGAGGGATTTGACAGGGTTCGAGGACGAGAGACTCGGGAACGGTTCCCGTCCGTCACACACAGTGAGACACAGGAGCGTGTAGCAGGCAGCTCTCACCCTCCTCTTTTTTCATGAGGCCACTCGCCTGGCCCCGTGTGTGCGTGCAGGCATAAGGGCAGACACTCCCCTCGAACAGACAACCCTGGAGGGAACCCGTTCTCCCTCTTCAAGTAGCTTTTCCTGAGACAGCAGGCCCTCGGCCGCGAGGGTGTGTGAGAGCATGGCCAGGGCTTCTGGAAGCATATTCTGAGGGAGACTCGGGATGGGGCAGAAGGCAGAACACCACTCGCCCCTTGTCTCAGGAAGCCAGCCCTGCGGCACACCTTTGCCTGGAGGCCTGATGGCTAGCCGACTTACTCGAAGTGGCAGCAGTGTAGACGGACCGTGTGGGCGCTAGAGTAGCGTCACTCTTGCTGCCGGTGGAAGCTCTTCCAGTGGGTGTGCGTGAAAGGCAGGGCAATGATCCCATCTTCCCGGGGTGCGAGCGTGAGAGCACTGCAAGTGAGTCCCAAACCGTTTCCTGAGTGAGACTCTGGCTGCGGCAGAACGCAGGACTCAACTCCCCACTTGTTTCAGGAAAGCAGGCCTGCACTTCTGCCGGCAGCTCTAATTGCTAGCGAAGAAACTGGAAGCAGGACCCGTGTGGAGAAACCGTGCTTTAGCTAGCGCCGACCTCTCTGAGGGAGGAAGGCGTGTATAGTGAACCGTGTGTGAGAGCCTCAGGCACGGCTAGCGTTCGTAAAAGCGAGGGAGAAGCAGGCCGGTGCGGAAGACAGGCACCCGTCCCTCGTCTCTTGCTACCTGAAGCTCACACCAACCCTCGAGGTCTGGTTGGAACTCTCAGTGTTCAACCCTGCCTTGAAAGAAACGAGCTCATAAGGAAGCCTACTTTCCCCTCACCGAGCCTGTCCTCAGCGCGGCCTCCTTCTCAACCGTGCTGGTGTGCGAATCTGGGGAGTGGATCCCGGCAGAACTTCCAGGGAGAAAGAGGCAGTGGGCCCAAGGCACCTCTCGACTCAACTCCTATTTCGCGAGCAGGCCTGTGAAGGAAGGCTGCTCTGGAACACACTGTTGTTTGGGGACGAGAGCAGAGCTTAACCATGTGTGTCTGGAATCCTTATGGACCCAGCCACTTACCACGAGGAATCCAAGAGCTAGAGGTACCGAAACTTAGATTGCAATGCTCGTCTTGAAGGTGGAAGGATTTGACAGGGTTCGAGGACGAGAGACTCGGGAACGGTTCCCGTCCGTCACACAGAGTGAGAAACAGGAGCGTGCAGCAGGCAGCTCTCACCCTCCTCTTGTTTCATGAAGCCACTCGCCTGGCCCCGTGTGTGCGTGCAGGTATAAAGGCAGCCACTCCCCTCGAACAGACAACCCTGGAGGGAACCCGTTCTCCCTCTTCAAGTAACCTTTCCTGAGACTGCAGGGCCTTGGCCGCGAGAGCGTGTGGGAGCTCCGCCAGGGCTTCTGGAAGCATATCCTGAGGGAGACTTGGGATGGGCAGAAGGCAGAACACGACTCGCCCCTTGTCTCAGGAAGCCAGCCCTGCGGCCCCGCTTTGCCTGGAGGTCTGATGGCTAGCTGACTTACTCAAAGAAGCAGCAGTGTAGAGGGACCGGGTGGTAGCTACACTAGCGTCACTCTTGCTGGCGGTGGAAGCTCTTCGAGTGGGTGTGCGTGAAAGGCAGGGCAATGATCCCATCTTCCCGGCGTGCGTGAGCGAGAGCACTGCAAGTGAGTCCCAAACGTTTCCTGAGTGAGACTCTGGCTGCGGCAGAACGCAGGACTCGACTCCCCGCTTGTTTCAGGAAAGGCACCTCTGCTTTCAGGTCTAATTGCTAGCGAAGGAATTCGAAGCACGACCCGTGTGTAGAAACTCTGCTTTAGAAACTGACGACCTCGCTGAGGGAGGAAGCCGACTCCTGTGTACCGTGGGTGAGAGCCTGGCGCACGGTTCCCGTTCAGAAAAGCGAGGGAGAAGGAGGCATGTACGGAGGGCAGACATCCCTCGGCCCGGCTCTTGCTACCTGAAGCTCACACCACCCCTCGAGGTGTGGTTGGAACTCTCAGTGCTCAACCCTGCCTTGAAAGAAACAAGCTCATAAGGAAGCCTAATTTCCCCTCAAGGAGCCTCTGCTCAGAGCGGCCTCCATGTCAACTGTGCTGGTGTGCCAACCTGGGGAGGGGATCCCGGCAGAACTTCCAGGGAGAAAGAGGCAGTCGGCCCAAGGCACCTCTCGACTCAACTCTTAGTTCGCGGGCAGACCTGTGAAGGAAGGCTGCTGTGAAACACCCTCTTCTTTGGGGAGCAGAGCACAGCTGAACCCTGTGTGTCTGCAATCCTTACGGACCCAGCCACTGAACACGAGGAATCCAAGCGATAGAGTTACCGAAACAGCTTGCATTGCTCGTCTTGAAGCTGGAGGGATTTGACAGGGTTCGAGGACGAGAGACTCGGGAACGGTTCACGACCGTCACACCGAGTGAGAAACAGGAGCGTGCAGCAGGCAGCTCTCACCCTCTTGTTTCATGAAGCCACTCGCCTGGTCCTGAGTGTGCGTGCAGGTATAAAGGCAGCCGCTCCCCTCGAAGAGACAACCCTGTAGGGAACCCGTTCTCCCTCTTCAAGGAGCCTTTCCTTCAGACTCTAGGCCCTTGGCCGCGAGGGTGTATGGGAGCACGGCCAGGGATTCTGGGGCATATTCTGAGGGAGACTCGGGATGGGGCCGAAGGCGGAACACGACTCCCCCCTTGTTTCAGGGAGCCGGCCCGGCGGCCCCGCTTCCCTTGAGGTTTGAGGGCTAGCGGACTTACTCGAAGAAGCAGCTGTGTAGAGGGACCGTGTGGAAGCTAGACTAGCGTCACTCTTGCTGAGGGTGGAAGCTCTTCCAGTGGGTGTGCGTGAAAGTCAGGGCAATGATCCCACCGTCCCGGGATGCGTGCGTGAGAGCACTGCAATGAGTCCCAAACTATTTCCTGAGTGAGACTCTGGCTGCGGCAGAACGCAGGACTCGACTCCCCGCTTGTTTCAAAAAGCAGGCCTGCAATTCTGCCGGCAGCTCTAATTGCTAGCGAAGAAACTCGAAGCAGGACCCGTGTGGAGAAACCGTGCTTTAGCTAGCGCCGACCTGTCTGAGGGAGGAAGGCGGGTACAGTGTACCGTGTGTGAGCGCCTCGCGCTCGGCTCCCGTTCGTAAAAGCGAGGGAGAGGCAGGCTGGTGTGGAAGGCAAGCACCCCTCGACTCGGCTCTTGGTACATGAAGCGCACACGACCCCTCGAGGTGTGGTTGGAACTCTCAGTGCTCAACCCTGTCTTGAAAGAAACAAGCTCATAAGGAAGGCTACTTGCCCCTCACCGAGTCTCTCCTCAGCGCAGCCTCATTTTCAACCGTGCTGGTGTGTCAACCTGGGGAGTGGATCCCGGCAGAACTTCCAGGGAGAAAGAGGCAGTGGGCCCAAGGCACCCCTCGACTCAACTCCTATTTCGCGAGCAGGCCTGTGAAAGAACGCTGCTGTGGAACACACTGTTGTTTGGGGAGGAGAGCACAGCCGAACCATGTGTGTCTGGAATCCTCTTTAGGAACCCAGCCACTTACCACGAGGAATCCAAAGCTAGAGTTACCGAAACATAGCTTGCATTGCTCGTCTTGAAGCTGGAGAGTTGTGACAGGGTTCGAGGATGAGAGACTCGGGAACGGTTCCCGTCCGTCACACAGAGTGAGAAACAGGAGCGTGCAGCACGCAGCTCTCACCCTCTTCTTGTTTCATGACGCCACTCGCCTGGCCCCGTGTGTGCGTGCAGGTATAAAGGCAGCCACTCCCCTCGAACAGACAACCCTGGAGGGAACCCGTTCTCCCTATTCAAGTAGCCTTTCCTGAGACTGCAGGCCCTTGGCCCCGAGGGTGTGTGGGAGCTCGGCCAGGGCTTCTGGAAGCATATTCTGAGGGAGACTTGGGATGGGGCAAAAGGCAGAACACGACTCGCCCCTTGTCTCAGGAAGCCAGCTCTACGGCCCCGCTTTGCCTGGAGGTGTGATGGCTAGCTGACTTACTCAAAGAAGCAGCAGTGTAGAGGGACCGGGTGGTTGCTACACTAGCGTCACTCTTGCTGTCGGTGGAAGCTCTTCCAGTGGGTGTGCGTGAAAGGCAGGGCAATGATCCCATCTTCCCGGGTGCGTGCGTGAGAGCACTGCAAGTGAGTCCCACACCGTTTCCTGAGTGAGACTCTGGCTGCGGCAGAACGCAGGACTCGACTCCCCGCTTGTTTCAGGAAAGGAGGCCTGCACTTCTGCCGGCAGTTTTAATTGCTAGAGAAGAAACTCAAAGCAGGACCCGTGTGGAGAAATCGTGCTTTAGCTAGCGCCGACCTCTCTGAGGGAGGTAGGCGGGTACAGTGTACCGTGTGTGAGAGCCTCGCGCACGGCTCCCGTTCAGAAAAGCGAGGGAGAAGGAGGCAGGTGCGGAGGGCAGGCACCCCTCGGCCCGGCTCTTGCTACCTGAAGCTCACAACACCGCTCGAGGTGTGGTTGGAACTCTCAGTGCTCAAACCTGCCTCGGAAGAAACAAGCTCATAAGGAAGCCTACTTTCCCCTCACGGAGCCTCTGCTCAGAGCGGCCTCCATGTCAACTGTGCTTGTGTGCCAACCTGGGGAGTGGATCCCGGCAGAACTTCCAGGGAGAAAGAGGCAGTGGGCCCAAGGCACCTCTCGCCTCAATTCCTATTTCGCGAGCAGACCTGTGAAGGAAGGCTGCTGTGAAACACCCTCTTGTTTGGGGAGCGGAGCACAGCTGAACCCTGTGTGTCTGCAATCCTTACGGACCCAACCACTGAACACGAGGAATCCAAGCGATAGAGTTACCGAAACTTAGCTTGCATTGCTCCTCTTGAAGCTGGAGGGATTTGACAGGGTTCAAGGACGAGAGACTCGGGAACGGTTCCCGTCCGTCACACAGAGTGAGAAACGGGAGCGTGCAGCAGGCAGCTCTCACCCTCCTCTTGTTTCATGTGGCCACTCGCCGGGCCCCGTGTGTTCGTGCAGGCATAAAGGCACCCACTCCACTCGAACAGACAACCCTGGAGGGAAACCGTTCTCCCTCTTCAAGTAGCCTTTCCTTCAGACTCTAGGCCCTTGGCCGCGAGGGTGTATGGGAGCACGGCCAGGGATTCTGGGGCATATTCTGAGGGAGACTCGGGATGGGGCCGAAGGCAGAACACGACTCGCCCCTTGTCTCAGGGAGCCGGCCCGGCGGCCCCGCTTCCCTTGAGGTTTGAGGGCTAGCGGACTTACACGAAGAAGCAGCTGTGTAGAGGGACCGTGTGGAAGCTAAACTAGCGTCACTCTTGCTGAGGGTGGAAGCTCTTCCAGTGGGTGTGCGTGAAAGGCAGGGCAATGATCCCATCGTCCCGGGGTGCGTGCGTGAGAGCACTGCAAGTGAGTCCCAAACTATTTCCTGAGTGAGACTCTGGCTGCGGCACAACGCAGGACTCGACTCCCCGCTTGTTTCAAGAAAGCAGGCCTGCACTTCTGCCGGCAACTCTAATTGCTAGCGAAGAATCTCGAAGCAGGACCCGTGTGGAGAAACCGTGCTTTAGCTAGCGCCGACCTGTCTGAGGGAGGAAGGCGGGTACAGTGTACCGTGTCTGAGACCCTCGCGCTCGGCTCCCGTCCGTAAAAGCGAGGGAGAGGCAGGCTGGTGCGGAAGGCAAGCACCTCCCGACTCGGCTCTTGCTACCTTAAGCTCACACCAGCCCTCGAGGTGTGGTTGGAACTCTCAGTGCTCAACCCTGCCTTGAAAGCAACAAGCTCATAAGGAAGCCTACTTTCCCCTCACCGAGCCTCTCCTCAGCGCAGCCTCATTTTCAACCGTGCTGGTGTGCCAACCTGGGGAGTGGATCCCCGCAGAACTTCCAGGGAGAAAGAGGCAGTGGGCCCAAAGCACCTCTCGACTCAACTCCTATTTCGCGAGCAGGCCTGTGAAAGAAGGCTGCTCTGGAACGCCCTCTTGTTTGGAGAAGAGAGCACAGCTGAACCCTGTGTGTCTGGAATCCTTAGGGACCCAGCCACTTACCACGAGGTATCAAACGATAGAGTTACTGAAACTGAGCTTGCATTGCTCGTCTTGAAGCTGGAGGGATTTGACAGGGTTCGAGGACGAGAGACTCGGGAACGGTTCCCGTCCGTCACACACAGTGAGACACAGGAGCGTGTAGCAGGCAGCTCTCACCCTCCTCTTTTTTCATGAGGCCACTCGCCTGGCCCCGTGTGTGCGTGCAGGCATAAGGGCAGACACTCCCCTCGAACAGACAACCCTGGAGGGAACCCGTTCTCCCTCTTCAAGTAGCTTTTCCTGAGAGAGCAGGCCCTCGGCCGCGAGGGTGTGTGAGAGCATGGCCAGGGCTTCTGGAAGCATATTCTGAGGGAGACTCGGGATGGGGCAGAAGGCAGAACACCACTCGCCCCTTGTCTCAGGAAGCCAGCCCTGCGGCACACCTTTGCCTGGAGGCCTGATGGCTAGCCGACTTACTCGAAGTGGCAGCAGTGTAGACGGACCGTGTGGGCGCTAGAGTAGCGTCACTCTTGCTGCCGGTGGAAGCTCTTCCAGTGGGTGTGCGTGAAAGGCAGGGCAATGATCCCATCTTCCCGGGGTGCGAGCGTGAGAGCACTGCAAGTGAGTCCCAAACCGTTTCCTGAGTGAGACTCTGGCTGCGGCAGAACGCAGGACTCAACTCCCCACTTGTTTCAGGAAAGCAGGCCTGCACTTCTGCCGGCAGCTCTAATTGCTAGCGAAGAAACTGGAAGCAGGACCCGTGTGGAGAAACCGTGCTTTAGCTAGCGCCGACCTCTCTGAGGGAGGAAGGCGTGTATAGTGAACCGTGTGTGAGAGCCTCAGGCACGGCTAGCGTTCGTAAAAGCGAGGGAGAAGCAGGCCGGTGCGGAAGACAGGCACCCGTCCCTCGTCTCTTGCTACCTGAAGCTCACACCAACCCTCGAGGTCTGGTTGGAACTCTCAGTGTTCAACCCTGCCTTGAAAGAAACGAGCTCATAAGGAAGCCTACTTTCCCCTCACCGAGCCTGTCCTCAGCGCGGCCTCCTTCTCAACCGTGCTGGTGTGCGAATCTGGGGAGTGGATCCCGGCAGAACTTCCAGGGAGAAAGAGGCAGTGGGCCCAAGGCACCTCTCGACTCAACTCCTATTTCGCGAGCAGGCCTGTGAAGGAAGGCTGCTCTGGAACACACTGTTGTTTGGGGACGAGAGCAGAGCTTAACCATGTGTGTCTGGAATCCTTATGGACCCAGCCACTTACCACGAGGAATCCAAGAGCTAGAGGTACCGAAACTTAGATTGCAATGCTCGTCTTGAAGGTGGAAGGATTTGACAGGGTTCGAGGACGAGAGACTCGGGAACGGTTCCCGTCCGTCACACAGAGTGAGAAACAGGAGCGTGCAGCAGGCAGCTCTCACCCTCCTCTTGTTTCATGAAGCCACTCGCCTGGCCCCGTGTGTGCGTGCAGGTATAAAGGCAGCCACTCCCCTCGAACAGACAACCCTGGAGGGAACCCGTTCTCCCTCTTCAAGTAACCTTTCCTGAGACTGCAGGGCCTTGGCCGCGAGAGCGTGTGGGAGCTCCGCCAGGGCTTCTGGAAGCATATCCTGAGGGAGACTTGGGATGGGCAGAAGGCAGAACACGACTCGCCCCTTGTCTCAGGAAGCCAGCCCTGCGGCCCCGCTTTGCCTGGAGGTCTGATGGCTAGCTGACTTACTCAAAGAAGCAGCAGTGTAGAGGGACCGGGTGGTAGCTACACTAGCGTCACTCTTGCTGCCGGTGGAAGCTCTTCGAGTGGGTGTGCGTGAAAGGCAGGGCAATGATCCCATCTTCCCGGCGTGCGTGAGCGAGAGCACTGCAAGTGAGTCCCAAACGTTTCCTGAGTGAGACTCTGGCTGCGGCAGAACGCAGGACTCGACTCCCCGCTTGTTTCAGGAAAGGCACCTCTGCTTTCAGGTCTAATTGCTAGCGAAGGAATTCGAAGCACGACCCGTGTGTAGAAACTCTGCTTTAGAAACTGACGACCTCGCTGAGGGAGGAAGCCGACTCCTGTGTACCGTGGGTGAGAGCCTGGCGCACGGTTCCCGTTCAGAAAAGCGAGGGAGAAGGAGGCATGTACGGAGGGCAGACATCCCTCGGCCCGGCTCTTGCTACCTGAAGCTCACACCACCCCTCGAGGTGTGGTTGGAACTCTCAGTGCTCAACCCTGCCTTGAAAGAAACAAGCTCATAAGGAAGCCTAATTTCCCCTCAAGGAGCCTCTGCTCAGAGCGGCCTCCATGTCAACTGTGCTGGTGTGCCAACCTGGGGAGGGGATCCCGGCAGAACTTCCAGGGAGAAAGAGGCAGTCGGCCCAAGGCACCTCTCGACTCAACTCTTAGTTCGCGGGCAGACCTGTGAAGGAAGGCTGCTGTGAAACACCCTCTTCTTTGGGGAGCAGAGCACAGCTGAACCCTGTGTGTCTGCAATCCTTACGGACCCAGCCACTGAACACGAGGAATCCAAGCGATAGAGTTACCGAAACAGCTTGCATTGCTCGTCTTGAAGCTGGAGGGATTTGACAGGGTTCGAGGACGAGAGACTCGGGAACGGTTCACGACCGTCACACCGAGTGAGAAACAGGAGCGTGCAGCAGGCAGCTCTCACCCTCTTGTTTCATGAAGCCACTCGCCTGGTCCTGAGTGTGCGTGCAGGTATAAAGGCAGCCGCTCCCCTCGAAGAGACAACCCTGTAGGGAACCCGTTCTCCCTCTTCAAGGAGCCTTTCCTGAGACTGCAGACCCTTGGCCGCGAGGGTGTGTGGGAGCTCGGCCAGGGCTTCTGGAAGCATATTCTGAGGGAGACTTGGGATGGGGCAGAAGGCAGAACACGACTCGCCCCTTCTCTCAGGAAGCCAGCCCTACGGCCCCGCTTTGCCTGGAGGTGTGATGGCTAGCTGACTTACTCAAAGAAGCAGCAGTGTAGAGGGACCGGGTGGTAGCTGCACTAGCGTCACTCTTGCTGTCGGTGGAAGCTCTTCCAGTGGGTGTGCGTGAAAGGCAGGGCAATGATCCCATCTTCCCGGGTGCGTGCGTGAGAGCACTGCAAGTGAGTCCCACACCGTTTCCTGAGTGAGACTCTGGCTGCGGCAGAACGCAGGACTCGACTCCCCGCTTGTTTCAGGAAAGGAGGCCTGCACTTCTGCCGGCAGTTTTAATTGCTAGCGAAGAAACTCGAAGCAGGACCCGTGTGGACAAATCGTGCTTTAGCTAGCGCCGACCTCTCTGAGGGAGGTAGGCGGGTACAGTGTACCGTGTGTGAGAGCCTCGCGCACGGCTCCCGTTCAGAAAAGCGAGGGAGAAGGAGGCAGGTGCGGAGGGCAGGCACCCCTCGGCCCGGCTCTTGCTACCTGAAGCTCACACCACCGCTCGAGGTGTGGTTGGAACTCTCAGTGCTCAAACCTGCCTCGGAAGAAACAAGCTCATAAGGAAGCCTACTTTCCCCTCACGGAGCCTCTGCTCAGAGCGGCCTCCATGTCAACTGTGCTGGTGTGCCAACCTGGGGAGTGGATCCCGGCAGAACTTCCAGGGAGAAAGAGGCAGTGGGCCCAAGGCACCTCTCGCCTCAATTCCTATTTCGCGAGCAGACCTGTGAAGGAAGGCTGCTGTGAAACACCCTCTTGTTTGGGGAGCGGAGCACAGCTGAACCCTGTGTGTCTGCAATCCTTACGGACCCAACCACTGAACACGAGGAATCCAAGGGATAGAGTTACCGAAACTTAGCTTGCATTGCTCATCTTGAAGCTGGAGGGATTTGACAGGGTTCAAGGACGAGAGACTCGGGAACGGTTCCCGTCCGTCACACAGAGTGAGAAACAGGAGCGTGCAGCAGGCAGCTCTCACCCTCCTCTTGTTTCATGAGGCCACTCGCCTGGCCCCGTGTGTCCGTGCAGGCATAAAGGCACCCACTCCACTCGAACAGGCAACCCTGGAGGGAAACCCTTCCCCCTCTTCAAGTAGCCTTTCCTTCAGACTCTAGGCCCTTGGCCGCGAGGGTGTATGGGAGCACGGCCAGGGATTCTGGGGCATATTCTGAGGGAGACTCGGGATGGGGCCGAAGGCGGAACACGACTCCCCCCTTGTCTCAGGGAGCCGGCCCGGCGGCCCCGCTTCCCTTGAGGTTTGAGGGCTAGCGGACTTACTCGAAGAAGCAGCTGTGTAGAGGGACCGTGTGGAAGCTAAACTAGCGTCACTCTTGCTGAGGGTGGAAGCTCTTCCAGTGGGTGTGCGTGAAAGTCAGGGCAATGATCCCACCGTCCCGGGATGCGTGCGTGAGAGCACTGCAATGAGTCCCAAACTATTTCCTGAGTGAGACTCTGGCTGCGGCAGAACGCAGGACTCGACTCCCCGCTTGTTTCAAAAAGCAGGCCTGCAATTCTGCCGGCAGCTCTAATTGCTAGCGAAGAAACTCGAAGCAGGACCCGTGTGGAGAAACCGTGCTTTAGCTAGCGCCGACCTGTCTGAGGGAGGAAGGCGGGTACAGTGTACCGTGTGTGAGCGCCTCGCGCTCGGCTCCCGTTCGTAAAAGCGAGGGAGAGGCAGGCTGGTGTGGAAGGCAAGCACCCCTCGACTCGGCTCTTGGTACATGAAGCGCACACGACCCCTCGAGGTGTGGTTGGAACTCTCAGTGCTCAACCCTGTCTTGAAAGAAACAAGCTCATAAGGAAGGCTACTTGCCCCTCACCGAGTCTCTCCTCAGCGCAGCCTCATTTTCAACCGTGCTGGTGTGTCAACCTGGGGAGTGGATCCCGGCAGAACTTCCAGGGAGAAAGAGGCAGTGGGCCCAAGGCACCTCTCGACTCAACTCCTATTTCGCGAGCAGGCCTGTGAAAGAACGCTGCTCTGGAACACACTGTTGTTTGGGGAGGAGAGCACAGCCGAACCATGTGTGTCTGGAGTCCTCTTTAGGAACCCAGCCACTTACCACGAGGAATCCAAAGCTAGAGTTACCGAAACATAGCTTGCATTGCTCGTCTTGAAGCTGGAGAGTTGTGACAGGGTTCGAGGATGAGAGACTCGGGAACGGTTCCCGTCCGTCACACAGAGTGAGAAACAGGAGCGTGCAGCACGCAGCTCTCACCCTCTTCTTGTTTCATGACGCCACTCGCCTGGCCCCGTGTGTGCGTGCAGGTATAAAGGCAGCCACTCCCCTCGAACAGACAACCCTGGAGGGAACCCGTTCTCCCTCTTCAAGTAGCCTTTCCTGAGACTGCAGGCCCTTGGCCCCGAGGGTGTGTGGGAGCTAGGCCAGGGCTTCTGGAAGCATATTCTGAGGGAGACTTGGGATGGGGCAAAAGGCAGAACACGACTCGCCCCTTGTCTCAGGAAGCCAGCTCTACGGCCCCGCTTTGCCTGGAGGTGTGATGGCTAGCTGACTTACTCAAAGAAGCAGCAGTGTAGAGGGACCGGGTGGTTGCTACACTAGCGTCACTCTTGCTGTCGGTGGAAGCTCTTCCAGTGGGTGTGCGTGAAAGGCAGGGCAATGATCCCATCTTCCCGGGTGCGTGCGTGAGAGCACTGCAAGTGAGTCCCACACCGTTTCCTGAGTGAGACTCTGGCTGCGGCAGAACGCAGGACTCGACTCCCCGCTTGTTTCAGGAAAGGAGGCCTGCACTTCTGCCGGCAGTTTTAATTGCTAGCGAAGAAACTCGAAGCAAGACCCGTGTGGAGAAATCGTGCTTTAGCTAGCGCCGACCTCTCTGAGGGAGGTAGGCGGGTACAGTGTACCGTGTGTGAGAGCCTCGCGCACGGCTCCCGTTCAGAAAAGCGAGGGAGAAGGAGGCAGGTGCGGAGGGCAGGCACCCCTCGGCCCGGCTCTTGCTACCTGAAGCTCACAACACCGCTCGAGGTGTGGTTGGAACTCTCAGTGCTCAAACCTGCCTCGGAAGAAACAAGCTCATAAGGAAGCCTACTTTCCCCTCACGGAGCCTCTGCTCAGAGCGGCCTCCATGTCAACTGTGCTGGTGTGCCAACCTGGGGAGTGGATCCCGGCAGAACTTCCAGGGAGAAAGAGGCAGTGGGCCCAAGGCACCTCTCGCCTCAATTCCTATTTCGCGAGCAGACCTGTGAAGGAAGGCTGCTGTGAAACACCCTCTTGTTTGGGGAGCGGAGCACAGCTGAACCCTGTGTGTCTGCAATCCTTACGGACCCAACCACTGAACACGAGGAATCCAAGCGATAGAGTTACCGAAACTTAGCTTGCATTGCTCCTCTTGAAGCTGGAGGGATTTGACAGGGTTCAAGGACGAGAGACTCGGGAACGGTTCCCGTCCGTCACACAGAGTGAGAAACGGGAGCGTGCAGCAGGCAGCTCTCACCCTCCTCTTGTTTCATGTGGCCACTCGCCGGGCCCCGTGTGTTCGTGCAGGCATAAAGGCACCCACTCCACTCGAACAGACAACCCTGGAGGGAAACCGTTCTCCCTCTTCAAGTAGCCTTTCCTTCAGACTCTAGGCCCTTGGCCGCGAGGGTGTATGGGAGCACGGCCAGGGATTCTGGGGCATATTCTGAGGGAGACTCGGGATGGGGCCGAAGGCAGAACACGACTCGCCCCTTGTCTCAGGGAGCCGGCCCGGCGGCCCCGCTTCCCTTGAGGTTTGAGGGCTAGCGGACTTACACGAAGAAGCAGCTGTGTAGAGGGACCGTGTGGAAGCTAAACTAGCGTCACTCTTGCTGAGGGTGGAAGCTCTTCCAGTGGGTGTGCGTGAAAGGCAGGGCAATGATCCCATCGTCCCGGGGTGCGTGCGTGAGAGCACTGCAAGTGAGTCCCAAACTATTTCCTGAGTGAGACTCTGGCTGCGGCACAACGCAGGACTCGACTCCCCGCTTGTTTCAAGAAAGCAGGCCTGCACTTCTGCCGGCAACTCTAATTGCTAGCGAAGAATCTCGAAGCAGGACCCGTGTGGAGAAACCGTGCTTTAGCTAGCGCCGACCTGTCTGAGGGAGGAAGGCCGGTACACTGTACCGTGTCTGAGACCCTCGCGCTCGGCTCCCGTCCGTAAAAGCGAGGGAGAGGCAGGCTGGTGCGGAAGGCAAGCACCTCCCGACTCGGCTCTTGCTACCTTAAGCTCACACCAGCCCTCGAGGTGTGGTTGGAACTCTCAGTGCTCAACCCTGCCTTGAAAGCAACAAGCTCATAAGGAAGCCTACTTTCCCCTCACCGAGCCTCTCCTCAGCGCAGCCTCATTTTCAACCGTGCTGGTGTGCCAACCTGGGGAGTGGATCCCCGCAGAACTTCCAGGGAGAAAGAGGCAGTGGGCCCAAAGCACCTCTCGACTCAACTCCTATTTCGCGAGCAGGCCTGTGAAAGAAGGCTGCTCTGGAACGCCCTCTTGTTTGGAGAAGAGAGCACAGCTGAACCCTGTGTGTCTGGAATCCTTAGGGACCCAGCCACTTACCACGAGGTATCAAACGATAGAGTTACTGAAACTGAGCTTGCATTGCTCGTCTTGAAGCTGGAGGGATTTGACAGGGTTCGAGGACGAGAGACTCGGGAACGGTTCCCGTCCGTCACACACAGTGAGACACAGGAGCGTGTAGCAGGCAGCTCTCACCCTCCTCTTTTTTCATGAGGCCACTCGCCTGGCCCCGTGTGTGCGTGCAGGCATAAGGGCAGACACTCCCCTCGAACAGACAACCCTGGAGGGAACCCGTTCTCCCTCTTCAAGTAGCTTTTCCTGAGAGAGCAGGCCCTCGGCCGCGAGGGTGTGTGAGAGCATGGCCAGGGCTTCTGGAAGCATATTCTGAGGGAGACTCGGGATGGGGCAGAAGGCAGAACACCACTCGCCCCTTGTCTCAGGAAGCCAGCCCTGCGGCACACCTTTGCCTGGAGGCCTGATGGCTAGCCGACTTACTCGAAGTGGCAGCAGTGTAGACGGACCGTGTGGGCGCTAGAGTAGCGTCACTCTTGCTGCCGGTGGAAGCTCTTCCAGTGGGTGTGCGTGAAAGGCAGGGCAATGATCCCATCTTCCCGGGGTGCGAGCGTGAGAGCACTGCAAGTGAGTCCCAAACCGTTTCCTGAGTGAGACTCTGGCTGCGGCAGAACGCAGGACTCAACTCCCCACTTGTTTCAGGAAAGCAGGCCTGCACTTCTGCCGGCAGCTCTAATTGCTAGCGAAGAAACTGGAAGCAGGACCCGTGTGGAGAAACCGTGCTTTAGCTAGCGCCGACCTCTCTGAGGGAGGAAGGCGTGTATAGTGAACCGTGTGTGAGAGCCTCAGGCACGGCTAGCGTTCGTAAAAGCGAGGGAGAAGCAGGCCGGTGCGGAAGACAGGCACCCGTCCCTCGTCTCTTGCTACCTGAAGCTCACACCAACCCTCGAGGTCTGGTTGGAACTCTCAGTGTTCAACCCTGCCTTGAAAGAAACGAGCTCATAAGGAAGCCTACTTTCCCCTCACCGAGCCTGTCCTCAGCGCGGCCTCCTTCTCAACCGTGCTGGTGTGCGAATCTGGGGAGTGGATCCCGGCAGAACTTCCAGGGAGAAAGAGGCAGTGGGCCCAAGGCACCTCTCGACTCAACTCCTATTTCGCGAGCAGGCCTGTGAAGGAAGGCTGCTCTGGAACACACTGTTGTTTGGGGACGAGAGCAGAGCTTAACCATGTGTGTCTGGAATCCTTATGGACCCAGCCACTTACCACGAGGAATCCAAGAGCTAGAGGTACCGAAACTTAGATTGCAATGCTCGTCTTGAAGGTGGAAGGATTTGACAGGGTTCGAGGACGAGAGACTCGGGAACGGTTCCCGTCCGTCACACAGAGTGAGAAACAGGAGCGTGCAGCAGGCAGCTCTCACCCTCCTCTTGTTTCATGAAGCCACTCGCCTGGCCCCGTGTGTGCGTGCAGGTATAAAGGCAGCCACTCCCCTCGAACAGACAACCCTGGAGGGAACCCGTTCTCCCTCTTCAAGTAACCTTTCCTGAGACTGCAGGGCCTTGGCCGCGAGAGCGTGTGGGAGCTCCGCCAGGGCTTCTGGAAGCATATCCTGAGGGAGACTTGGGATGGGCAGAAGGCAGAACACGACTCGCCCCTTGTCTCAGGAAGCCAGCCCTGCGGCCCCGCTTTGCCTGGAGGTCTGATGGCTAGCTGACTTACTCAAAGAAGCAGCAGTGTAGAGGGACCGGGTGGTAGCTACACTAGCGTCACTCTTGCTGCCGGTGGAAGCTCTTCGAGTGGGTGTGCGTGAAAGGCAGGGCAATGATCCCATCTTCCCGGCGTGCGTGAGCGAGAGCACTGCAAGTGAGTCCCAAACGTTTCCTGAGTGAGACTCTGGCTGCGGCAGAACGCAGGACTCGACTCCCCGCTTGTTTCAGGAAAGGCACCTCTGCTTTCAGGTCTAATTGCTAGCGAAGGAATTCGAAGCACGACCCGTGTGTAGAAACTCTGCTTTAGAAACTGACGACCTCGCTGAGGGAGGAAGCCGACTCCTGTGTACCGTGGGTGAGAGCCTGGCGCACGGTTCCCGTTCAGAAAAGCGAGGGAGAAGGAGGCATGTACGGAGGGCAGACATCCCTCGGCCCGGCTCTTGCTACCTGAAGCTCACACCACCCCTCGAGGTGTGGTTGGAACTCTCAGTGCTCAACCCTGCCTTGAAAGAAACAAGCTCATAAGGAAGCCTAATTTCCCCTCAAGGAGCCTCTGCTCAGAGCGGCCTCCATGTCAACTGTGCTGGTGTGCCAACCTGGGGAGGGGATCCCGGCAGAACTTCCAGGGAGAAAGAGGCAGTCGGCCCAAGGCACCTCTCGACTCAACTCTTAGTTCGCGGGCAGACCTGTGAAGGAAGGCTGCTGTGAAACACCCTCTTCTTTGGGGAGCAGAGCACAGCTGAACCCTGTGTGTCTGCAATCCTTACGGACCCAGCCACTGAACACGAGGAATCCAAGCGATAGAGTTACCGAAACAGCTTGCATTGCTCGTCTTGAAGCTGGAGGGATTTGACAGGGTTCGAGGACGAGAGACTCGGGAACGGTTCACGACCGTCACACCGAGTGAGAAACAGGAGCGTGCAGCAGGCAGCTCTCACCCTCTTGTTTCATGAAGCCACTCGCCTGGTCCTGAGTGTGCGTGCAGGTATAAAGGCAGCCGCTCCCCTCGAAGAGACAACCCTGTAGGGAACCCGTTCTCCCTCTTCAAGGAGCCTTTCCTGAGACTGCAGACCCTTGGCCGCGAGGGTGTGTGGGAGCTCGGCCAGGGCTTCTGGAAGCATATTCTGAGGGAGACTTGGGATGGGGCAGAAGGCAGAACACGACTCGCCCCTTCTCTCAGGAAGCCAGCCCTACGGCCCCGCTTTGCCTGGAGGTGTGATGGCTAGCTGACTTACTCAAAGAAGCAGCAGTGTAGAGGGACCGGGTGGTAGCTGCACTAGCGTCACTCTTGCTATCGGTGGAAGCTCTCTCAGTGGGTGTGCGTGAAAGGCAGGGCAATGATCCCATCTTCCCGGGTGCGTGCGTGAGAGCACTGCAAGTTACTCCAACACCGTTTCCTGAGTGAGACTCTGGCTGCGGCAGAACGCAGGTCTCGACTCCCCGCTTGTTTCAGGAAAGGAGGCCTGCACTTCTGCCGGCAGTTTTAATTGCTAGCGAAGAAACTCGAAGCAGGACCCGTGTGGACAAATCGTGCTTTAGCTAGCGCCGACCTCTCTGAGGGAGGTAGGCGGGTACAGTGTACCGTGTGTGAGAGCCTCGCGCACGGCTCCCGTTCAGAAAAGCGAGGGAGAAGGAGGCAGGTGCGGAGGGCAGGCACCCCTCGGCCCGGCTCTTGCTACCTGAAGCTCACACCACCGCTCGAGGTGTGGTTGGAACTCTCAGTGCTCAAACCTGCCTCGGAAGAAACAAGCTCATAAGGAAGCCTACTTTAACCTCACGGAGCCTCTGCTCAGAGCGGCCTCCATGTCAACTGTGCTGGTGTGCCAACCTGGGGAGTGGATCCCGGCAGAACTTCCAGGGAGAAAGAGGCAGTGGGCCCAAGGCACCTCTCGCCTCAATTCCTATTTCGCGAGCAGACCTGTGAAGGAAGGCTGCTGTGAAACACCCTCTTGTTTGGGGAGCGGAGCACAGCTGAACCCTGTGTGTCTGCAATCCTTACGGACCCAACCACTGAACACGAGGAATCCAAGGGATAGAGTTACCGAAACTTAGCTTGCATTGCTCATCTTGAAGCTGGAGGGATTTGACAGGGTTCAAGGACGAGAGACTCGGGAACGGTTCCCGTCCGTCACACAGAGTGAGAAACAGGAGCGTGCAGCAGGCAGCTCTCACCCTCCTCTTGTTTCATGAGGCCACTCGCCTGGCCCCGTGTGTCCGTGCAGGCATAAAGGCACCCACTCCACTCGAACAGGCAACCCTGGAGGGAAACCCTTCCCCCTCTTCAAGTAGCCTTTCCTTCAGACTCTAGGCCCTTGGCCGCGAGGGTGTATGGGAGCACGGCCAGGGATTCTGGGGCATATTCTGAGGGAGACTCGGGATGGGGCCGAAGGCGGAACACGACTCCCCCCTTGTCTCAGGGAGCCGGCCCGGCGGCCCCGCTTCCCTTGAGGTTTGAGGGCTAGCGGACTTACTCGAAGAAGCAGCTGTGTAGAGGGACCGTGTGGAAGCTAAACTAGCGTCACTCTTGCTGAGGGTGGAAGCTCTTCCAGTGGGTGTGCGTGAAAGTCAGGGCAATGATCCCACCGTCCCGGGATGCGTGCGTGAGAGCACTGCAATGAGTCCCAAACTATTTCCTGAGTGAGACTCTGGCTGCGGCAGAACGCAGGACTCGACTCCCCGCTTGTTTCAAAAAGCAGGCCTGCAATTCTGCCGGCAGCTCTAATTGCTAGCGAAGAAACTCGAAGCAGGACCCGTGTGGAGAAACCGTGCTTTAGCTAGCGCCGACCTGTCTGAGGGAGGAAGGCGGGTACAGTGTACCGTGTGTGAGCGCCTCGCGCTCGGCTCCCGTTCGTAAAAGCGAGGGAGAGGCAGGCTGGTGTGGAAGGCAAGCACCCCTCGACTCGGCTCTTGGTACATGAAGCGCACACGACCCCTCGAGGTGTGGTTGGAACTCTCAGTGCTCAACCCTGTCTTGAAAGAAACAAGCTCATAAGGAAGGCTACTTGCCCCTCACCGAGTCTCTCCTCAGCGCAGCCTCATTTTCAACCGTGCTGGTGTGTCAACCTGGGGAGTGGATCCCGGCAGAACTTCCAGGGAGAAAGAGGCAGTGGGCCCAAGGCACCTCTCGACTCAACTCCTATTTCGCGAGCAGGCCTGTGAAAGAACGCTGCTCTGGAACACACTGTTGTTTGGGGAGGAGAGCACAGCCGAACCATGTGTGTCTGGAGTCCTCTTTAGGAACCCAGCCACTTACCACGAGGAATCCAAAGCTAGAGTTACCGAAACATAGCTTGCATTGCTCGTCTTGAAGCTGGAGAGTTGTGACAGGGTTCGAGGATGAGAGACGCGGGAACGGTTCCCGTCCGTCACACAGAGTGAGAAACAGGAGCGTGCAGCACGCAGCTCTCACCCTCTTCTTGTTTCATGACGCCACTCGCCTGGCCCCGTGTGTGCGTGCAGGTATAAAGGCAGCCACTCCCCTCGAACAGACAACCCTGGAGGGAACCCGTTCTCCCTCTTCAAGTAGCCTTTCCTGAGACTGCAGGCCCTTGGCCCCGAGGGTGTGTGGGAGCTCGGCCAGGGCTTCTGGAAGCATATTCTGAGGGAGACTTGGGATGGGGCAAAAGGCAGAACACGACTCGCCCCTTGTCTCAGGAAGCCAGCTCTACGGCCCCGCTTTGCCTGGAGGTGTGATGGCTAGCTGACTTACTCAAAGAAGCAGCAGTGTAGAGGGACCGGGTGGTTGCTACACTAGCGTCACTCTTGCTGTCGGTGGAAGCTCTTCCAGTGGGTGTGCGTGAAAGGCAGGGCAATGATCCCATCTTCCCGGGTGCGTGCGTGAGAGCACTGCAAGTGAGTCCCACACCGTTTCCTGAGTGAGACTCTGGCTGCGGCAGAACGCAGGACTCGACTCCCCGCTTGTTTCAGGAAAGGAGGCCTGCACTTCTGCCGGCAGTTTTAATTGCTAGAGAAGAAACTCAAAGCAGGACCCGTGTGGAGAAATCGTGCTTTAGCTAGCGCCGACCTCTCTGAGGGAGGTAGGCGGGTACAGTGTACCGTGTGTGAGAGCCTCGCGCACGGCTCCCGTTCAGAAAAGCGAGGGAGAAGGAGGCAGGTGCGGAGGGCAGGCACCCCTCGGCCCGGCTCTTGCTACCTGAAGCTCACAACACCGCTCGAGGTGTGGTTGGAACTCTCAGTGCTCAACCCTGCCTCGGAAGAAACAAGCTCATAAGGAAGCCTACTTTCCCCTCACGGAGCCTCTGCTCAGAGCGGCCTCCATGTCAACTGTGCTGGTGTGCCAACCTGGGGAGTGGATCCCGGCAGAACTTCCAGGGAGAAAGAGGCAGTGGGCCCAAGGCACCTCTCGCCTCAATTCCTATTTCGCGAGCAGACCTGTGAAGGAAGGCTGCTGTGAAACACCCTCTTGTTTGGGGAGCGGAGCACAGCTGAACCCTGTGTGTCTGCAATCCTTACGGACCCAACCACTGAACACGAGGAATCCAAGCGATAGAGTTACCGAAACTTAGCTTGCATTGCTCCTCTTGAAGCTGGAGGGATTTGACAGGGTTCAAGGACGAGAGACTCGGGAACGGTTCCCGTCCGTCACACAGAGTGAGAAACGGGAGCGTGCAGCAGGCAGCTCTCACCCTCCTCTTGTTTCATGAAGCCACTCGCCGGGCCCCGTGTGTTCGTGCAGGCATAAAGGCACCCACTCCACTCGAACAGACAACCCTGGAGGGAAACCGTTCTCCCTCTTCAAGTAGCCTTTCCTTCAGACTCTAGGCCCTTGGCCGCGAGGGTGTATGGGAGCACGGCCAGGGATTCTGGGGCATATTCTGAGGGAGACTCGGGATGGGGCAGAAGGCAGAACACGACTCGCCCCTTGTCTCAGGGAGCCGACCCGGCGGCCCCGCTTCCCTTGAGGTTTGAGGGCTAGCGGACTTACACGAAGAAGCAGCTGTGTAGAGGGACCGTGTGGAAGCTAAACTAGCGTCACTCTTGCTGAGGGTGGAAGCTCTTCCAGTGGGTGTGCGTGAAAGGCAGGGCAATGATCCCATCGTCCCGGGGTGCGTGCGTGAGAGCACTGCAAGTGAGTCCCAAACTATTTCCTGAGTGAGACTCTGGCTGCGGCAGAACGCAGGACTCGACTCCCCGCTTGTTTCAAGAAAGCAGGCCTGCACTTCTGCCGGCAACTCTAATTGCTAGCGAAGAATCTCGAAGCAGGACCCGTGTGGAGAAACCGTGCTTTAGCTAGCGCCGACCTGTCTGAGGGAGGAAGGCGGGTACAGTGTACCGTGTCTGAGACCCTCGCGCTCGGCTCCCGTCCGTAAAAGCGAGGGAGAGGCAGGCTGGTGCGGAAGGCAAGCACCTCCCGACTCGGCTCTTGCTACCTTAAGCTCACACCAGCCCTCGAGGTGTGGTTGGAACTCTCAGTGCTCAACCCTGCCTTGAAAGCAACAAGCTCATAAGGAAGCCTACTTTCCCCTCACCGAGCCTCTCCTCAGCGCAGCCTCATTTTCAACCGTGCTGGTGTGCCAACCTGGGGAGTGGATCCCCGCAGAACTTCCAGGGAGAAAGAGGCAGTGGGCCCAAAGCGCCTCTCGACTCATCTCCTATTTCGCGAGCAGGCCTGTGAAAGAAGGCTGCTCTGGAACGCCCTCTTGTTTGGAGAAGAGAGCACAGCTGAACCCTGTGTGTCTGGAATCCTTAGGGACCCAGCCACTTACCACGAGGTATCAAACGATAGAGTTACTGAAACTGAGCTTGCATTGCTCGTCTTGAAGCTGGAGGGATTTGACAGGGTTCGAGGACGAGAGACTCGGGAACGGTTCCCGTCCGTCACACACAGTGAGACACAGGAGCGTGTAGCAGGCAGCTCTCACCCTCCTCTTTTTTCATGAGGCCACTCGCCTGGCCCCGTGTGTGCGTGCAGGCATAAGGGCAGACACTCCCCTCGAACAGACAACCCTGGAGGGAACCCGTTCTCCCTCTTCAAGTAGCTTTTCCTGAGACAGCAGGCCCTCGGCCGCGAGGGTGTGTGAGAGCATGGCCAGGGCTTCTGGAAGCATATTCTGAGGGAGACTCGGGATGGGGCAGAAGGCAGAACACCACTCGCCCCTTGTCTCAGGAAGCCAGCCCTGCGGCACACCTTTGCCTGGAGGCCTGATGGCTAGCCGACTTACTCGAAGTGGCAGCAGTGTAGACGGACCGTGTGGGCGCTAGAGTAGCGTCACTCTTGCTGCCGGTGGAAGCTCTTCCAGTGGGTGTGCGTGAAAGGCAGGGCAATGATCCCATCTTCCCGGGGTGCGAGCGTGAGAGCACTGCAAGTGAGTCCCAAACCGTTTCCTGAGTGAGACTCTGGCTGCGGCAGAACGCAGGACTCAACTCCCCACTTGTTTCAGGAAAGCAGGCCTGCACTTCTGCCGGCAGCTCTAATTGCTAGCGAAGAAACTGGAAGCAGGACCCGTGTGGAGAAACCGTGCTTTAGCTAGCGCCGACCTCTCTGAGGGAGGAAGGCGTGTATAGTGAACCGTGTGTGAGAGCCTCAGGCACGGCTAGCGTTCGTAAAAGCGAGGGAGAAGCAGGCCGGTGCGGAAGACAGGCACCCGTCCCTCGTCTCTTGCTACCTGAAGCTCACACCAACCCTCGAGGTCTGGTTGGAACTCTCAGTGTTCAACCCTGCCTTGAAAGAAACGAGCTCATAAGGAAGCCTACTTTCCCCTCACCGAGCCTGTCCTCAGCGCGGCCTCCTTCTCAACCGTGCTGGTGTGCGAATCTGGGGAGTGGATCCCGGCAGAACTTCCAGGGAGAAAGAGGCAGTGGGCCCAAGGCACCTCTCGACTCAACTCCTATTTCGCGAGCAGGCCTGTGAAGGAAGGCTGCTCTGGAACACACTGTTGTTTGGGGACGAGAGCAGAGCTTAACCATGTGTGTCTGGAATCCTTATGGACCCAGCCACTTACCACGAGGAATCCAAGAGCTAGAGGTACCGAAACTTAGATTGCAATGCTCGTCTTGAAGGTGGAAGGATTTGACAGGGTTCGAGGACGAGAGACTCGGGAACGGTTCCCGTCCGTCACACAGAGTGAGAAACAGGAGCGTGCAGCAGGCAGCTCTCACCCTCCTCTTGTTTCATGAAGCCACTCGCCTGGCCCCGTGTGTGCGTGCAGGTATAAAGGCAGCCACTCCCCTCGAACAGACAACCCTGGAGGGAACCCGTTCTCCCTCTTCAAGTAACCTTTCCTGAGACTGCAGGGCCTTGGCCGCGAGAGCGTGTGGGAGCTCCGCCAGGGCTTCTGGAAGCATATCCTGAGGGAGACTTGGGATGGGCAGAAGGCAGAACACGACTCGCCCCTTGTCTCAGGAAGCCAGCCCTGCGGCCCCGCTTTGCCTGGAGGTCTGATGGCTAGCTGACTTACTCAAAGAAGCAGCAGTGTAGAGGGACCGGGTGGTAGCTACACTAGCGTCACTCTTGCTGGCGGTGGAAGCTCTTCGAGTGGGTGTGCGTGAAAGGCAGGGCAATGATCCCATCTTCCCGGCGTGCGTGAGCGAGAGCACTGCAAGTGAGTCCCAAACGTTTCCTGAGTGAGACTCTGGCTGCGGCAGAACGCAGGACTCGACTCCCCGCTTGTTTCAGGAAAGGCACCTCTGCTTTCAGGTCTAATTGCTAGCGAAGGAATTCGAAGCACGACCCGTGTGTAGAAACTCTGCTTTAGAAACTGACGACCTCGCTGAGGGAGGAAGCCGACTCCTGTGTACCGTGGGTGAGAGCCTGGCGCACGGTTCCCGTTCAGAAAAGCGAGGGAGAAGGAGGCATGTACGGAGGGCAGACATCCCTCGGCCCGGCTCTTGCTACCTGAAGCTCACACCACCCCTCGAGGTGTGGTTGGAACTCTCAGTGCTCAACCCTGCCTTGAAAGAAACAAGCTCATAAGGAAGCCTAATTTCCCCTCAAGGAGCCTCTGCTCAGAGCGGCCTCCATGTCAACTGTGCTGGTGTGCCAACCTGGGGAGGGGATCCCGGCAGAACTTCCAGGGAGAAAGAGGCAGTCGGCCCAAGGCACCTCTCGACTCAACTCTTAGTTCGCGGGCAGACCTGTGAAGGAAGGCTGCTGTGAAACACCCTCTTCTTTGGGGAGCAGAGCACAGCTGAACCCTGTGTGTCTGCAATCCTTACGGACCCAGCCACTGAACACGAGGAATCCAAGCGATAGAGTTACCGAAACAGCTTGCATTGCTCGTCTTGAAGCTGGAGGGATTTGACAGGGTTCGAGGACGAGAGACTCGGGAACGGTTCACGACCGTCACACCGAGTGAGAAACAGGAGCGTGCAGCAGGCAGCTCTCACCCTCTTGTTTCATGAAGCCACTCGCCTGGTCCTGAGTGTGCGTGCAGGTATAAAGGCAGCCGCTCCCCTCGAAGAGACAACCCTGTAGGGAACCCGTTCTCCCTCTTCAAGGAGCCTTTCCTTCAGACTCTAGGCCCTTGGCCGCGAGGGTGTATGGGAGCACGGCCAGGGATTCTGGGGCATATTCTGAGGGAGACTCGGGATGGGGCCGAAGGCGGAACACGACTCCCCCCTTGTTTCAGGGAGCCGGCCCGGCGGCCCCGCTTCCCTTGAGGTTTGAGGGCTAGCGGACTTACTCGAAGAAGCAGCTGTGTAGAGGGACCGTGTGGAAGCTAGACTAGCGTCACTCTTGCTGAGGGTGGAAGCTCTTCCAGTGGGTGTGCGTGAAAGTCAGGGCAATGATCCCACCGTCCCGGGATGCGTGCGTGAGAGCACTGCAATGAGTCCCAAACTATTTCCTGAGTGAGACTCTGGCTGCGGCAGAACGCAGGACTCGACTCCCCGCTTGTTTCAAAAAGCAGGCCTGCAATTCTGCCGGCAGCTCTAATTGCTAGCGAAGAAACTCGAAGCAGGACCCGTGTGGAGAAACCGTGCTTTAGCTAGCGCCGACCTGTCTGAGGGAGGAAGGCGGGTACAGTGTACCGTGTGTGAGCGCCTCGCGCTCGGCTCCCGTTCGTAAAAGCGAGGGAGAGGCAGGCTGGTGTGGAAGGCAAGCACCCCTCGACTCGGCTCTTGGTACATGAAGCGCACACGACCCCTCGAGGTGTGGTTGGAACTCTCAGTGCTCAACCCTGTCTTGAAAGAAACAAGCTCATAAGGAAGGCTACTTGCCCCTCACCGAGTCTCTCCTCAGCGCAGCCTCATTTTCAACCGTGCTGGTGTGTCAACCTGGGGAGTGGATCCCGGCAGAACTTCCAGGGAGAAAGAGGCAGTGGGCCCAAGGCACCCCTCGACTCAACTCCTATTTCGCGAGCAGGCCTGTGAAAGAACGCTGCTGTGGAACACACTGTTGTTTGGGGAGGAGAGCACAGCCGAACCATGTGTGTCTGGAATCCTCTTTAGGAACCCAGCCACTTACCACGAGGAATCCAAAGCTAGAGTTACCGAAACATAGCTTGCATTGCTCGTCTTGAAGCTGGAGAGTTGTGACAGGGTTCGAGGATGAGAGACTCGGGAACGGTTCCCGTCCGTCACACAGAGTGAGAAACAGGAGCGTGCAGCACGCAGCTCTCACCCTCTTCTTGTTTCATGACGCCACTCGCCTGGCCCCGTGTGTGCGTGCAGGTATAAAGGCAGCCACTCCCCTCGAACAGACAACCCTGGAGGGAACCCGTTCTCCCTCTTCAAGTAGCCTTTCCTGAGACTGCAGGCCCTTGGCCCCGAGGGTGTGTGGGAGCTCGGCCAGGGCTTCTGGAAGCATATTCTGAGGGAGACTTGGGATGGGGCAAAAGGCAGAACACGACTCGCCCCTTGTCTCAGGAAGCCAGCTCTACGGCCCCGCTTTGCCTGGAGGTGTGATGGCTAGCTGACTTACTCAAAGAAGCAGCAGTGTAGAGGGACCGGGTGGTTGCTACACTAGCGTCACTCTTGCTGTCGGTGGAAGCTCTTCCAGTGGGTGTGCGTGAAAGGCAGGGCAATGATCCCATCTTCCCGGGTGCGTGCGTGAGAGCACTGCAAGTGAGTCCCACACCGTTTCCTGAGTGAGACTCTGGCTGCGGCAGAACGCAGGACTCGACTCCCCGCTTGTTTCAGGAAAGGAGGCCTGCACTTCTGCCGGCAGTTTTAATTGCTAGAGAAGAAACTCAAAGCAGGACCCGTGTGGAGAAATCGTGCTTTAGCTAGCGCCGACCTCTCTGAGGGAGGTAGGCGGGTACAGTGTACCGTGTGTGAGAGCCTCGCGCACGGCTCCCGTTCAGAAAAGCGAGGGAGAAGGAGGCAGGTGCGGAGGGCAGGCACCCCTCGGCCCGGCTCTTGCTACCTGAAGCTCACAACACCGCTCGAGGTGTGGTTGGAACTCTCAGTGCTCAAACCTGCCTCGGAAGAAACAAGCTCATAAGGAAGCCTACTTTCCCCTCACGGAGCCTCTGCTCAGAGCGGCCTCCATGTCAACTGTGCTGGTGTGCCAACCTGGGGAGTGGATCCCGGCAGAACTTCCAGGGAGAAAGAGGCAGTGGGCCCAAGGCACCTCTCGCCTGAATTCCTATTTCGCGAGCAGACCTGTGAAGGAAGGCTGCTGTGAAACACCCTCTTGTTTGGGGAGCGGAGCACAGCTGAACCCTGTGTGTCTGCAATCCTTACGGACCCAACCACTGAACACGAGGAATCCAAGCGATAGAGTTACCGAAACTTAGCTTGCATTGCTCCTCTTGAAGCTGGAGGGATTTGACAGGGTTCAAGGACGAGAGACTCGGGAACGGTTCCCGTCCGTCACACAGAGTGAGAAACGGGAGCGTGCAGCAGGCAGCTCTCACCCTCCTCTTGTTTCATGTGGCCACTCGCCGGGCCCCGTGTGTTCGTGCAGGCATAAAGGCACCCACTCCACTCGAACAGACAACCCTGGAGGGAAACCGTTCTCCCTCTTCAAGTAGCCTTTCCTTCAGACTCTAGGCCCTTGGCCGCGAGGGTGTATGGGAGCACGGCCAGGGATTCTGGGGCATATTCTGAGGGAGACTCGGGATGGGGCCGAAGGCAGAACACGACTCGCCCCTTGTCTCAGGGAGCCGGCCCGGCGGCCCCGCTTCCCTTGAGGTTTGAGGGCTAGCGGACTTACACGAAGAAGCAGCTGTGTAGAGGGACCGTGTGGAAGCTAAACTAGCGTCACTCTTGCTGAGGGTGGAAGCTCTTCCAGTGGGTGTGCGTGAAAGGCAGGGCAATGATCCCATCGTCCCGGGGTGCGTGCGTGAGAGCACTGCAAGTGAGTCCCAAACTATTTCCTGAGTGAGACTCTGGCTGCGGCACAACGCAGGACTCGACTCCCCGCTTGTTTCAAGAAAGCAGGCCTGCACTTCTGCCGGCAACTCTAATTGCTAGCGAAGAATCTCGAAGCAGGACCCGTGTGGAGAAACCGTGCTTTAGCTAGCGCCGACCTGTCTGAGGGAGGAAGGCGGGTACAGTGTACCGTGTCTGAGACCCTCGCGCTCGGCTCCCGTCCGTAAAAGCGAGGGAGAGGCAGGCTGGTGCGGAAGGCAAGCACCTCCCGACTCGGCTCTTGCTACCTTAAGCTCACACCAGCCCTCGAGGTGTGGTTGGAACTCTCAGTGCTCAACCCTGCCTTGAAAGCAACAAGCTCATAAGGAAGCCTACTTTCCCCTCACCGAGCCTCTCCTCAGCGCAGCCTCATTTTCAACCGTGCTGGTGTGCCAACCTGGGGAGTGGATCCCCGCAGAACTTCCAGGGAGAAAGAGGCAGTGGGCCCAAAGCACCTCTCGACTCAACTCCTATTTCGCGAGCAGGCCTGTGAAAGAAGGCTGCTCTGGAACGCCCTCTTGTTTGGAGAAGAGAGCACAGCTGAACCCTGTGTGTCTGGAATCCTTAGGGACCCAGCCACTTACCACGAGGTATCAAACGATAGAGTTACTGAAACTGAGCTTGCATTGCTCGTCTTGAAGCTGGAGGGATTTGACAGGGTTCGAGGACGAGAGACTCGGGAACGGTTCCCGTCCGTCACACACAGTGAGACACAGGAGCGTGTAGCAGGCAGCTCTCACCCTCCTCTTTTTTCATGAGGCCACTCGCCTGGCCCCGTGTGTGCGTGCAGGCATAAGGGCAGACACTCCCCTCGAACAGACAACCCTGGAGGGAACCCGTTCTCCCTCTTCAAGTAGCTTTTCCTGAGAGAGCAGGCCCTCGGCCGCGAGGGTGTGTGAGAGCATGGCCAGGGCTTCTGGAAGCATATTCTGAGGGAGACTCGGGATGGGGCAGAAGGCAGAACACCACTCGCCCCTTGTCTCAGGAAGCCAGCCCTGCGGCACACCTTTGCCTGGAGGCCTGATGGCTAGCCGACTTACTCGAAGTGGCAGCAGTGTAGACGGACCGTGTGGGCGCTAGAGTAGCGTCACTCTTGCTGCCGGTGGAAGCTCTTCCAGTGGGTGTGCGTGAAAGGCAGGGCAATGATCCCATCTTCCCGGGGTGCGAGCGTGAGAGCACTGCAAGTGAGTCCCAAACCGTTTCCTGAGTGAGACTCTGGCTGCGGCAGAACGCAGGACTCAACTCCCCACTTGTTTCAGGAAAGCAGGCCTGCACTTCTGCCGGCAGCTCTAATTGCTAGCGAAGAAACTGGAAGCAGGACCCGTGTGGAGAAACCGTGCTTTAGCTAGCGCCGACCTCTCTGAGGGAGGAAGGCGTGTATAGTGAACCGTGTGTGAGAGCCTCAGGCACGGCTAGCGTTCGTAAAAGCGAGGGAGAAGCAGGCCGGTGCGGAAGACAGGCACCCGTCCCTCGTCTCTTGCTACCTGAAGCTCACACCAACCCTCGAGGTCTGGTTGGAACTCTCAGTGTTCAACCCTGCCTTGAAAGAAACGAGCTCATAAGGAAGCCTACTTTCCCCTCACCGAGCCTGTCCTCAGCGCGGCCTCCTTCTCAACCGTGCTGGTGTGCGAATCTGGGGAGTGGATCCCGGCAGAACTTCCAGGGAGAAAGAGGCAGTGGGCCCAAGGCACCTCTCGACTCAACTCCTATTTCGCGAGCAGGCCTGTGAAGGAAGGCTGCTCTGGAACACACTGTTGTTTGGGGACGAGAGCAGAGCTTAACCATGTGTGTCTGGAATCCTTATGGACCCAGCCACTTACCACGAGGAATCCAAGAGCTAGAGGTACCGAAACTTAGATTGCAATGCTCGTCTTGAAGGTGGAAGGATTTGACAGGGTTCGAGGACGAGAGACTCGGGAACGGTTCCCGTCCGTCACACAGAGTGAGAAACAGGAGCGTGCAGCAGGCAGCTCTCACCCTCCTCTTGTTTCATGAAGCCACTCGCCTGGCCCCGTGTGTGCGTGCAGGTATAAAGGCAGCCACTCCCCTCGAACAGACAACCCTGGAGGGAACCCGTTCTCCCTCTTCAAGTAACCTTTCCTGAGACTGCAGGGCCTTGGCCGCGAGAGCGTGTGGGAGCTCCGCCAGGGCTTCTGGAAGCATATCCTGAGGGAGACTTGGGATGGGCAGAAGGCAGAACACGACTCGCCCCTTGTCTCAGGAAGCCAGCCCTGCGGCCCCGCTTTGCCTGGAGGTCTGATGGCTAGCTGACTTACTCAAAGAAGCAGCAGTGTAGAGGGACCGGGTGGTAGCTACACTAGCGTCACTCTTGCTGCCGGTGGAAGCTCTTCGAGTGGGTGTGCGTGAAAGGCAGGGCAATGATCCCATCTTCCCGGCGTGCGTGAGCGAGAGCACTGCAAGTGAGTCCCAAACGTTTCCTGAGTGAGACTCTGGCTGCGGCAGAACGCAGGACTCGACTCCCCGCTTGTTTCAGGAAAGGCACCTCTGCTTTCAGGTCTAATTGCTAGCGAAGGAATTCGAAGCACGACCCGTGTGTAGAAACTCTGCTTTAGAAACTGACGACCTCGCTGAGGGAGGAAGCCGACTCCTGTGTACCGTGGGTGAGAGCCTGGCGCACGGTTCCCGTTCAGAAAAGCGAGGGAGAAGGAGGCATGTACGGAGGGCAGACATCCCTCGGCCCGGCTCTTGCTACCTGAAGCTCACACCACCCCTCGAGGTGTGGTTGGAACTCTCAGTGCTCAACCCTGCCTTGAAAGAAACAAGCTCATAAGGAAGCCTAATTTCCCCTCAAGGAGCCTCTGCTCAGAGCGGCCTCCATGTCAACTGTGCTGGTGTGCCAACCTGGGGAGGGGATCCCGGCAGAACTTCCAGGGAGAAAGAGGCAGTCGGCCCAAGGCACCTCTCGACTCAACTCTTAGTTCGCGGGCAGACCTGTGAAGGAAGGCTGCTGTGAAACACCCTCTTCTTTGGGGAGCAGAGCACAGCTGAACCCTGTGTGTCTGCAATCCTTACGGACCCAGCCACTGAACACGAGGAATCCAAGCGATAGAGTTACCGAAACAGCTTGCATTGCTCGTCTTGAAGCTGGAGGGATTTGACAGGGTTCGAGGACGAGAGACTCGGGAACGGTTCACGACCGTCACACCGAGTGAGAAACAGGAGCGTGCAGCAGGCAGCTCTCACCCTCTTGTTTCATGAAGCCACTCGCCTGGTCCTGAGTGTGCGTGCAGGTATAAAGGCAGCCGCTCCCCTCGAAGAGACAACCCTGTAGGGAACCCGTTCTCCCTCTTCAAGGAGCCTTTCCTGAGACTGCAGACCCTTGGCCGCGAGGGTGTGTGGGAGCTCGGCCAGGGCTTCTGGAAGCATATTCTGAGGGAGACTTGGGATGGGGCAGAAGGCAGAACACGACTCGCCCCTTCTCTCAGGAAGCCAGCCCTACGGCCCCGCTTTGCCTGGAGGTGTGATGGCTAGCTGACTTACTCAAAGAAGCAGCAGTGTAGAGGGACCGGGTGGTAGCTGCACTAGCGTCACTCTTGCTGTCGGTGGAAGCTCTTCCAGTGGGTGTGCGTGAAAGGCAGGGCAATGATCCCATCTTCCCGGGTGCGTGCGTGAGAGCACTGCAAGTGAGTCCCACACCGTTTCCTGAGTGAGACTCTGGCTGCGGCAGAACGCAGGACTCGACTCCCCGCTTGTTTCAGGAAAGGAGGCCTGCACTTCTGCCGGCAGTTTTAATTGCTAGCGAAGAAACTCGAAGCAGGACCCGTGTGGACAAATCGTGCTTTAGCTAGCGCCGACCTCTCTGAGGGAGGTAGGCGGGTACAGTGTACCGTGTGTGAGAGCCTCGCGCACGGCTCCCGTTCAGAAAAGCGAGGGAGAAGGAGGCAGGTGCGGAGGGCAGGCACCCCTCGGCCCGGCTCTTGCTACCTGAAGCTCACACCACCGCTCGAGGTGTGGTTGGAACTCTCAGTGCTCAAACCTGCCTCGGAAGAAACAAGCTCATAAGGAAGCCTACTTTCCCCTCACGGAGCCTCTGCTCAGAGCGGCCTCCATGTCAACTGTGCTGGTGTGCCAACCTGGGGAGTGGATCCCGGCAGAACTTCCAGGGAGAAAGAGGCAGTGGGCCCAAGGCACCTCTCGCCTCAATTCCTATTTCGCGAGCAGACCTGTGAAGGAAGGCTGCTGTGAAACACCCTCTTGTTTGGGGAGCGGAGCACAGCTGAACCCTGTGTGTCTGCAATCCTTACGGACCCAACCACTGAACACGAGGAATCCAAGGGATAGAGTTACCGAAACTTAGCTTGCATTGCTCATCTTGAAGCTGGAGGGATTTGACAGGGTTCAAGGACGAGAGACTCGGGAACGGTTCCCGTCCGTCACACAGAGTGAGAAACAGGAGCGTGCAGCAGGCAGCTCTCACCCTCCTCTTGTTTCATGAGGCCACTCGCCTGGCCCCGTGTGTCCGTGCAGGCATAAAGGCACCCACTCCACTCGAACAGGCAACCCTGGAGGGAAACCCTTCCCCCTCTTCAAGTAGCCTTTCCTTCAGACTCTAGGCCCTTGGCCGCGAGGGTGTATGGGAGCACGGCCAGGGATTCTGGGGCATATTCTGAGGGAGACTCGGGATGGGGCCGAAGGCGGAACACGACTCCCCCCTTGTCTCAGGGAGCCGGCCCGGCGGCCCCGCTTCCCTTGAGGTTTGAGGGCTAGCGGACTTACTCGAAGAAGCAGCTGTGTAGAGGGACCGTGTGGAAGCTAAACTAGCGTCACTCTTGCTGAGGGTGGAAGCTCTTCCAGTGGGTGTGCGTGAAAGTCAGGGCAATGATCCCACCGTCCCGGGATGCGTGCGTGAGAGCACTGCAATGAGTCCCAAACTATTTCCTGAGTGAGACTCTGGCTGCGGCAGAACGCAGGACTCGACTCCCCGCTTGTTTCAAAAAGCAGGCCTGCAATTCTGCCGGCAGCTCTAATTGCTAGCGAAGAAACTCGAAGCAGGACCCGTGTGGAGAAACCGTGCTTTAGCTAGCGCCGACCTGTCTGAGGGAGGAAGGCGGGTACAGTGTACCGTGTGTGAGCGCCTCGCGCTCGGCTCCCGTTCGTAAAAGCGAGGGAGAGGCAGGCTGGTGTGGAAGGCAAGCACCCCTCGACTCGGCTCTTGGTACATGAAGCGCACACGACCCCTCGAGGTGTGGTTGGAACTCTCAGTGCTCAACCCTGTCTTGAAAGAAACAAGCTCATAAGGAAGGCTACTTGCCCCTCACCGAGTCTCTCCTCAGCGCAGCCTCATTTTCAACCGTGCTGGTGTGTCAACCTGGGGAGTGGATCCCGGCAGAACTTCCAGGGAGAAAGAGGCAGTGGGCCCAAGGCACCTCTCGACTCAACTCCTATTTCGCGAGCAGGCCTGTGAAAGAACGCTGCTCTGGAACACACTGTTGTTTGGGGAGGAGAGCACAGCCGAACCATGTGTGTCTGGAGTCCTCTTTAGGAACCCAGCCACTTACCACGAGGAATCCAAAGCTAGAGTTACCGAAACATAGCTTGCATTGCTCGTCTTGAAGCTGGAGAGTTGTGACAGGGTTCGAGGATGAGAGACTCGGGAACGGTTCCCGTCCGTCACACAGAGTGAGAAACAGGAGCGTGCAGCACGCAGCTCTCACCCTCTTCTTGTTTCATGACGCCACTCGCCTGGCCCCGTGTGTGCGTGCAGGTATAAAGGCAGCCACTCCCCTCGAACAGACAACCCTGGAGGGAACCCGTTCTCCCTCTTCAAGTAGCCTTTCCTGAGACTGCAGGCCCTTGGCCCCGAGGGTGTGTGGGAGCTCGGCCAGGGCTTCTGGAAGCATATTCTGAGGGAGACTTGGGATGGGGCAAAAGGCAGAACACGACTCGCCCCTTGTCTCAGGAAGCCAGCTCTACGGCCCCGCTTTGCCTGGAGGTGTGATGGCTAGCTGACTTACTCAAAGAAGCAGCAGTGTAGAGGGACCGGGTGGTTGCTACACTAGCGTCACTCTTGCTGTCGGTGGAAGCTCTTCCAGTGGGTGTGCGTGAAAGGCAGGGCAATGATCCCATCTTCCCGGGTGCGTGCGTGAGAGCACTGCAAGTGAGTCCCACACCGTTTCCTGAGTGAGACTCTGGCTGCGGCAGAACGCAGGACTCGACTCCCCGCTTGTTTCAGGAAAGGAGGCCTGCACTTCTGCCGGCAGTTTTAATTGCTAGCGAAGAAACTCGAAGCAAGACCCGTGTGGAGAAATCGTGCTTTAGCTAGCGCCGACCTCTCTGAGGGAGGTAGGCGGGTACAGTGTACCGTGTGTGAGAGCCTCGCGCACGGCTCCCGTTCAGAAAAGCGAGGGAGAAGGAGGCAGGTGCGGAGGGCAGGCACCCCTCGGCCCGGCTCTTGCTACCTGAAGCTCACAACACCGCTCGAGGTGTGGTTGGAACTCTCAGTGCTCAAACCTGCCTCGGAAGAAACAAGCTCATAAGGAAGCCTACTTTCCCCTCACGGAGCCTCTGCTCAGAGCGGCCTCCATGTCAACTGTGCTGGTGTGCCAACCTGGGGAGTGGATCCCGGCAGAACTTCCAGGGAGAAAGAGGCAGTGGGCCCAAGGCACCTCTCGCCTCAATTCCTATTTCGCGAGCAGACCTGTGAAGGAAGGCTGCTGTGAAACACCCTCTTGTTTGGGGAGCGGAGCACAGCTGAACCCTGTGTGTCTGCAATCCTTACGGACCCAACCACTGAACACGAGGAATCCAAGCGATAGAGTTACCGAAACTTAGCTTGCATTGCTCCTCTTGAAGCTGGAGGGATTTGACAGGGTTCAAGGACGAGAGACTCGGGAACGGTTCCCGTCCGTCACACAGAGTGAGAAACGGGAGCGTGCAGCAGGCAGCTCTCACCCTCCTCTTGTTTCATGTGGCCACTCGCCGGGCCCCGTGTGTTCGTGCAGGCATAAAGGCACCCACTCCACTCGAACAGACAACCCTGGAGGGAAACCGTTCTCCCTCTTCAAGTAGCCTTTCCTTCAGACTCTAGGCCCTTGGCCGCGAGGGTGTATGGGAGCACGGCCAGGGATTCTGGGGCATATTCTGAGGGAGACTCGGGATGGGGCCGAAGGCAGAACACGACTCGCCCCTTGTCTCAGGGAGCCGGCCCGGCGGCCCCGCTTCCCTTGAGGTTTGAGGGCTAGCGGACTTACACGAAGAAGCAGCTGTGTAGAGGGACCGTGTGGAAGCTAAACTAGCGTCACTCTTGCTGAGGGTGGAAGCTCTTCCAGTGGGTGTGCGTGAAAGGCAGGGCAATGATCCCATCGTCCCGGGGTGCGTGCGTGAGAGCACTGCAAGTGAGTCCCAAACTATTTCCTGAGTGAGACTCTGGCTGCGGCACAACGCAGGACTCGACTCCCCGCTTGTTTCAAGAAAGCAGGCCTGCACTTCTGCCGGCAACTCTAATTGCTAGCGAAGAATCTCGAAGCAGGACCCGTGTGGAGAAACCGTGCTTTAGCTAGCGCCGACCTGTCTGAGGGAGGAAGGCCGGTACACTGTACCGTGTCTGAGACCCTCGCGCTCGGCTCCCGTCCGTAAAAGCGAGGGAGAGGCAGGCTGGTGCGGAAGGCAAGCACCTCCCGACTCGGCTCTTGCTACCTTAAGCTCACACCAGCCCTCGAGGTGTGGTTGGAACTCTCAGTGCTCAACCCTGCCTTGAAAGCAACAAGCTCATAAGGAAGCCTACTTTCCCCTCACCGAGCCTCTCCTCAGCGCAGCCTCATTTTCAACCGTGCTGGTGTGCCAACCTGGGGAGTGGATCCCCGCAGAACTTCCAGGGAGAAAGAGGCAGTGGGCCCAAAGCACCTCTCGACTCAACTCCTATTTCGCGAGCAGGCCTGTGAAAGAAGGCTGCTCTGGAACGCCCTCTTGTTTGGAGAAGAGAGCACAGCTGAACCCTGTGTGTCTGGAATCCTTAGGGACCCAGCCACTTACCACGAGGTATCAAACGATAGAGTTACTGAAACTGAGCTTGCATTGCTCGTCTTGAAGCTGGAGGGATTTGACAGGGTTCGAGGACGAGAGACTCGGGAACGGTTCCCGTCCGTCACACACAGTGAGACACAGGAGCGTGTAGCAGGCAGCTCTCACCCTCCTCTTTTTTCATGAGGCCACTCGCCTGGCCCCGTGTGTGCGTGCAGGCATAAGGGCAGACACTCCCCTCGAACAGACAACCCTGGAGGGAACCCGTTCTCCCTCTTCAAGTAGCTTTTCCTGAGAGAGCAGGCCCTCGGCCGCGAGGGTGTGTGAGAGCATGGCCAGGGCTTCTGGAAGCATATTCTGAGGGAGACTCGGGATGGGGCAGAAGGCAGAACACCACTCGCCCCTTGTCTCAGGAAGCCAGCCCTGCGGCACACCTTTGCCTGGAGGCCTGATGGCTAGCCGACTTACTCGAAGTGGCAGCAGTGTAGACGGACCGTGTGGGCGCTAGAGTAGCGTCACTCTTGCTGCCGGTGGAAGCTCTTCCAGTGGGTGTGCGTGAAAGGCAGGGCAATGATCCCATCTTCCCGGGGTGCGAGCGTGAGAGCACTGCAAGTGAGTCCCAAACCGTTTCCTGAGTGAGACTCTGGCTGCGGCAGAACGCAGGACTCAACTCCCCACTTGTTTCAGGAAAGCAGGCCTGCACTTCTGCCGGCAGCTCTAATTGCTAGCGAAGAAACTGGAAGCAGGACCCGTGTGGAGAAACCGTGCTTTAGCTAGCGCCGACCTCTCTGAGGGAGGAAGGCGTGTATAGTGAACCGTGTGTGAGAGCCTCAGGCACGGCTAGCGTTCGTAAAAGCGAGGGAGAAGCAGGCCGGTGCGGAAGACAGGCACCCGTCCCTCGTCTCTTGCTACCTGAAGCTCACACCAACCCTCGAGGTCTGGTTGGAACTCTCAGTGTTCAACCCTGCCTTGAAAGAAACGAGCTCATAAGGAAGCCTACTTTCCCCTCACCGAGCCTGTCCTCAGCGCGGCCTCCTTCTCAACCGTGCTGGTGTGCGAATCTGGGGAGTGGATCCCGGCAGAACTTCCAGGGAGAAAGAGGCAGTGGGCCCAAGGCACCTCTCGACTCAACTCCTATTTCGCGAGCAGGCCTGTGAAGGAAGGCTGCTCTGGAACACACTGTTGTTTGGGGACGAGAGCAGAGCTTAACCATGTGTGTCTGGAATCCTTATGGACCCAGCCACTTACCACGAGGAATCCAAGAGCTAGAGGTACCGAAACTTAGATTGCAATGCTCGTCTTGAAGGTGGAAGGATTTGACAGGGTTCGAGGACGAGAGACTCGGGAACGGTTCCCGTCCGTCACACAGAGTGAGAAACAGGAGCGTGCAGCAGGCAGCTCTCACCCTCCTCTTGTTTCATGAAGCCACTCGCCTGGCCCCGTGTGTGCGTGCAGGTATAAAGGCAGCCACTCCCCTCGAACAGACAACCCTGGAGGGAACCCGTTCTCCCTCTTCAAGTAACCTTTCCTGAGACTGCAGGGCCTTGGCCGCGAGAGCGTGTGGGAGCTCCGCCAGGGCTTCTGGAAGCATATCCTGAGGGAGACTTGGGATGGGCAGAAGGCAGAACACGACTCGCCCCTTGTCTCAGGAAGCCAGCCCTGCGGCCCCGCTTTGCCTGGAGGTCTGATGGCTAGCTGACTTACTCAAAGAAGCAGCAGTGTAGAGGGACCGGGTGGTAGCTACACTAGCGTCACTCTTGCTGGCGGTGGAAGCTCTTCGAGTGGGTGTGCGTGAAAGGCAGGGCAATGATCCCATCTTCCCGGCGTGCGTGAGCGAGAGCACTGCAAGTGAGTCCCAAACGTTTCCTGAGTGAGACTCTGGCTGCGGCAGAACGCAGGACTCGACTCCCCGCTTGTTTCAGGAAAGGCACCTCTGCTTTCAGGTCTAATTGCTAGCGAAGGAATTCGAAGCACGACCCGTGTGTAGAAACTCTGCTTTAGAAACTGACGACCTCGCTGAGGGAGGAAGCCGACTCCTGTGTACCGTGGGTGAGAGCCTGGCGCACGGTTCCCGTTCAGAAAAGCGAGGGAGAAGGAGGCATGTACGGAGGGCAGACATCCCTCGGCCCGGCTCTTGCTACCTGAAGCTCACACCACCCCTCGAGGTGTGGTTGGAACTCTCAGTGCTCAACCCTGCCTTGAAAGAAACAAGCTCATAAGGAAGCCTAATTTCCCCTCAAGGAGCCTCTGCTCAGAGCGGCCTCCATGTCAACTGTGCTGGTGTGCCAACCTGGGGAGGGGATCCCGGCAGAACTTCCAGGGAGAAAGAGGCAGTCGGCCCAAGGCACCTCTCGACTCAACTCTTATTTCGCGGGCAGACCTGTGAAGGAAGGCTGCTGTGAAACACCCTCTTCTTTGGGGAGCAGAGCACAGCTGAACCCTGTGTGTCTGCAATCCTTACGGACCCAGCCACTGAACACGAGGAATCCAAGCGATAGAGTTACCGAAACAGCTTGCATTGCTCGTCTTGAAGCTGGAGGGATTTGACAGGGTTCGAGGACGAGAGACTCGGGAACGGTTCACGACCGTCACACCGAGTGAGAAACAGGAGCGTGCAGCAGGCAGCTCTCACCCTCTTGTTTCATGAAGCCACTCGCCTGGTCCTGAGTGTGCGTGCAGGTATAAAGGCAGCCGCTCCCCTCGAAGAGACAACCCTGTAGGGAACCCGTTCTCCCTCTTCAAGGAGCCTTTCCTTCAGACTCTAGGCCCTTGGCCGCGAGGGTGTATGGGAGCACGGCCAGGGATTCTGGGGCATATTCTGAGGGAGACTCGGGATGGGGCCGAAGGCGGAACACGACTCCCCCCTTGTTTCAGGGAGCCGGCCCGGCGGCCCCGCTTCCCTTGAGGTTTGAGGGCTAGCGGACTTACTCGAAGAAGCAGCTGTGTAGAGGGACCGTGTGGAAGCTAGACTAGCGTCACTCTTGCTGAGGGTGGAAGCTCTTCCAGTGGGTGTGCGTGAAAGTCAGGGCAATGATCCCACCGTCCCGGGATGCGTGCGTGAGAGCACTGCAATGAGTCCCAAACTATTTCCTGAGTGAGACTCTGGCTGCGGCAGAACGCAGGACTCGACTCCCCGCTTGTTTCAAAAAGCAGGCCTGCAATTCTGCCGGCAGCTCTAATTGCTAGCGAAGAAACTCGAAGCAGGACCCGTGTGGAGAAACCGTGCTTTAGCTGGCGCCGACCTGTCTGAGGGAGGAAGGCGGGTACAGTGTACCGTGTGTGAGCGCCTCGCGCTCGGCTCCCGTTCGTAAAAGCGAGGGAGAGGCAGGCTGGTGTGGAAGGCAAGCACCCCTCGACTCGGCTCTTGGTACATGAAGCGCACACGACCCCTCGAGGTGTGGTTGGAACTCTCAGTGCTCAACCCTGTCTTGAAAGAAACAAGCTCATAAGGAAGGCTACTTGCCCCTCACCGAGTCTCTCCTCAGCGCAGCCTCATTTTCAACCGTGCTGGTGTGTCAACCTGGGGAGTGGATCCCGGCAGAACTTCCAGGGAGAAAGAGGCAGTGGGCCCAAGGCACCCCTCGACTCAACTCCTATTTCGCGAGCAGGCCTGTGAAAGAACGCTGCTGTGGAACACACTGTTGTTTGGGGAGGAGAGCACAGCCGAACCATGTGTGTCTGGAATCCTCTTTAGGAACCCAGCCACTTACCACGAGGAATCCAAAGCTAGAGTTACCGAAACATAGCTTGCATTGCTCGTCTTGAAGCTGGAGAGTTGTGACAGGGTTCGAGGATGAGAGACTCGGGAACGGTTCCCGTCCGTCACACAGAGTGAGAAACAGGAGCGTGCAGCACGCAGCTCTCACCCTCTTCTTGTTTCATGACGCCACTCGCCTGGCCCCGTGTGTGCGTGCAGGTATAAAGGCAGCCACTCCCCTCGAACAGACAACCCTGGAGGGAACCCGTTCTCCCTCTTCAAGTAGCCTTTCCTGAGACTGCAGGCCCTTGGCCCCGAGGGTGTGTGGGAGCTCGGCCAGGGCTTCTGGAAGCATATTCTGAGGGAGACTTGGGATGGGGCAAAAGGCAGAACACGACTCGCCCCTTGTCTCAGGAAGCCAGCTCTACGGCCCCGCTTTGCCTGGAGGTGTGATGGCTAGCTGACTTACTCAAAGAAGCAGCAGTGTAGAGGGACCGGGTGGTTGCTACACTAGCGTCACTCTTGCTGTCGGTGGAAGCTCTTCCAGTGGGTGTGCGTGAAAGGCAGGGCAATGATCCCATCTTCCCGGGTGCGTGCGTGAGAGCACTGCAAGTGAGTCCCACACCGTTTCCTGAGTGAGACTCTGGCTGCGGCAGAACGCAGGACTCGACTCCCCGCTTGTTTCAGGAAAGGAGGCCTGCACTTCTGCCGGCAGTTTTAATTGCTAGAGAAGAAACTCAAAGCAGGACCCGTGTGGAGAAATCGTGCTTTAGCTAGCGCCGACCTCTCTGAGGGAGGTAGGCGGGTACAGTGTACCGTGTGTGAGAGCCTCGCGCACGGCTCCCGTTCAGAAAAGCGAGGGAGAAGGAGGCAGGTGCGGAGGGCAGGCACCCCTCGGCCCGGCTCTTGCTACCTGAAGCTCACAACACCGCTCGAGGTGTGGTTGGAACTCTCAGTGCTCAAACCTGCCTCGGAAGAAACAAGCTCATAAGGAAGCCTACTTTCCCCTCACGGAGCCTCTGCTCAGAGCGGCCTCCATGTCAACTGTGCTGGTGTGCCAACCTGGGGAGTGGATCCCGGCAGAACTTCCAGGGAGAAAGAGGCAGTGGGCCCAAGGCACCTCTCGCCTCAATTCCTATTTCGCGAGCAGACCTGTGAAGGAAGGCTGCTGTGAAACACCCTCTTGTTTGGGGAGCGGAGCACAGCTGAACCCTGTGTGTCTGCAATCCTTACGGACCCAACCACTGAACACGAGGAATCCAAGCGATAGAGTTACCGAAACTTAGCTTGCATTGCTCCTCTTGAAGCTGGAGGGATTTGACAGGGTTCAAGGACGAGAGACTCGGGAACGGTTCCCGTCCGTCACACAGAGTGAGAAACGGGAGCGTGCAGCAGGCAGCTCTCACCCTCCTCTTGTTTCATGTGGCCACTCGCCGGGCCCCGTGTGTTCGTGCAGGCATAAAGGCACCCACTCCACTCGAACAGACAACCCTGGAGGGAAACCGTTCTCCCTCTTCAAGTAGCCTTTCCTTCAGACTCTAGGCCCTTGGCCGCGAGGGTGTATGGGAGCACGGCCAGGGATTCTGGGGCATATTCTGAGGGAGACTCGGGATGGGGCCGAAGGCAGAACACGACTCGCCCCTTGTCTCAGGGAGCCGGCCCGGCGGCCCCGCTTCCCTTGAGGTTTGAGGGCTAGCGGACTTACACGAAGAAGCAGCTGTGTAGAGGGACCGTGTGGAAGCTAAACTAGCGTCACTCTTGCTGAGGGTGGAAGCTCTTCCAGTGGGTGTGCGTGAAAGGCAGGGCAATGATCCCATCGTCCCGGGGTGCGTGCGTGAGAGCACTGCAAGTGAGTCCCAAACTATTTCCTGAGTGAGACTCTGGCTGCGGCACAACGCAGGACTCGACTCCCCGCTTGTTTCAAGAAAGCAGGCCTGCACTTCTGCCGGCAACTCTAATTGCTAGCGAAGAATCTCGAAGCAGGACCCGTGTGGAGAAACCGTGCTTTAGCTAGCGCCGACCTGTCTGAGGGAGGAAGGCGGGTACAGTGTACCGTGTCTGAGACCCTCGCGCTCGGCTCCCGTCCGTAAAAGCGAGGGAGAGGCAGGCTGGTGCGGAAGGCAAGCACCTCCCGACTCGGCTCTTGCTACCTTAAGCTCACACCAGCCCTCGAGGTGTGGTTGGAACTCTCAGTGCTCAACCCTGCCTTGAAAGCAACAAGCTCATAAGGAAGCCTACTTTCCCCTCACCGAGCCTCTCCTCAGCGCAGCCTCATTTTCAACCGTGCTGGTGTGCCAACCTGGGGAGTGGATCCCCGCAGAACTTCCAGGGAGAAAGAGGCAGTGGGCCCAAAGCACCTCTCGACTCAACTCCTATTTCGCGAGCAGGCCTGTGAAAGAAGGCTGCTCTGGAACGCCCTCTTGTTTGGAGAAGAGAGCACAGCTGAACCCTGTGTGTCTGGAATCCTTAGGGACCCAGCCACTTACCACGAGGTATCAAACGATAGAGTTACTGAAACTGAGCTTGCATTGCTCGTCTTGAAGCTGGAGGGATTTGACAGGGTTCGAGGACGAGAGACTCGGGAACGGTTCCCGTCCGTCACACACAGTGAGACACAGGAGCGTGTAGCAGGCAGCTCTCACCCTCCTCTTTTTTCATGAGGCCACTCGCCTGGCCCCGTGTGTGCGTGCAGGCATAAGGGCAGACACTCCCCTCGAACAGACAACCCTGGAGGGAACCCGTTCTCCCTCTTCAAGTAGCTTTTCCTGAGAGAGCAGGCCCTCGGCCGCGAGGGTGTGTGAGAGCATGGCCAGGGCTTCTGGAAGCATATTCTGAGGGAGACTCGGGATGGGGCAGAAGGCAGAACACCACTCGCCCCTTGTCTCAGGAAGCCAGCCCTGCGGCACACCTTTGCCTGGAGGCCTGATGGCTAGCCGACTTACTCGAAGTGGCAGCAGTGTAGACGGACCGTGTGGGCGCTAGAGTAGCGTCACTCTTGCTGCCGGTGGAAGCTCTTCCAGTGGGTGTGCGTGAAAGGCAGGGCAATGATCCCATCTTCCCGGGGTGCGAGCGTGAGAGCACTGCAAGTGAGTCCCAAACCGTTTCCTGAGTGAGACTCTGGCTGCGGCAGAACGCAGGACTCAACTCCCCACTTGTTTCAGGAAAGCAGGCCTGCACTTCTGCCGGCAGCTCTAATTGCTAGCGAAGAAACTGGAAGCAGGACCCGTGTGGAGAAACCGTGCTTTAGCTAGCGCCGACCTCTCTGAGGGAGGAAGGCGTGTATAGTGAACCGTGTGTGAGAGCCTCAGGCACGGCTAGCGTTCGTAAAAGCGAGGGAGAAGCAGGCCGGTGCGGAAGACAGGCACCCGTCCCTCGTCTCTTGCTACCTGAAGCTCACACCAACCCTCGAGGTCTGGTTGGAACTCTCAGTGTTCAACCCTGCCTTGAAAGAAACGAGCTCATAAGGAAGCCTACTTTCCCCTCACCGAGCCTGTCCTCAGCGCGGCCTCCTTCTCAACCGTGCTGGTGTGCGAATCTGGGGAGTGGATCCCGGCAGAACTTCCAGGGAGAAAGAGGCAGTGGGCCCAAGGCACCTCTCGACTCAACTCCTATTTCGCGAGCAGGCCTGTGAAGGAAGGCTGCTCTGGAACACACTGTTGTTTGGGGACGAGAGCAGAGCTTAACCATGTGTGTCTGGAATCCTTATGGACCCAGCCACTTACCACGAGGAATCCAAGAGCTAGAGGTACCGAAACTTAGATTGCAATGCTCGTCTTGAAGGTGGAAGGATTTGACAGGGTTCGAGGACGAGAGACTCGGGAACGGTTCCCGTCCGTCACACAGAGTGAGAAACAGGAGCGTGCAGCAGGCAGCTCTCACCCTCCTCTTGTTTCATGAAGCCACTCGCCTGGCCCCGTGTGTGCGTGCAGGTATAAAGGCAGCCACTCCCCTCGAACAGACAACCCTGGAGGGAACCCGTTCTCCCTCTTCAAGTAACCTTTCCTGAGACTGCAGGGCCTTGGCCGCGAGAGCGTGTGGGAGCTCCGCCAGGGCTTCTGGAAGCATATCCTGAGGGAGACTTGGGATGGGCAGAAGGCAGAACACGACTCGCCCCTTGTCTCAGGAAGCCAGCCCTGCGGCCCCGCTTTGCCTGGAGGTCTGATGGCTAGCTGACTTACTCAAAGAAGCAGCAGTGTAGAGGGACCGGGTGGTAGCTACACTAGCGTCACTCTTGCTGCCGGTGGAAGCTCTTCGAGTGGGTGTGCGTGAAAGGCAGGGCAATGATCCCATCTTCCCGGCGTGCGTGAGCGAGAGCACTGCAAGTGAGTCCCAAACGTTTCCTGAGTGAGACTCTGGCTGCGGCAGAACGCAGGACTCGACTCCCCGCTTGTTTCAGGAAAGGCACCTCTGCTTTCAGGTCTAATTGCTAGCGAAGGAATTCGAAGCACGACCCGTGTGTAGAAACTCTGCTTTAGAAACTGACGACCTCGCTGAGGGAGGAAGCCGACTCCTGTGTACCGTGGGTGAGAGCCTGGCGCACGGTTCCCGTTCAGAAAAGCGAGGGAGAAGGAGGCATGTACGGAGGGCAGACATCCCTCGGCCCGGCTCTTGCTACCTGAAGCTCACACCACCCCTCGAGGTGTGGTTGGAACTCTCAGTGCTCAACCCTGCCTTGAAAGAAACAAGCTCATAAGGAAGCCTAATTTCCCCTCAAGGAGCCTCTGCTCAGAGCGGCCTCCATGTCAACTGTGCTGGTGTGCCAACCTGGGGAGGGGATCCCGGCAGAACTTCCAGGGAGAAAGAGGCAGTCGGCCCAAGGCACCTCTCGACTCAACTCTTAGTTCGCGGGCAGACCTGTGAAGGAAGGCTGCTGTGAAACACCCTCTTCTTTGGGGAGCAGAGCACAGCTGAACCCTGTGTGTCTGCAATCCTTACGGACCCAGCCACTGAACACGAGGAATCCAAGCGATAGAGTTACCGAAACAGCTTGCATTGCTCGTCTTGAAGCTGGAGGGATTTGACAGGGTTCGAGGACGAGAGACTCGGGAACGGTTCACGACCGTCACACCGAGTGAGAAACAGGAGCGTGCAGCAGGCAGCTCTCACCCTCTTGTTTCATGAAGCCACTCGCCTGGTCCTGAGTGTGCGTGCAGGTATAAAGGCAGCCGCTCCCCTCGAAGAGACAACCCTGTAGGGAACCCGTTCTCCCTCTTCAAGGAGCCTTTCCTGAGACTGCAGACCCTTGGCCGCGAGGGTGTGTGGGAGCTCGGCCAGGGCTTCTGGAAGCATATTCTGAGGGAGACTTGGGATGGGGCAGAAGGCAGAACACGACTCGCCCCTTCTCTCAGGAAGCCAGCCCTACGGCCCCGCTTTGCCTGGAGGTGTGATGGCTAGCTGACTTACTCAAAGAAGCAGCAGTGTAGAGGGACCGGGTGGTAGCTGCACTAGCGTCACTCTTGCTGTCGGTGGAAGCTCTTCCAGTGGGTGTGCGTGAAAGGCAGGGCAATGATCCCATCTTCCCGGGTGCGTGCGTGAGAGCACTGCAAGTGAGTCCCACACCGTTTCCTGAGTGAGACTCTGGCTGCGGCAGAACGCAGGACTCGACTCCCCGCTTGTTTCAGGAAAGGAGGCCTGCACTTCTGCCGGCAGTTTTAATTGCTAGCGAAGAAACTCGAAGCAGGACCCGTGTGGACAAATCGTGCTTTAGCTAGCGCCGACCTCTCTGAGGGAGGTAGGCGGGTACAGTGTACCGTGTGTGAGAGCCTCGCGCACGGCTCCCGTTCAGAAAAGCGAGGGAGAAGGAGGCAGGTGCGGAGGGCAGGCACCCCTCGGCCCGGCTCTTGCTACCTGAAGCTCACACCACCGCTCGAGGTGTGGTTGGAACTCTCAGTGCTCAAACCTGCCTCGGAAGAAACAAGCTCATAAGGAAGCCTACTTTCCCCTCACGGAGCCTCTGCTCAGAGCGGCCTCCATGTCAACTGTGCTGGTGTGCCAACCTGGGGAGTGGATCCCGGCAGAACTTCCAGGGAGAAAGAGGCAGTGGGCCCAAGGCACCTCTCGCCTCAATTCCTATTTCGCGAGCAGACCTGTGAAGGAAGGCTGCTGTGAAACACCCTCTTGTTTGGGGAGCGGAGCACAGCTGAACCCTGTGTGTCTGCAATCCTTACGGACCCAACCACTGAACACGAGGAATCCAAGGGATAGAGTTACCGAAACTTAGCTTGCATTGCTCATCTTGAAGCTGGAGGGATTTGACAGGGTTCAAGGACGAGAGACTCGGGAACGGTTCCCGTCCGTCACACAGAGTGAGAAACAGGAGCGTGCAGCAGGCAGCTCTCACCCTCCTCTTGTTTCATGAGGCCACTCGCCTGGCCCCGTGTGTCCGTGCAGGCATAAAGGCACCCACTCCACTCGAACAGGCAACCCTGGAGGGAAACCCTTCCCCCTCTTCAAGTAGCCTTTCCTTCAGACTCTAGGCCCTTGGCCGCGAGGGTGTATGGGAGCACGGCCAGGGATTCTGGGGCATATTCTGAGGGAGACTCGGGATGGGGCCGAAGGCGGAACACGACTCCCCCCTTGTCTCAGGGAGCCGGCCCGGCGGCCCCGCTTCCCTTGAGGTTTGAGGGCTAGCGGACTTACTCGAAGAAGCAGCTGTGTAGAGGGACCGTGTGGAAGCTAAACTAGCGTCACTCTTGCTGAGGGTGGAAGCTCTTCCAGTGGGTGTGCGTGAAAGTCAGGGCAATGATCCCACCGTCCCGGGATGCGTGCGTGAGAGCACTGCAATGAGTCCCAAACTATTTCCTGAGTGAGACTCTGGCTGCGGCAGAACGCAGGACTCGACTCCCCGCTTGTTTCAAAAAGCAGGCCTGCAATTCTGCCGGCAGCTCTAATTGCTAGCGAAGAAACTCGAAGCAGGACCCGTGTGGAGAAACCGTGCTTTAGCTAGCGCCGACCTGTCTGAGGGAGGAAGGCGGGTACAGTGTACCGTGTGTGAGCGCCTCGCGCTCGGCTCCCGTTCGTAAAAGCGAGGGAGAGGCAGGCTGGTGTGGAAGGCAAGCACCCCTCGACTCGGCTCTTGGTACATGAAGCGCACACGACCCCTCGAGGTGTGGTTGGAACTCTCAGTGCTCAACCCTGTCTTGAAAGAAACAAGCTCATAAGGAAGGCTACTTGCCCCTCACCGAGTCTCTCCTCAGCGCAGCCTCATTTTCAACCGTGCTGGTGTGTCAACCTGGGGAGTGGATCCCGGCAGAACTTCCAGGGAGAAAGAGGCAGTGGGCCCAAGGCACCTCTCGACTCAACTCCTATTTCGCGAGCAGGCCTGTGAAAGAACGCTGCTCTGGAACACACTGTTGTTTGGGGAGGAGAGCACAGCCGAACCATGTGTGTCTGGAGTCCTCTTTAGGAACCCAGCCACTTACCACGAGGAATCCAAAGCTAGAGTTACCGAAACATAGCTTGCATTGCTCGTCTTGAAGCTGGAGAGTTGTGACAGGGTTCGAGGATGAGAGACTCGGGAACGGTTCCCGTCCGTCACACAGAGTGAGAAACAGGAGCGTGCAGCACGCAGCTCTCACCCTCTTCTTGTTTCATGACGCCACTCGCCTGGCCCCGTGTGTGCGTGCAGGTATAAAGGCAGCCACTCCCCTCGAACAGACAACCCTGGAGGGAACCCGTTCTCCCTCTTCAAGTAGCCTTTCCTGAGACTGCAGGCCCTTGGCCCCGAGGGTGTGTGGGAGCTCGGCCAGGGCTTCTGGAAGCATATTCTGAGGGAGACTTGGGATGGGGCAAAAGGCAGAACACGACTCGCCCCTTGTCTCAGGAAGCCAGCTCTACGGCCCCGCTTTGCCTGGAGGTGTGATGGCTAGCTGACTTACTCAAAGAAGCAGCAGTGTAGAGGGACCGGGTGGTTGCTACACTAGCGTCACTCTTGCTGTCGGTGGAAGCTCTTCCAGTGGGTGTGCGTGAAAGGCAGGGCAATGATCCCATCTTCCCGGGTGCGTGCGTGAGAGCACTGCAAGTGAGTCCCACACCGTTTCCTGAGTGAGACTCTGGCTGCGGCAGAACGCAGGACTCGACTCCCCGCTTGTTTCAGGAAAGGAGGCCTGCACTTCTGCCGGCAGTTTTAATTGCTAGCGAAGAAACTCGAAGCAAGACCCGTGTGGAGAAATCGTGCTTTAGCTAGCGCCGACCTCTCTGAGGGAGGTAGGCGGGTACAGTGTACCGTGTGTGAGAGCCTCGCGCACGGCTCCCGTTCAGAAAAGCGAGGGAGAAGGAGGCAGGTGCGGAGGGCAGGCACCCCTCGGCCCGGCTCTTGCTACCTGAAGCTCACAACACCGCTCGAGGTGTGGTTGGAACTCTCAGTGCTCAAACCTGCCTCGGAAGAAACAAGCTCATAAGGAAGCCTACTTTCCCCTCACGGAGCCTCTGCTCAGAGCGGCCTCCATGTCAACTGTGCTGGTGTGCCAACCTGGGGAGTGGATCCCGGCAGAACTTCCAGGGAGAAAGAGGCAGTGGGCCCAAGGCACCTCTCGCCTCAATTCCTATTTCGCGAGCAGACCTGTGAAGGAAGGCTGCTGTGAAACACCCTCTTGTTTGGGGAGCGGAGCACAGCTGAACCCTGTGTGTCTGCAATCCTTACGGACCCAACCACTGAACACGAGGAATCCAAGCGATAGAGTTACCGAAACTTAGCTTGCATTGCTCCTCTTGAAGCTGGAGGGATTTGACAGGGTTCAAGGACGAGAGACTCGGGAACGGTTCCCGTCCGTCACACAGAGTGAGAAACGGGAGCGTGCAGCAGGCAGCTCTCACCCTCCTCTTGTTTCATGTGGCCACTCGCCGGGCCCCGTGTGTTCGTGCAGGCATAAAGGCACCCACTCCACTCGAACAGACAACCCTGGAGGGAAACCGTTCTCCCTCTTCAAGTAGCCTTTCCTTCAGACTCTAGGCCCTTGGCCGCGAGGGTGTATGGGAGCACGGCCAGGGATTCTGGGGCATATTCTGAGGGAGACTCGGGATGGGGCCGAAGGCAGAACACGACTCGCCCCTTGTCTCAGGGAGCCGGCCCGGCGGCCCCGCTTCCCTTGAGGTTTGAGGGCTAGCGGACTTACACGAAGAAGCAGCTGTGTAGAGGGACCGTGTGGAAGCTAAACTAGCGTCACTCTTGCTGAGGGTGGAAGCTCTTCCAGTGGGTGTGCGTGAAAGGCAGGGCAATGATCCCATCGTCCCGGGGTGCGTGCGTGAGAGCACTGCAAGTGAGTCCCAAACTATTTCCTGAGTGAGACTCTGGCTGCGGCAGAACGCAGGACTCGACTCCCCGCTTGTTTCAAGAAAGCAGGCCTGCACTTCTGCCGGCAACTCTAATTGCTAGCGAAGAATCTCGAAGCAGGACCCGTGTGGAGAAACCGTGCTTTAGCTAGCGCCGACCTGTCTGAGGGAGGAAGGCCGGTACACTGTACCGTGTCTGAGACCCTCGCGCTCGGCTCCCGTCCGTAAAAGCGAGGGAGAGGCAGGCTGGTGCGGAAGGCAAGCACCTCCCGACTCGGCTCTTGCTACCTTAAGCTCACACCAGCCCTCGAGGTGTGGTTGGAACTCTCAGTGCTCAACCCTGCCTTGAAAGCAACAAGCTCATAAGGAAGCCTACTTTCCCCTCACCGAGCCTCTCCTCAGCGCAGCCTCATTTTCAACCGTGCTGGTGTGCCAACCTGGGGAGTGGATCCCCGCAGAACTTCCAGGGAGAAAGAGGCAGTGGGCCCAAAGCACCTCTCGACTCAACTCCTATTTCGCGAGCAGGCCTGTGAAAGAAGGCTGCTCTGGAACGCCCTCTTGTTTGGAGAAGAGAGCACAGCTGAACCCTGTGTGTCTGGAATCCTTAGGGACCCAGCCACTTACCACGAGGTATCAAACGATAGAGTTACTGAAACTGAGCTTGCATTGCTCGTCTTGAAGCTGGAGGGATTTGACAGGGTTCGAGGACGAGAGACTCGGGAACGGTTCCCGTCCGTCACACACAGTGAGACACAGGAGCGTGTAGCAGGCAGCTCTCACCCTCCTCTTTTTTCATGAGGCCACTCGCCTGGCCCCGTGTGTGCGTGCAGGCATAAGGGCAGACACTCCCCTCGAACAGACAACCCTGGAGGGAACCCGTTCTCCCTCTTCAAGTAGCTTTTCCTGAGAGAGCAGGCCCTCGGCCGCGAGGGTGTGTGAGAGCATGGCCAGGGCTTCTGGAAGCATATTCTGAGGGAGACTCGGGATGGGGCAGAAGGCAGAACACCACTCGCCCCTTGTCTCAGGAAGCCAGCCCTGCGGCACACCTTTGCCTGGAGGCCTGATGGCTAGCCGACTTACTCGAAGTGGCAGCAGTGTAGACGGACCGTGTGGGCGCTAGAGTAGCGTCACTCTTGCTGCCGGTGGAAGCTCTTCCAGTGGGTGTGCGTGAAAGGCAGGGCAATGATCCCATCTTCCCGGGGTGCGAGCGTGAGAGCACTGCAAGTGAGTCCCAAACCGTTTCCTGAGTGAGACTCTGGCTGCGGCAGAACGCAGGACTCAACTCCCCACTTGTTTCAGGAAAGCAGGCCTGCACTTCTGCCGGCAGCTCTAATTGCTAGCGAAGAAACTGGAAGCAGGACCCGTGTGGAGAAACCGTGCTTTAGCTAGCGCCGACCTCTCTGAGGGAGGAAGGCGTGTATAGTGAACCGTGTGTGAGAGCCTCAGGCACGGCTAGCGTTCGTAAAAGCGAGGGAGAAGCAGGCCGGTGCGGAAGACAGGCACCCGTCCCTCGTCTCTTGCTACCTGAAGCTCACACCAACCCTCGAGGTCTGGTTGGAACTCTCAGTGTTCAACCCTGCCTTGAAAGAAACGAGCTCATAAGGAAGCCTACTTTCCCCTCACCGAGCCTGTCCTCAGCGCGGCCTCCTTCTCAACCGTGCTGGTGTGCGAATCTGGGGAGTGGATCCCGGCAGAACTTCCAGGGAGAAAGAGGCAGTGGGCCCAAGGCACCTCTCGACTCAACTCCTATTTCGCGAGCAGGCCTGTGAAGGAAGGCTGCTCTGGAACACACTGTTGTTTGGGGACGAGAGCAGAGCTTAACCATGTGTGTCTGGAATCCTTATGGACCCAGCCACTTACCACGAGGAATCCAAGAGCTAGAGGTACCGAAACTTAGATTGCAATGCTCGTCTTGAAGGTGGAAGGATTTGACAGGGTTCGAGGACGAGAGACTCGGGAACGGTTCCCGTCCGTCACACAGAGTGAGAAACAGGAGCGTGCAGCAGGCAGCTCTCACCCTCCTCTTGTTTCATGAAGCCACTCGCCTGGCCCCGTGTGTGCGTGCAGGTATAAAGGCAGCCACTCCCCTCGAACAGACAACCCTGGAGGGAACCCGTTCTCCCTCTTCAAGTAACCTTTCCTGAGACTGCAGGGCCTTGGCCGCGAGAGCGTGTGGGAGCTCCGCCAGGGCTTCTGGAAGCATATCCTGAGGGAGACTTGGGATGGGCAGAAGGCAGAACACGACTCGCCCCTTGTCTCAGGAAGCCAGCCCTGCGGCCCCGCTTTGCCTGGAGGTCTGATGGCTAGCTGACTTACTCAAAGAAGCAGCAGTGTAGAGGGACCGGGTGGTAGCTACACTAGCGTCACTCTTGCTGCCGGTGGAAGCTCTTCGAGTGGGTGTGCGTGAAAGGCAGGGCAATGATCCCATCTTCCCGGCGTGCGTGAGCGAGAGCACTGCAAGTGAGTCCCAAACGTTTCCTGAGTGAGACTCTGGCTGCGGCAGAACGCAGGACTCGACTCCCCGCTTGTTTCAGGAAAGGCACCTCTGCTTTCAGGTCTAATTGCTAGCGAAGGAATTCGAAGCACGACCCGTGTGTAGAAACTCTGCTTTAGAAACTGACGACCTCGCTGAGGGAGGAAGCCGACTCCTGTGTACCGTGGGTGAGAGCCTGGCGCACGGTTCCCGTTCAGAAAAGCGAGGGAGAAGGAGGCATGTACGGAGGGCAGACATCCCTCGGCCCGGCTCTTGCTACCTGAAGCTCACACCACCCCTCGAGGTGTGGTTGGAACTCTCAGTGCTCAACCCTGCCTTGAAAGAAACAAGCTCATAAGGAAGCCTAATTTCCCCTCAAGGAGCCTCTGCTCAGAGCGGCCTCCATGTCAACTGTGCTGGTGTGCCAACCTGGGGAGGGGATCCCGGCAGAACTTCCAGGGAGAAAGAGGCAGTCGGCCCAAGGCACCTCTCGACTCAACTCTTAGTTCGCGGGCAGACCTGTGAAGGAAGGCTGCTGTGAAACACCCTCTTCTTTGGGGAGCAGAGCACAGCTGAACCCTGTGTGTCTGCAATCCTTACGGACCCAGCCACTGAACACGAGGAATCCAAGCGATAGAGTTACCGAAACAGCTTGCATTGCTCGTCTTGAAGCTGGAGGGATTTGACAGGGTTCGAGGACGAGAGACTCGGGAACGGTTCACGACCGTCACACCGAGTGAGAAACAGGAGCGTGCAGCAGGCAGCTCTCACCCTCTTGTTTCATGAAGCCACTCGCCTGGTCCTGAGTGTGCGTGCAGGTATAAAGGCAGCCGCTCCCCTCGAAGAGACAACCCTGTAGGGAACCCGTTCTCCCTCTTCAAGGAGCCTTTCCTGAGACTGCAGACCCTTGGCCGCGAGGGTGTGTGGGAGCTCGGCCAGGGCTTCTGGAAGCATATCCTGAGGGACACTTGGGATGGGGCAGAAGGCAGAACACGACTCGCCCCTTCTCTCAGGAAGCCAGCCCTACGGCCCCGCTTTGCCTGGAGGTGTGATGGCTAGCTGACTTACTCAAAGAAGCAGCAGTGTAGAGGGACCGGGTGGTAGCTGCACTAGCGTCACTCTTGCTGTCGGTGGAAGCTCTTCCAGTGGGTGTGCGTGAAAGGCAGGGCAATGATCCCATCTTCCCGGGTGCGTGCGTGAGAGCACTGCAAGTGAGTCCCACACCGTTTCCTGAGTGAGACTCTGGCTGCGGCAGAACGCAGGACTCGACTCCCCGCTTGTTTCAGGAAAGGAGGCCTGCACTTCTGCCGGCAGTTTTAATTGCTAGAGAAGAAACTCAAAGCAGGACCCGTGTGGAGAAATCGTGCTTTAGCTAGCGCCGACCTCTCTGAGGGAGGTAGGCGGGTACAGTGTACCGTGTGTGAGAGCCTCGCGCACGGCTCCCGTTCAGAAAAGCGAGGGAGAAGGAGGCAGGTGCGGAGGGCAGGCACCCCTCGGCCCGGCTCTTGCTACCTGAAGCTCACACCACCGCTCGAGGTGTGGTTGGAACTCTCAGTGCTCAAACCTGCCTCGGAAGAAACAAGCTCATAAGGAAGCCTACTTTCCCCTCACGGAGCCTCTGCTCAGAGCGGCCTCCATGTCAACTGTGCTGGTGTGCCAACCTGGGGAGTGGATCCCGGCAGAACTTCCAGGGAGAAAGAGGCAGTGGGCCCAAGGCACCTCTCGCCTCAATTCCTATTTCGCGAGCAGACCTGTGAAGGAAGGCTGCTGTGAAACACCCTCTTGTTTGGGGAGCGGAGCACAGCTGAACCCTGTGTGTCTGCAATCCTTACGGACCCAACCACTGAACACGAGGAATCCAAGGGATAGAGTTACCGAAACTTAGCTTGCATTGCTCATCTTGAAGCTGGAGGGATTTGACAGGGTTCAAGGACGAGAGACTCGGGAACGGTTCCCGTCCGTCACACAGAGTGAGAAACAGGAGCGTGCAGCAGGCAGCTCTCACCCTCCTCTTGTTTCATGAGGCCACTCGCCTGGCCCCGTGTGTCCGTGCAGGCATAAAGGCACCCACTCCACTCGAACAGGCAACCCTGGAGGGAAACCCTTCCCCCTCTTCAAGTAGCCTTTCCTTCAGACTCTAGGCCCTTGGCCGCGAGGGTGTATGGGAGCACGGCCAGGGATTCTGGGGCATATTCTGAGGGAGACTCGGGATGGGGCCGAAGGCGGAACACGACTCCCCCCTTGTCTCAGGGAGCCGGCCCGGCGGCCCCGCTTCCCTTGAGGTTTGAGGGCTAGCGGACTTACTCGAAGAAGCAGCTGTGTAGAGGGACCGTGTGGAAGCTAGACTAGCGTCACTCTTGCTGAGGGTGGAAGCTCTTCCAGTGGGTGTGCGTGAAAGTCAGGGCAATGATCCCACCGTCCCGGGATGCGTGCGTGAGAGCACTGCAATGAGTCCCAAACTATTTCCTGAGTGAGACTCTGGCTGCGGCAGAACGCAGGACTCGACTCCCCGCTTGTTTCAAAAAGCAGGCCTGCAATTCTGCCGGCAGCTCTAATTGCTAGCGAAGAAACTCGAAGCAGGACCCGTGTGGAGAAACCGTGCTTTAGCTAGCGCCGACCTGTCTGAGGGAGGAAGGCGGGTACAGTGTACCGTGTGTGAGCGCCTCGCGCTCGGCTCCCGTTCGTAAAAGCGAGGGAGAGGCAGGCTGGTGTGGAAGGCAAGCACCCCTCGACTCGGCTCTTGGTACATGAAGCGCACACGACCCCTCGAGGTGTGGTTGGAACTCTCAGTGCTCAACCCTGTCTTGAAAGAAACAAGCTCATAAGGAAGGCTACTTGCCCCTCACCGAGTCTCTCCTCAGCGCAGCCTCATTTTCAACCGTGCTGGTGTGTCAACCTGGGGAGTGGATCCCGGCAGAACTTCCAGGGAGAAAGAGGCAGTGGGCCCAAGGCACCTCTCGACTCAACTCCTATTTCGCGAGCAGGCCTGTGAAAGAACGCTGCTCTGGAACACACTGTTGTTTGGGGAGGAGAGCACAGCCGAACCATGTGTGTCTGGAGTCCTCTTTAGGAACCCAGCCACTTACCACGAGGAATCCAAAGCTAGAGTTACCGAAACATAGCTTGCATTGCTCGTCTTGAAGCTGGAGAGTTGTGACAGGGTTCGAGGATGAGAGACTCGGGAACGGTTCCCGTCCGTCACACAGAGTGAGAAACAGGAGCGTGCAGCACGCAGCTCTCACCCTCTTCTTGTTTCATGACGCCACTCGCCTGGCCCCGTGTGTGCGTGCAGGTATAAAGGCAGCCACTCCCCTCGAACAGACAACCCTGGAGGGAACCCGTTCTCCCTCTTCAAGTAGCCTTTCCTGAGACTGCAGGCCCTTGGCCCCGAGGGTGTGTGGGAGCTCGGCCAGGGCTTCTGGAAGCATATTCTGAGGGAGACTTGGGATGGGGCAAAAGGCAGAACACGACTCGCCCCTTGTCTCAGGAAGCCAGCTCTACGGCCCCGCTTTGCCTGGAGGTGTGATGGCTAGCTGACTTACTCAAAGAAGCAGCAGTGTAGAGGGACCGGGTGGTTGCTACACTAGCGTCACTCTTGCTGTCGGTGGAAGCTCTTCCAGTGGGTGTGCGTGAAAGGCAGGGCAATGATCCCATCTTCCCGGGTGCGTGCGTGAGAGCACTGCAAGTGAGTCCCACACCGTTTCCTGAGTGAGACTCTGGCTGCGGCAGAACGCAGGACTCGACTCCCCGCTTGTTTCAGGAAAGGAGGCCTGCACTTCTGCCGGCAGTTTTAATTGCTAGAGAAGAAACTCAAAGCAGGACCCGTGTGGAGAAATCGTGCTTTAGCTAGCGCCGACCTCTCTGAGGGAGGTAGGCGGGTACAGTGTACCGTGTGTGAGAGCCTCGCGCACGGCTCCCGTTCGTAAAAGCGAGGGAGAGGCAGGCTGGTGCGGAAGGCAAGCACCTCCCGACTCGGCTCTTGCTACCTGAAGCTCACACCACCCCTCGAGGTGTGGTTGGAACTCTCAGTGCTCAACCCTGCCTTGAAAGCAACAAGCTCATAAGGAAGCCTACTTTCCCCTCACCGAGCCTCTCCTCAGCGCAGCCTCATTTTCAACCGTGCTGGTGTGCCAACCTGGGGAGTGGATCCCCGCAGAACTTCCAGGGAGAAAGAGGCAGTGGGCCCAAAGCACCTCTCGACTCAACTCCTATTTCGCGAGCAGGCCTGTGAAAGAAGGCTGCTCTGGAACGCCCTCTTGTTTGGAGAAGAGAGCACAGCTGAACCCTGTGTGTCTGGAATCCTTAGGGACCCAGCCACTTACCACGAGGTATCAAACGATAGAGTTACTGAAACTGAGCTTGCATTGCTCGTCTTGAAGCTGGAGGGATTTGACAGGGTTCGAGGACGAGAGACTCGGGAACGGTTCCCGTCCGTCACACAGAGTGAGACACAGGAGCGTGTAGCAGGCAGCTCTCACCCTCCTCTTTTTTCATGAGGCCACTCGCCTGGCCCCGTGTGTGCGTGCAGGCATAAGGGCAGACACTCCCCTCGAACAGACAACCCTGGAGGGAACCCGTTCTCCCTCTTCAAGTAGCTTTTCCTGAGACAGCAGGCCCTCGGCCGCGAGGGTGTGTGAGAGCATGGCCAGGGCTTCTGGAAGCATATTCTGAGGGAGACTCGGGATGGGGCAGAAGGCAGAACACCACTCGCCCCTTGTCTCAGGAAGCCAGCCCTGCGGCACACCTTTGCCTGGAGGCCTGATGGCTAGCCGACTTACTCGAAGTGGCAGCAGTGTAGACGGACCGTGTGGGCGCTAGAGTAGCGTCACTCTTGCTGCCGGTGGAAGCTCTTCCAGTGGGTGTGCGTGAAAGGCAGGGCAATGATCCCATCTTCCCGGGGTGCGAGCGTGAGAGCACTGCAAGTGAGTCCCAAACCGTTTCCTGAGTGAGACTCTGGCTGCGGCAGAACGCAGGACTCAACTCCCCACTTGTTTCAGGAAAGCAGGCCTGCACTTCTGCCGGCAGCTCTAATTGCTAGCGAAGAAACTGGAAGCAGGACCCGTGTGGAGAAACCGTGCTTTAGCTAGCGCCGACCTCTCTGAGGGAGGAAGGCGTGTATAGTGAACCGTGTGTGAGAGCCTCAGGCACGGCTAGCGTTCGTAAAAGCGAGGGAGAAGCAGGCCGGTGCGGAAGACAGGCACCCGTCCCTCGTCTCTTGCTACCTGAAGCTCACACCAACCCTCGAGGTCTGGTTGGAACTCTCAGTGTTCAACCCTGCCTTGAAAGAAACGAGCTCATAAGGAAGCCTACTTTCCCCTCACCGAGCCTGTCCTCAGCGCGGCCTCCTTCTCAACCGTGCTGGTGTGCGAATCTGGGGAGTGGATCCCGGCAGAACTTCCAGGGAGAAAGAGGCAGTGGGCCCAAGGCACCTCTCGACTCAACTCCTATTTCGCGAGCAGGCCTGTGAAGGAAGGCTGCTCTGGAACACACTGTTGTTTGGGGACGAGAGCAGAGCTTAACCATGTGTGTCTGGAATCCTTATGGACCCAGCCACTTACCACGAGGAATCCAAGAGCTAGAGGTACCGAAACTTAGATTGCAATGCTCGTCTTGAAGGTGGAAGGATTTGACAGGGTTCGAGGACGAGAGACTCGGGAACGGTTCCCGTCCGTCACACAGAGTGAGAAACAGGAGCGTGCAGCAGGCAGCTCTCACCCTCCTCTTGTTTCATGAAGCCACTCGCCTGGCCCCGTGTGTGCGTGCAGGTATAAAGGCAGCCACTCCCCTCGAACAGACAACCCTGGAGGGAACCCGTTCTCCCTCTTCAAGTAACCTTTCCTGAGACTGCAGGGCCTTGGCCGCGAGAGCGTGTGGGAGCTCCGCCAGGGCTTCTGGAAGCATATCCTGAGGGAGACTTGGGATGGGCAGAAGGCAGAACACGACTCGCCCCTTGTCTCAGGAAGCCAGCCCTGCGGCCCCGCTTTGCCTGGAGGTCTGAGGGCTAGCTGACTTACTCAATGAAGCAGCAGTGTAGAGGGACCGGGTGGTAGCTACACTAGCGTCACTCTTGCTGGCGGTGGAAGCTCTTCGAGTGGGTGTGCGTGAAAGGCAGGGCAATGATCCCATCTTCCCGGGGTGCGTGAGCGAGAGCCCTGCAAGTGAGTCCCAAACGTTTCCTGAGTGAGACTCTGGCTGCGGCAGAACGCAGGACTCGACTCCCCGCTTGTTTCAGGAAAGGCACCTCTGCTGGCAGGTCTAATTGCTAGCGAAGGAATTCGAAGCACGCCCCGTGTGTAGAAACTCTGCTTTAGAAACTGACGACCTCGCTGAGGGAGGAAGCCGACTCCTGTGTACCGTGGGTGAGAGCCTGGCGCACGGTTCCCGTTCAGAAAAGCGAGGGAGAAGGAGGCATGTACGGAGGGCAGACATCCCTCGGCCCGGCTCTTGCTACCTGAAGCTCACACCACCCCTCGAGGTGTGGTTGGAACTCTCAGTGCTCAACCCTGCCTTGAAAGAAACAAGCTCATAAGGAAGCCTAATTTCCCCTCAAGGAGCCTCTGCTCAGAGCGGCCTCCATGTCAACTGTGCTGGTGTGCCAACCTGGGGAGGGGATCCCGGCAGAACTTCCAGGGAGAAAGAGGCAGTCGGCCCAAGGCACCTCTCGACTCAACTCTTAGTTCGCGGGCAGACCTGTGAAGGAAGGCTGCTGTGAAACACCCTCTTCTTTGGGGAGCAGAGCACAGCTGAACCCTGTGTGTCTGCAATCCTTACGGACCCAGCCACTGAACACGAGGAATCCAAGCGATAGAGTTACCGAAACAGCTTGCATTGCTCGTCTTGAAGCTGGAGGGATTTGACAGGGTTCGAGGACGAGAGACTCGGGAACGGTTCACGACCGTCACACCGAGTGAGAAACAGGAGCGTGCAGCAGGCAGCTCTCACCCTCTTGTTTCATGAAGCCACTCGCCTGGTCCTGAGTGTGCGTGCAGGTATAAAGGCAGCCGCTCCCCTCGAAGAGACAACCCTGTAGGGAACCCGTTCTCCCTCTTCAAGTAACCTTTCCTGAGACTGCAGGCCCTTGGCCGCGAGGGTGTGTGGGAGCTCGGCCAGGGCTTCTGGAAGCATATTCTGAGGGAGACTTGGGATGGGGCAGAAGGCAGAACACGACTCGCCCCTTCTCTCAGGAAGCCAGCCCTGCGGCCCCGCGTTGCCTGGAGGTCTGATGGCTAGCTGACTTACTCAAAGAAGCAGCAGTGTAGAGGGACCGGGTGGTAGCTACACTAGCGTCACTCTTGCTGGCGGTGGAAGCTCTTCGAGTGGGGGTGCGTGAAAGGCAGGGCAATGATCCCATCTTCCCGGGGTGTGTGAGCGAGAACACTGCAAGTGAGTCCCAAACGTTTCCTGAGTGAGACTCTGGCTGCGGCAGAACGCAGGACTCGACTCCCCGCTTGTTTCAGGAAAGGCACCTCTGCTTTCAGGTCTAATTGCTAGCGAAGGAATTCGAAGCACGACCCGTGTGTAGAAACTCTGCTTTAGAAACTGACGACCTCGCTGAGGGAGGAAGCCGACTCCTGTTTACCGGGAGTGAGAGCCTGGCGCACGGTTCCCGTTCAGAAAAGTGAGGGAGAAGGAGGCAGGTGCGGAGGGCAGGCACCCCTCGGCCCGGCTCTTGCTACCTGAAGCTCACACCACCGCTCGAGGTGTGGTTGGAACTCTCAGTGCTCAACCCTGCCTCGGAAGAAACAAGCTCATAAGGAAGCCTACTTTCCCCTCACGGAGCCTCTGCTCAGAGCGCCCTCCATGTCAACTGTGCTGGTGTGCCAACCTGGGGAGTGGATCCCGGCAGAACTTCCAGGGAGAAAGAGGCAGTGGGCCCAAGGCACCTCTCGCCTCAATTCCTATTTTGCGAGCAGACCTGTGAAGGAAGGCTGCTGTGAAACACCCTCTTGTTTGGGGAGCGGAGCACAGCTGAACCCTGTGTGTCTGCAATCCTTACGGACCCAACCACTGAACACGAGGAATCCAAGCGATAGAGTTACCGAAACTTAGCTTGCATTGCTCGTCTTGAAGCTGGAGGGATTTGACAGGGTTCAAGGACGAGAGACTCGGGAACGGTTCCCGTCCGTCACACAGAGTGAGAAACAGGAGCGTGCAGCAGGCAGCTCTCACCCTCCTCTTGTTTCATGAGGCCACTCGCCTGGCCCCGTGTGTCCGTGCAGGCATAAAGGCACCCACTCCACTCGAACAGGCAACCCTGGAGGGAAACCGTTCTCCCTCTTCAAGTAGACTTTCCTTCAGACTCTAGGCCCTTGGCCGCGAGGGTGTATGGGAGCACGGCCAGGGATTCTGGGGCATATTCTGAGGGAGACTCGGGATGGGGCCGAAGGCGGAACACGACTCCCCCCTTGTCTCAGGGAGCCGGCCCGGCGGCCCCGCTTCCCTTGAGGTTTGAGGGCTAGCAGACTTACTCGAAGAAGCAGCTGTGTAGAGGGACCGTGTGGAAGCTAGACTAGCGTCACTCTTGCTGAGGGTGGAAGCTCTTCCAGAGGGTGTGCGTGAAAGTCAGGGCAATGATCCCACCGTCCCGGGATGCGTGCGTGAGAGCACTGCAAGTGAGTCCCAAACTATTTCCTGAGTGAGACTCTGGCTGCGGCAGAACGCAGGACTCGACTCCCCGCTTGTTTCAAAAAGCAGGCCCGCAATTCTGCCGGCAGCTCTAATTGCTAGCGAAGAAACTCGAAGCAGGACCCGTGTGGAGAAACCGTGCTTTAGCTAGCGCCGACCTGTCTGAGGGAGGAAGGCGGGTACAGTGTACCGTGTGTGAGCGCCTCGCGCTCGGCTCCCGTTCGTAAAAGCGAGGGAGAGGCAGGCTGGTGCGGAAGGCAAGCACCCCTCGACTCGGCTCTTGGTACATGAAGCGCACATGACCCCTCGAGGTGTGGTTGGAACTCTCAGTGCTCAACCCTGTCTTGAAAGAAACAAGCTCATAAGGAAGGCTACTTGCCCCTCACCGAGTCTCTCCTCAGCGCAGCCTCATTTTCAACCGTGCTGGTGTGCCAACCTGGGGAGTGGATCCCCGCAGAACTTCCAGGGAGAAAGAGGCAGTGGGCCCAAGGCACCTCTCGACTCAACTCCTATTTCGCGAGCAGGCCTGTGAAAGAACGCTGCTCTGGAACACACTGTTGTTTGGGGAGGAGAGCAAAGCCGAACCATGTGTGTCTGGAATCCTCTTTAGGGACCCAGCCACTTACCACGAGGAATCCAAAGCTAGAGTTACCGAAACATAGCTTGCATTGCTCGTCTTGAAGCTGGAGAGTTGTGACAGGGTTCGAGGATGAGAGACTCGGGAACGGTTCCCGTCCGTCACACAGAGTGAGAAACAGGAGCGTGCAGCACGCAGCTCTCACCCTCTTCTTGTTTCATGACGCCACTCGCTTGGCCCCGTGTGTGCGTGCAGGTATAAAGGCAGCCACTCCCCTCGAACAGACAACCCTGGAGGGAACCCGTTCTCCCTCTTCAAGTAGCCTTTCCTGAGACTGCAGGCCCTTGGCCCCGAGGGTGTGTGGGAGCTCGGCCAGGGCTTCTGGAAGCATATTCTGAGGGAGACTTGGGATGGGGCAAAAGGCAGAACACGACTCGCCCCTTATCTCAGGAAGCCAGCCCTACGGCCCCGCTTTGCCTGGAGGTGTGATGGCTAGCTGACTTACTCAAAGAAGCAGCAGTGTAGAGGGACCGGGTGGTAGCTACACTAGCGTCACTCTTGCTGTCGGTGGAAGCTCTTCCAGTGGGTGTGCGTGAAAGGCAGGGCAATGATCCCATCTTCCCGGGTGCGTGCGTGAGAGCACTGCAAGTGAGTCCCACACCGTTTCCTGAGTGAGACTCTGGCTGCGGCAGAACGCAGGACTCGACTCCCCGCTTGTTTCAGGAAAGGAGGCCTGCACTTCTGCCGGCAGTTTTAATTGCTAGCGAAGAAACTCGAAGCAAGACCCGTGTGGACAAATCGTGCTTTAGCTAGCGCCGACCTCTCTGAGGGAGGTAGGCGGGTACAGTGTACCGTGTGTGAGAGCCTCGCGCACGGCTCCCGTTCAGAAAAGCGAGGGAGAAGGAGGCAGGTGCGGAGGGCAGGCACCCCTCGGCCCGGCTCTTGCTACCTGAAGCTCACACCACCGCTCGAGGTGTGGTTGGAACTCTCAGTGCTCAAACCTGCCTCGGAAGAAACAAGCTCATAAGGAAGCCTACTTTCCCCTCACGGAGCCTCTGCTCAGAGCGGCCTCCATGTCAACTGTGCTGGTGTGCCAACCTGGGGAGTGGATCCCGGCAGAACTTCCAGGGAGAAAGAGGCAGTGGGCCCCAGGCACCTCTCGCCTCAATTCCTATTTCGCGAGCAGACCTGTGAAGGAAGGCTGCTGTGAAACACCCTCTTGTTTGGGGAGCGGAGCACAGCTGAACCCTGTGTGTCTGGAATCCTTACGGACCCAACCACTGAACACGAGGAATCCAAGCGATAGAGTTACCGAAACTTAGCTTGCATTGCTCCTCTTGAAGCTGGAGGGATTTGACAGGGTTCAAGGACGAGAGACTCGGGAACGGTTCCCGTCCGTCACACAGAGTGAGAAACGGGAGCGTGCAGCAGGCAGCTCTCACCCTCCTCTTGTTTCATGTGGCCACTCGCCTGGCCCCGTGTGTCCGTGCAGGCATAAAGGCACCCACTCCACTCGAACAGACAACCCTGGAGGGAAACCGTTCTCCCTCTTCAAGTAGCCTTTCCTTCAGACTCTAGGCCCTTGGCCGCGAGGGTGTATGGGAGCACGGCCAGGGATTCTGGGGCATATTCTGAGGGAGACTCGGGATGGGGCCGAAGGCAGAACACGACTCCCCCCTTGTCTCAGGGAGCCGGCCCGGCGGCCCCGCTTCCCTTGAGGTTTGAGGGCTAGCGGACTTACACGAAGAAGCAGCTGTGTAGAGGGACCGTGTGGAAGCTAGACTAGCGTCACTCTTGCTGAGGGTGAAAGCTCTTCCAGTGGGTGTGCGTGAAAGGCAGGGCAATGATCCCATCGTCCCGGGGTGCGTGCGTGAGAGCACTGCAAGTGAGTCCCAAACTATTTCCTGAGTGAGACTCTGGCTGCGGCAGAACGCAGGACTCGACTCCCCGCTTGTTTCAAGAAAGCAGGCCTGCACTTCTGCCGGCAACTCTATTTGCTAGCGAAGAATCTCGAAGCAGGACCCGTGTGGAGAAACCGTGCTTTAGCTAGCGCCGACCTCTCTGAGGGAGGAAGGCGGGTACAGTGTACCGTGTCTGAGAGCCTCGCGCTCGGCTCCCGTTCGTAAAAGCGAGGGAGAGGCAGGCTGGTGCGGAAGGCAAGCACCTCCCGACTCGGCTCTTGCTACCTGAAGCTCACACCACCCCTCGAGGTGTGGTTGGAACTCTCAGTGCTCAACCCTGCCTTGAAAGCAACAAGCTCATAAGGAAGCCTACTTTCCCCTCACCGAGCCTCTCCTCAGCGCAGCCTCATTTTCAACCGTGCTGGTGTGCCAACCTGGGGAGTGGATCCCCGCAGAACTTCCAGGGAGAAAGAGGCAGTGGGCCCAAAGCACCTCTCGACTCAACTCCTATTTCGCGAGCAGGCCTGTGAAAGAAGGCTGCTCTGGAACGCCCTCTTGTTTGGAGAAGAGAGCACAGCTGAACCCTGTGTGTCTGGAATCCTTAGGGACCCAGCCACTTACCACGAGGTATCAAACGATAGAGTTACTGAAACTGAGCTTGCATTGCTCGTCTTGAAGCTGGAGGGATTTGACAGGGTTCGAGGACGAGAGACTCGGGAACGGTTCCCGTCCGTCACACACAGTGAGACACAGGAGCGTGTAGCAGGCAGCTCTCACCCTCCTCTTTTTTCATGAGGCCACTCGCCTGGCCCCGTGTGTGCGTGCAGGCATAAGGGCAGACACTCCCCTCGAACAGACAACCCTGGAGGGAACCCGTTCTCCCTCTTCAAGTAGCTTTTCCTGAGACAGCAGGCCCTCGGCCGCGAGGGTGTGTGAGAGCATGGCCAGGGCTTCTGGAAGCATATTCTGAGGGAGACTCGGGATGGGGCAGAAGGCAGAACACCACTCGCCCCTTGTCTCAGGAAGCCAGCCCTGCGGCACACCTTTGCCTGGAGGCCTGATGGCTAGCCGACTTACTCGAAGTAGCAGCAGTGTAGACGGACCGTGTGGGCGCTAGAGTAGCGTCACTCTTGCTGCCGGTGGAAGCTCTTCCAGTGGGTGTGCGTGAAAGGCAGGGCAATGATCCCATCTTCCCGGGGTGCGAGCGTGAGAGCACTGCAAGTGAGTCCCAAACCGTTTCCTGAGTGAGACTCTGGCTGCGGCAGAACGCAGGACTCAACTCCCCACTTGTTTCAGGAAAGCAGGCCTGCACTTCTGCCGGCAGCTCTAATTGCTAGCGAAGAAACTGGAAGCAGGACCCGTGTGGAGAAACCGTGTTTTAGCTAGCGCCGACCTCTCTGAGGGAGGAAGGCGTGTATAGTGAACCGTGTGTGACAGCCTCAGGCACGGCTAGCGTTCGTAAAAGCGAGGGAGAAGCAGGCCGGTGCGGAAGACAGGCACCCGTCCCTCGTCTCTTGCTACCTGAAGCTCACACCAACCCTCGAGGTCTGGTTGGAACTCTCAGTGCTCAACCCTGCCTTGAAAGAAACGAGCTCATAAGGAAGCCTACTTTCCCCTCACTGAGCCTGTCCTCAGCGCGGCCTCCTTCTCAACCGTGCTGGTGTGCGAATCTGGGGAGTGGATCCCCGCAGAACTTCCACGGAGAAAGAGGCAGTGGGCCCAAGGCACCTCTCGACTCAACTCCTATTTCGTAAGCAGGCCTGTGAAGGAAGGCTGCTCTGGAACATACTGTTGTTTGGGGACGAGAGCAGAGCTTAACCATGTGTGTCTGGAATCCTTATGGACCCAGCCACTTACCACGAGGAATCCAAGAGCTAGAGGTACCGGAACTTAGATTGCATTGCTCGTCTTGAAGGTGGAAGGATTTGACAGGGTTCGAGGACGAGAGACTCGGGAACGGTTCCCGTCCATCACACAGAGTGAGAAACAGGAGCGCGCAGCAGGCAGCTCTCACCCTCCTCTTGTTTCATGAAGCCACTCGCCTGGCCCCGTGTGTGCATGCAGGTATAAAGGCAGCCACTCCCCTCGAACAGACAACCCTGGAGGGAACCCGTTCTCCCTCTTCAAGTAGCCTTTCCTGAGACTGCAGGCCCTTGGCCGCGAGGGTGTGTGGGAGCTCGGCCAGGGCTTCTGGAAGCATATTCTGAGGGAGACTTGGGATGGGGCAGAAGGCAGAACACGACTCGCCCCTTCTCTCAGGAAGCCAGCCCTGCGGCCGCGCGTTGCCTGGAGGTCTGATGGCTAGCTGACTTACTCAAAGAAGCAGCAGTGTAGAGGGACCGGGTGGTAGCTACACTAGCGTCACTCTTGCTGGCGGTGGAAGCTCTTCGAGTGGGGGTGCGTGAAAGGCAGGGCAATGATCCCATCTTCCCGGGGTGTGTGAGCGAGAACACTGCAAGTGAGTCCCAAACGTTTCCTGAGTGAGACTCTGGCTGCGGCAGAACGCAGGACTCGACTCCCGCTTGTTTCAGGAAAGGCACCTCTGCTTTCAGGTCTAATTGCTAGCGAAGGAATTCGAAGCACGACCCGTGTGTAGAAACTCTGCTTTAGAAACTGACGACCTCGCTGAGGGAGGAAGCCGACTCCTGTGTACCGTGTGTGAGAGCCTGGCGCACGGTTCCCGTTCAGAAAAGCGAGGAAGAAGGAGGCAGGTGCGGAGGGCAGGCACCCCTCGGCCCGGCTCTTGCTACCTGAAGCTCACACCACCGCTCGAGGTGTGGTTGGAACTCTCAGTGCTCAACCCTGCCTTGGAAGAAACAAGCTCATAAGGAAGCCTACTTTCCCCTCACGGAGCCTCTGCTCAGAGCGGCCTCCGTGTCAACTCTGCTGGTGTGCCAACCTGGGGAGTGGATCCCGGCAGAACTTCCAGGGAGAAAGAGGCAGTGGGCCCAAGGCACCTCTCGCCTCAATTCCTATTTCGCGAGCAGACCTGTGAAGGAAGGCTGCTGTGAAACACCCTCTTGTTTGGGGAGCGGAGCACAGCTGAACCCTGTGTGTCTGAAAACCTTACGGACCCAACCACTGAACACGAGGAATCCAAGCGATAGAGTTACCGAAACTTAGCTTGCATTGCTCGTCTTGAAGCTGGAGGGATTTGACAGGGTTCAAGGACGAGAGGCTCGGGAACGGTTCCCGTCCGTCACACAGAGTGAGAAACAGGAGCGTGCAGCAGGCAGCTCTCACCCTCCTCTTGTTTCATGTGGCCACTCGCCTGGCCCCGTGTGTCCGTGCAGGCATAAAGGCACCCACTCCCCTCGAACAGACAACCCTGGAGGGAAACCGTTCTCCCTCTTCAAGTAGACTTTCCTTCAGACTCTAGGCCCTTGGACGCGAGGGTGTATGGGAGCACGGCCAGGGATTCTGGGGCATATTCTGAGGGAGACTCGGGATGGGGCCGAAGGCAGAACACGACTCCCCCCTTGTCTCAGGGAGCCGGCCCGGCGGCCCCACTTCCCTTGAGGTTTGAGGGCTAGCGGACTTACTCGAAGAAGCAGCTGTGTAGAGGGACCGTGTGGAAGCTAGACTAGCGTCACTCTTGCTGAGGGTGGAAGCTCTTCCAGTGGGGGTGCGTGAAAGTCAGGGCAATGATCCCATCGTCCCGGGGTGCGTGCGTGAGAGCACTGCAAGTGAGTCCCAAACTATTTCCTGAGTGAGACTCTGGCTGCGGCAGAACGCAGGACTCGACTCCCCGCTTGTTTCAAGAAAGCAGGCCTGCACTTCTGCCGGCAGCTCTAATTGCTAGCGAAGAAACTCGAAGCAGGACCCGTGTGGAGAAACCGTGCTTTAGGTAGCGCCGACCTCTCTGAGGGAGGAAGGCGGGTACAGTGTACCGTGTGTGAGAGCCTCGCGCTCGGCTCCCGTTCGTAAAAGAGAGGGAGAGGCAGGCTGGTGCAGAAGGCAAGCACCTCCCGACTCGGCTCTTGCTATCTGAACCACACACCACCCCTCGAGGTGTGGTTGGAACTCTCAGTGCTCAAACCTGCCTTGAAAGAAACAAGCTCATAAGGAAGGCTACTTTCCCCTCACGGAGCCTCTCCTCAGCGCAGCCTCATTTTCAACCGTGCTGGTGTGCCAACCTGGGGAGTGGATCCCGGCAGAACTTCCAGGGAGAAAGAGCCAGTGGGCCCAAAGCACCTCTCGACTCAACTCCTTTTTCGCGAGGAGGCCTCTGAAAGAACCCTGCTCTGGAACACACTGTTGTTTGGGGAGGAGAGGACAGCAGAACCATGTGTGTCTGGAATCCTTAGGGACCCAGCCACTTACCACGAGGAATCCAAGAGCTAGAGTTACCGAAACTTAGCTTGCATTGCTCGTCTTGAAGCTGGAAGGATCTGACAGTGTTCGAGGACGAGAGACTCGGGAACGGTTCCCGTCCGTCACACCGAGTGAGAAAGAGGAGATTGCAGGAGGCAGCTCTCACCCTCCTCTTGTTTCATGAAGCCACTCGCCTGTTCCTGAGTGTGCGTGCAGGTATAAAGGCAGCCACTCCCCTCGAACAGACAACCCTGGAGGGTACTCGTTCTACCTCTTCAAGTAACCTTTCCTGAGATTGCAGAGCCTTGGCCGCGAGAGTGTGTGGGAGCTCGGCCAGGGCTTCTGGAAGCATATCCTGAGGGAGACTTGGGATGGGGCAGAAGGCAGAACACGACTCGCCCCTTGTCTCAGGAAGCCAGCCCTGCGGCCCCGCTTTGCCTGGAGGTCTGATGGCTAGCTGACTTACTCAAATAAGCAGCAGTGTAGAGGGACCGGGTGGTAGCTACACTAGCGTCACTCTTGTGGCGGTGGAAGCTCTTCGAGTGGGTGTGCGTGAAAGGCAGGGCAATGATCTCATCGTCCGGGGTGCGTGCGTGAGAGCACTGCAAGTGAGTCCCAAACTATTTCCTGAGTGAGACTCTGGCTGCGGCAGAACGCAGGACTCGACTCCCTGCTTGTTTCAAGAAAGCAGGCCTGCACTTCTGCCGGCAGCTCTAATTGCTAGCGAAGAAACTCGAAGCAGGACCCGTGTGGAGAAACCGTGCTTTAGGTAGCGCCGACCTCTCTGAGGGAGGAAGGCGGGTACAGTGTACCGTGTCTGAGAGCCTCGCGCTCGGCTCCCGTTCGTAAAAGAGAGGGAGAGGCAGGCTGGTGTAGAAGGCAAGCACCTCCCGACTCGGCTCTTGCTACCTGAAGCACACACCACCCCTCGAGGTGTGGTTGGAACTCTCAGTGCTCAAACCTGCCTTGAAAGAAACAAGCTCATAAGGAAGGCTACTTTCCCCTCACCGAGCCTCTCCTCAGCGCAGCCTCATTTTCAACCGTGCTGGTGTGCGAATCTGGGGAGTGGATCCCGGCAGAACTTCCAGGGAGAAAGAGGCAGTGGGCCCAAGGCACCTCTCGACTCAACTCCTATTTCGCGAGCAGGCCTGTGAAGGAAGGCTGCTCTGGAACACACTGTTGTTTGGGGAGGAGAGCACAGCTTAACCATGTGTGTCTGGAATCCTTACGGACCCAGCCACTTACCACGAGGAATCCAAGAGGTACAGTTACCGAAACTTAGCTTGCATTGCTCGTCTTGAAGCTAGAGAGATTTGACAGGGTTCGAGGACGAGAGACTCGGGAACGGTTCCCGTTCGTCACACCAAGTGAGAAACAGGAGCGTGCAGCAGGCAGCTCTCACCCTCCTCTTGTTTCATGAAGCCACTCACCTGGCCCCGTGTGTGCGTGCAGGTATAAAGGCAGCCACTCCCCTCGAACAGACAACCCTGGAGGGAACCCGTTCTCCCTCTTCAAGTAGCCTTTCCTGAGACTGCAGGCCCTTGGCCGCGAGAGTGTGTGGGAGCTCAGCCAGGGCTTCTGGAAGCATATTCTGAGGGAGACTCGGGATGGGGCAGAAGGCAGAACACGACTCGCCCCTTGTCTCAGGAAGCCAGCCCGGCGGCCCCGCTTTGCCTGGAGGTCTGATGGCTAGCTGACTTACTCAAAGAAGCAGCAGTGTAGAGGGACCGCGTGGTAGCTACACTAGCGTCACTCTTGCTGGCGGTGGAAGCTCTTCGAGTGGGGGTGCGTGAAAGGCAGGGCAATGATCCCATCTTCCCGGGGTGTGTGCGTGAGAGCACTTCAAGTGAGTCCCAAACCGTTTTCTGAGTGAGACTCTGGCTGCGGCAGAACGCAGGACTCGACTCCCCGCTTGTTTCAGGAAAGCAGGCCTGCACCTCTGCTGGGAGGTCTAATTGCTAGCGAAGGAATTCGAAGCACGACCCGTGTGTAGAAACTCTGCTTCACATACTGACGATCTCGCTGAGGGAGGAAGCCGACTCCTGTGTACCGTGGGTGAGAGCCTGGCGCTCGGTTCCCGTTCAGAAAAGCGAGGGAGAAGGAGGCAGGTGCGGAGGGCAGGCACCCCTCGGCCCGGCTCTTGCTACTTGAAGCTCACACCACCGCTCGAGGTGTGGTTGGAACTCTCAGTGCTCAACCCTGCCTTGGAAGAAACAAGGTCATAAGGAAGCCTACTTTCCCCTCACGGAGCCTCTGCTCAGGGCGGCCTCCATGTCAACTGTGCTGGTGTGCCAACCTGGGGAGTGGATCCCGGCAGAACTTCCAGGGAGAAAGAGGCAGTCGGCCCAAGGCACCTCTCGACTCAACTCCTATTTCGCGAGCAGACCTGTGAAGGAAGGCTGCTGTGAAACACCCTCTTGTTTGGGGCGCAGAGCACAGCTGAACCCTGTGTGTCTTTAATCCTTACGGACCCAGCCACTGAACACGAGGAATCCAAGCGATAGAGTTACCGAAACTTAGCTTGCATTGCTCCTCTTGAAGCTGGAGGGATTTGACAGGGTTCGAGGACGAGAGACTCGGGAACGGTTCACGACCGTCACACCGAGTGAGAAACAGGAGCGTGCAGCAGGCAGCTCTCACCCTCCTCTTGTTTCATGTAGCCACTCGCCTGGCCCCGTGTGTGCGTGCAGGTATAAAGGCAGCCACTCCCCTCGAACAGACAACCCTGGAGGGAACCCGTTCTCCCTCTTCAAGGAGCCTTTCCTGAGACTGCAGGCCCTTGGCCGCGAGGGTGTGTGGGAGCTCGGCCAGGGCTTCTGGAAGCATATTCTGAGGGAGCCTCGGGATGGGGCAGAAGGCAGAACACGACTCGTCCCTTGTCTCAGGAAGCCAGCCCTGCGGCCCCGCTTGGCCTGGAGGTCTGATGGCTAGCTCACTTACTCCAAGAAGCAGCAGTGTAGAGGGACCGGGTGGTAGCTACACTAGCGTCACTCTTGCTGGCAGTGGAAGCTCTTCGAGTGGGTGTGCGTGAAAGGCAGGGCAATGATTCCATCTTCCCGGGGTGCGTGCGTGAGAACACTGCAAGTGAGTCCCCCACCGTTTCCTCAGTGAGACTCTGGCTGCGGCAGAACGCAGGACTCGACTCCCCGCTTGTTTCAGGAAAGCAGGCCTGCACTTCTGCCGGCAGCTCTAATTGGTAGTGAAGAAACTCGAAGCAGGACCTGTGTGGAGAAACCGTGCTTTAGCTAGCGCCGACTTCTCTGAGGGAGGAAGGCGGGTACGGTGTACCGTGTGTGAGAGCCTCGCACACGGCTCCCGTTCGTAAAGGCGAGGGAGAGGCAGGCCGGTGCGGAAGACGGGCACCCCTCGGCTCGGCTCTTGCTACCTGAAGCTCACACCACCCCTCGAGGGGTGGTTGGAACTCTCAGTGCTCAAACCTGCCTTGAAAGAAACAAGCTCATAAGGAAGCCTACTTTCCCCTTACCTAGCCTCTCCTCAGCGCAGCCTCATTTTCAACCGTGCTGTTGTGCAAACCTGGGGAGTGGATCCCCGTAGAACTTCCAGGGAGAAAGAGGCAGTGGGCCCAAGGCACCTCTCGACTCAACTCCAATTTCGTGAGCAGGCCTGTGAAGGAAGGCTGCTCTGGAACACCCTTTTGTTTGGGTAGGAGAGCACAGCTGAGCCCTGTGTGTCTGGAATCCTTACGGACCTAGCCGCTTACCACGAGGAATCCAATGGATAGAGTTACCGAATCTTAGCTTGCATTTCTCGTCTTGAAGCCCAAGGGATTTCACAGGGTTCGAGGAGGAGAGACTCGGGAACGGTTCCCGTCCGTCACACCGAGTGAGAAACAGGAGCGTGCCACATACAGCTCTCACCCTCCTCTTGTTTCATGAGGCCAGTCGCGTGGTCCCCTGTGTGGGTACAGGCGTAAAAGGCAGCCACCCCACTTTAAAAGACAACACTGAAGATAACCCGTTCTTCCTCTTCAAGTAGCCTTCCTCTGACTGGAGATCCTTGGCCGCGAGTGTGTGTTGGACACAATCAGGGCTTCTGGAAGCTTATTCTGAGGGAAATTCGGGATGGGGTAGAAGGCAGAACACTACTCGCCCCTTGTCTCAGGGAACCAGCCCTGCGGCCCCGCTTTGCCTGGAGGTCTGATGGCTATTGGACTAACTCAAAGAAGCAGCAGTGTAGAGGGACCGTGTGGAAGCTAGAGTAGCGGCACTCTCGCTGGCGGTGGAAGCACTTCCAGTGGGTGTCCGCAAAAGCCTGGGCAACGATCCCATCTTCCCGCGGTGCATGCGTGAGCGCACTGCATGTGAGTCACAAACCGTTTCTGAGTGAGAGTCTGGCTTCATCAGAACGCAGAACTCGACTCCTCGCTTGTTTCAGGAAAGCAGCCCTGCACTTCTGCAGGCAGGTCTAATTGCTAGCGTACTAAAATCATAACCCGTGTGGAGAAACCGTGCTTTAGCTAGCACCGACCTCTCTGAGTGAGGAAGGCTTGTACAGAATCGTGAGTGAGAGACTGTTGCACGGCTCCCGTTCGTAAAAGCGAGGGAGAAGCAGGCCGGTGTGGAAGACAGGCACCCCTCAGCTCGGCTCTTGCTACCTAAAGCTGACACCACCGCTCAACGTGTGGTTGGAACGCTCAGTGCTCAACCCTGCCTTGGAAGAAACAAGCCCATGAGGAAGCCCAGTTTCCCCTCTCGGAGCCTCTCCTCAGGGCGGCCTCCTTTTCAACTGTGCTGGTGTGCCAATCTGGGGAGTGGGTCCCAGCAGAACTCCAAGGGAGAAAGAAGCAGTGGGTCCAATGCACCTCTCGACTCAACTCCTCTTTCGCGACGCCAGGGCGATGCCACCGGCCCCTCTGTGTGCTGAATCCTAAGTGCCATCCACCTTAGCGCCAAGGAACACAAGGTTTGAGGACCCCGAGCCTCAGCCAGGAACGCCCTTCTTGAGCGCCATCTTCACGTCTTGTGTGTTTTGGTGAAAGCAGGCGGAACGGGACCTGGACGTTACCCTGACTCTGAAGAGGCCTGTGAAGGAAGGCTGCTCTCGACCCCCCTCTTGTTTGGGGAGGTGAGCACGGCTGTACCCTGTGTGCCTGGGTGTCGTAGGGACCCGGCCACTACCACGAAGAATGCAAGCGGTAGAATTACCGAACTTTAGCTAGCATTGCTGGTCTTGAAGCTGGAGGGATTTGACAGCATTCGAGGAGGAGAGACCGGGGAACGGGTACCAAACATGACACCGAGTGAGAAAAAGGAGCGTGTAGCAGGCAGCTGTCACCCACCTCTTGTTTCATGAGGCCAGTCGCGTGGCCCCATGTGTGCGTACAGGCGAAAATCTAGCCACCCCACTTGAGAAGACATCACTGGAGAGAACCTTTTCTTCTGCTTCAAGTAGCCTTTTCCGAGACTGGAGGTCCTTGGCCGCGAGGGTGCACGGGAGTACGGCCAGGGCTTCTGGAAGCATATTCTGAGGGAGAATCGGGATGGGGCAGAGGGCAGAACACGACTCGCCCCTTGTCTCAGGGAGTAAGCCCTGCGGCCCCGCGTTGCCAGGAGGTCTGATGGCTAGCGGACTACCTCGAAGAAGCAGCATTGTAGGGACCGTGTGGTAGCTAGAGTAGCGACACTCTTGCGGGCAGTGGAAGCACTTCCACTGGGTGTGCACGAAAGCCTGGGCAAAGATCCCATCTTCCCCGGGTGCATGCGTGAGAGCACTGCAAGTGAGTCCCAAACCGTTTCCTGAGTGCGACTCTGGCTGCGGCAGAACACAGGACTCGACTCCCCGCTTGTTTCAGGAAGGCAGCCCTGAGGTTCCACTTCTGCAGGGAGGTCTAATTGTTAGCGTACTAACTCAAAGCATAACCTGTGTGGAGAAACCGTGCTTTAGCTAGCGCCGACCTCTCTCAGGGAGAAAGGCGGGTACAGTGTACCGTGGGTGAGAGCCTGGCGCACGGCTCCCGTTCGTAAAAGTGAGGAAGAAGCAGGCGGTGTGGAAGGCAGGCACCCCTCGGCTCGGCTCTTGCTACCTGAAGCTAACACCACCTCTTGACGTGTGGTTGGAATGCTCAGTGCTCAACCCTGCCTTGGAAGAAACAAGCCCATAAGGAAGCCCAGTTTCCCCTCATGGAGACTCTCCTCAGGGCGGCCTCTTATTCATCTGTGCTGCTCTGCCAACCTGGGGAGTGTGTGCCGGCAGAACTCCAAGGGAGAAAGAAGCACTGGGCCCAAGGCACCTCTCGACTCAACTCCTATTTCGCGAGGCCGGGGCGTCTGCACCCACCCCCCCCCCCCCCGTGTGCGTTCAGTCCTAAGTTCCATCCACCTTAGCGCCAAGGAACACAACGTTAGAGGACCCCGGGCCTCAGCCAAGAACGCCCTTCCTGAGTGCCAACTGCACGTGTTGTGTGTTTTGGTGGAAGCATGAGGAACGGGACCTGGACGTTACCCTGACTGTGAAAGAGGCCTGTGAAGAAGGCTGCTCTCGACCTCCCCTCTTGTTTGGGGAGGTGAGCACGGCTGTACCCTGTGTGTCTGGATGCCTTAGGGACCCGGCCACTACCACGAAGAATGCAAGTGGTAGAGTTACCGAACTTTAGCTAGCATTGCTGGTCTTGGAGCTGGAGGGATTTGACAGCGTTCACGGAGGAGAGACCGGGGAACGGGTCCCATCCGTGACAGCGAGTGAGAAACAGGAGCGTGCAGCAGGCAGCTCTCACCCACCTCTTGTTTCATGAGGGCAGTCTTGTGGTCCCGTGTGTGCGTGCAAACATAAAGGCAGCCACCCCCCTGTCGAAAAGACAACACTGGAGAAAACCCGTTCTTCCGCCTCAAGTAGCCTTTCCTGAGAATGTAGGCCCTTGGCCGCGAGGGTGCATGGGAAGACGGGCAGGGCTTCTGGAAGCATATTCTGAGGGAGACTCTGGATGGGGCAGAAGGCAGAACACGACTCGCCACTTGTCTCAGGGAGCCGGCCCTGCGACCCTGCTTTGCCTGGAGGTCTCATCGCTACCGGACTAACTCGAAGAATCAGCAGTGTAGAGGTATCGTTTGGTAGTTAGAATAGTTTCACTTTTGAGTTCAGTGGAAGTATTTCCAGTGGTGTGCGTGAGAGCCTGGCAACCATCCCCTCAATCACTGGGCGAGAGAAACGGCTCTTTGCAGAGTCACCTCTCGAATGAACTCAAGTGTCACGAAGCCAGCACTCCTCGGGCATGTGTGCATGAAGGCCTAAGTTCCGGGCGCCTTCTTCGAAGGCCCAACACTGTGAGGAAACCATGCTTTAGCTCGAATATAAAATCAATACGTAGAAATCAGTGGCATTCCTCCGTACCAAGAATCCAGAAGAAAGCTAATTTAAGGAGTCCATCCCATTTACCAATGCACCCCAAAGCATAAGATACCAAGGAATAAATCTAACCAAAGAGTCAAAATCTGCATTCCAAAAGTGTAAAATACTCATGAAAGAATTTGAGGAAGCCACAAAGAAGTGGAAATACGTCCCATGCTCACGGTTGGAAGAACAAATATTGTGAAGTTATTAATTCTACCTAGAGCAATCTACACATTCAATGCAATCCCTATGAAAATAGCGTCCACTCTTTTCAAAGAAATGGAATAAATAATTCTAAAATTTGTATGGAACCAGAATAACCCCCGAACATCTCTTTGAATTTTGAAAAAGAAAAGCAAAGCTGGCGGCATCACAATTCCTGACTTCCAGCTCTATTGCAAACCTGTCATCATCAAGATAGTATGGTACTGGCACAAAAACAGACATATTGATGAATGGAACAGAATGGAGAGCCCAGAAATTGACCCTCAACTCTATGGTTAACTAATCTTCGACAAAGCAGGAAAGAATGTCCAATGGAAAAAAGATAGTCTCTTCAACAAATGGTGCTGGGAAATTTAGACAGCCACATGCAGAAGAATGAAACTGGACCATTTCCTTATACCACATACAAATTAGACTCAAAATGAATGAAAACCTACAGGAGTCTCTTTGGTGTGGTCCTAGCACTTGTGCCTACTGGCACACCGCCAGGCTTGTGGTACTACTCTTTTGGATGGGCTCTGGCCAAAACTGTATGGGAGGGGATATGTGTTTGTAAGGTTTGCGTGCTGGTCCTTTGTGGGAGGGAACTTGCAGCACCGGGAGTGAGACAAGCCTGGCTAGAAGAGGTATATCGGCCAAAACACAGGGAGGGGATGTGGCAGTCTTAACAAGTTAGAGTGTTAGTGAGTGTTGGCATTGTGTTGGTTCCCACAGGTGACATGTGTTTATGCTCCTGGGTGGTTGGGTGTGGAAATGATGCGTGCCAACTCCTTTGAGGACTCTTCCAACCACTTCTGTCCCTCCAAAACATGGTCTGAGATGCATATACAACCTCCCTCCACATGCCTCAGGTGTCTTTCAAGCTGCTGCTTCTATGCTGTATCTCTATGAGGTATTTGTTATGCTTTTTCTTTAAGGGTAGAATTCAATTTCCTCTCAGCCTTCTTACTCTCCCAGAGCTAAGATAAATGATTTTCAAATCACTGGTTTTAAGAACTCACAGAATTTGGTCCCTATGGTTTTCAAAGTCAAATGTCCTCCCTCTGTGTGTTCTCTTGTGTAATAGTCTATTTCTCTCCCTTCTTTACACCCACAGATCCCTCCCTCTCATGGATGATACTGTTAGGTCCATTTAGCTCCCCACAATGTCTCTACCCTCCTACCCTCTTCGATGTGGCCTCTACTTTACATTAGTTATGGAGATTATTATCCCAGTCTTTGGGTCATTTTCTGGGTTATTTACACTGATGTGGGTTTTTTCTAGTTGTACACATGGGACATGGTAAACTGAGGTCCTTTTACTCCACCATCTTCCCAGCAATCCATTCTTTAATTTTTTTAAATTTTCTGATAGCCTAGTAGTTCCTTTCTTCCTAGAACTACTTTTACTGTCTGAGATATCCATTAATGAGTTGAATAAAATCTGTGACACATGTTTCTTTGATAAGGAATGAGTGTTGTGTTTTTAACTGGAAAAGGGAAACTTTGACAACCCCATACAGAAAAGAAATATATGATACAATTCTTCCCTCTATTCAAAAGTTTTAAATCATGAATTAAGAATAAACATTTTGAAGCATATGATGACAGAGATTGTAAATGAAATTATTCAGAAAAGAGCGCCTTAATGAAAACATTCTAATCAATGACACCAGGAAGGGCTTGGGAATCAGCAGGACAAGACCCAGTCTGTAGCCTTGCCTCCTTGGAAAGCAGACTTCACCACCAAGTGATGGCTGCTCTGATCAGTCAGTGGGGCCTGCAATAGGGTTTCTTTCAGTGCACCTTCCTCTCCTCAAGGAAAGGAGCTGAAATGGAAGCAGGAGGGACTTAGGAAAGGTATAGAGGAGAGATTTTCAGGAGAAAGTCTTGTGTGGTGAAAACTCCAGACTGTCATATCCTTTGAAAAAGGGTATTGAGTGAGGTAATTGAGGGCACTGCTCATCCACAGGGAGGAAATAACAAATGCCTTCCACAAAGGCTGTAGAAAAGTTTGGAAGAAATGCTAAGATTGGTTAAAATGGGAGACATAAAGAAACACAGGAAAACCTGGAAGAGAACACTTCATGCCCAAACACTGGCAGAATCTCTAGTGGTTAGAAAAAGTCTTTCAGAAATAAAAATTTTAGCAGAGAGAAAGTTTATCCCTCATCCATAAAGGGATCACAGGGGGTGGGCTGGACCATGGGGGAAGGGTTTCATGATTAATGAGGAAACAGAACCTTACCTTTGGAAAGAAACCCTCACTGAGTGAGGTCCAGCGCCCAGCTGAGAGATTTTATTCCCTGGCACTCCTCACTGCACCTACTGTTCTCTCCCTCTGCTGTGACTAAGAAAATTTACTTTTATAATCACAAATCCTTGGAGAACCCTCCTCTGTCACATCTCCGTCCCCAGTTTCTGGCAATTAAGCTCCAAGGGACGGGAAGCTCCTGCGAAGCCCTCTGCTCATCTCAGCTGTTCCAACAAGAAAACTCTTTCTCAGGGGGAGGTGGAGAGAACTGGGGAATGAGGGTAACGTAGGGGCATTAAGTGGTCTGAGCCTCAGTGTCCTTGTCTGTAAAGGCACAGAATGATCACCACAAAATATTTGTAGTAAAATTGAAGTGAATAGACAATCTAAAGTCACCTACCCACGGTATGTCCTGAGATTTGTAGTTACTATTAGTGTCACTGCCCTCCATTCTCTCCAAGCCTGAAAACTAAGCAAATGCTTTCCTGTGGTTTAGTCCAACTTCCAGAACACAATTTGTTCTTCTTTTTTTTTTTTTTTCTGAATGCAACAACGAATATTTTCTTCCGGAAAAAAATCTTATTGCAGCTGGTACAGAGATAACTACAGATATTTGAAAGTGTCTTCAAATACAGATCAAATTCTGCCACTTATGTTCCAAATATAATTTCCCAAGGGAAAACAGTAGAACGAATTTTCCTCTTAGAGGAACTGAAATAATAAAATGTGGCTAATTTTGTTGGAGGATTAGATATACAACACTTTCCTGTGTATTTCTTATGTGTCAGATAATAAACGTCTTTACCCCTTTCCTCAAGACCCCAAAAGATGGGGCACCAGAGTGGCTCAGTCTTTAAGCATCTGCCTTCAGCTCAGGTCAGGATCCCAGGGTCCTGGGATTGAGCCCCATATCAGGCTCCCTACTCAGCAGGAAGCCTGCTTCTCCCTCTCTCACTCCCCCTGCTGTGTTCCCTCTCTCATTGTGTCTCTCTGTCAAATAAATAAATAAAATCTTCAAAAAGAATCCCAAAGACTTTGCACTTTGTTCTTTAAAGACTATGAAGACTTCAAGAGGTCTGTAAAAAGTTCCTGGTCTCATAAATAACCCAAATAAAAAATAGGCAGGGGACATGAACAGACATTTGTCCCCAGAAGACATGCAGATGGCCAAAGAACATATGAAAAGATGTTCATCACCATTACCATCAGGGAAATGCATATAAAAACTACAATGAGCTATCACTTCACGCCTGTCAGAATGGCTAAAATCAACAGCACAAGAAATAACAGGTATTGGCGAGAATGTGGAAAAAAGGAACATTGTACATTGTTGGGAACGCAAACTGGTGAAGTCACTCTGGAAATCGGTATAGAGTTTCCTCAAAAATTTAAAAATAGGAGTACCTGGGTAGCTCAGTTGGTTAAGCGTCTGCCTTCAGCTCAGGTCATGGTCCTGGGATTGAACCCTGTGTCAGGCTCCCCCTCAGTGGGGACTCTGCTTCTCCCTTTTCCTCTGCCCCCCATTCATGGCTCTCTCCCTCATTGTCTCTCTCTCAAATGAAGGGAAAAAAATCTTTTAAAAAAGTTAAAAATAGAAGACCCTATGATTCAACAATCACACTACTATTTTCTCAAAGAGTACAAAAACTAATTCAAAGGGATACAAGCACCCAGATATTTATAGAAGCATTATCTATAATAGCTAAGATACGGAAGTAGCCCAAGTGTCCATAGATAGAGGAATGGCTAAAGATGTGGTATGTGTAAACGAAATGCTATTCAGCAATAAAAAGAATGACATATTGCCTTTGCAAAGACATGGATAGAGAAAGAGAGTATGATGCTAAGTGAAATAAGTCAGAGAATGACAAATGCTATATGATTTCACTCATATGTGGAATTTAAGGAAAAAAACAAAAAGTAAACAGAAAAAAGGAGAAAGACAAATCAAGAAAGACTTAGAGGGAGAAAGAGAGAAATCAAGCAATAGACTCGTAACTATAGAGAACAAACTGATGGTTACTGCGGAGATAGGTGACATAGGTTATGGGGATTAAGGAGTGCACTTATGATGAGCAAAGGTGACGTGTGGAATGTTGAATTAGTATACTGTATACCCGAAACAAATATAACACTGTATACACTGTATATTAACTAATTAGAATTAAACTAAAAACTTAAAAAGTCAAAAAAAACCACCCCGCTTATATATTAAAAAAAGTTCCTACTTACAGAACAGGAAGGGTGAGCACTCTCTAAAGAGAATTTTATAAACTTGTGTTTTGTCCTCTGGATGCATTTCATCTAATATATGTTGTGATATCTTTAATAAATAAGACAAATCATATCTCTATATACGTATATGGAATATTGTATGTTGCTTGGCATTGTGGTAGGCTCTGAATCAACGGTAGAGTTTAGCAATGAGTTAGGAAGTTAAGCTCAGGGCTTCCTCTAATTGTAGAAATCATTCCAGTTTTAAACAATAAGTGATAATGATCCCATTGTCTTACTTCTACACAGTGCTTGGGTTTACAAAGTCCTACATTCCAAGGTAATACATTTTACAAATGAACTAGCTCAGAAAATATTTGGTAAAAAAAAAAAAAAAAGCTGGTTTTTCACTAGACACAGAGAGGGTTAGGGTTTAAAAAGACATCTCCAGGCCTGCAGGTGTTATGATCATCACTATTAATGAGGAATTAGAGCCTCACCTAGAGCTTATTTACTCAAATTCACAGAATCAAGGGATGGCACAGGGTGTTCTGGTCCTTCAGTGCTGGCTGCCAATCCTGCAATGGTCCAACGCCTTTCTCAGGGCCCCCATCACCTCCTGGTTTCTCAAGCTATAAATAAGGGGGCTGAGCATAGGAGTAAGGATGGTGTAGAAGATAGAGATCACCTTGTCATGGCTAGGGGCCCGGTAGCGCCGGGGCCTCAGGTAGATGAACATGGCTGCCCCATAGAAGAGGAAGACAGGTGTCAGATGGGAGGAAGAGATGGCCAGGGCCTTTTTGCCAGCCTGAGCAGAACATGCACTCTGGATATGAGCATAGGAGGCCACAATGATGGAGAAGGGAAGAAACAGCATGAAGATACAGCAAGCATATATAACGTTGTCAAAAATGGATGTGTCTATACAGGCCAGTTTCAACAAGGATAGCATCTCACAAAAGAAGTGGTTCACTTCCCTCAAGCCACAGTAGGGAAAGGTCATTACTACCACCATCTGGATCACACCATCTATTATCCCAAAGGCCCAAGAGCTCCCGACAATCTGGAGGCAGACCCTCTGACTCATGAGGACAGGATAGTGAAGTGGGTGGCTAATGGCCACATAGCGGTCATAAGCCATGAGTCCCAGCAAGAGCCCCTCAGATCCCACAAGACAAACAAATTGGCCAATTTGTATGCCACAACCCACAAAGGAGATGGACTTCTTGCCAGACATGAAGTTTACCACCATCTTTGGCACAGTGGTACAAACCAACATGAGGTCCGTGAGAGAGAGCTGACTGAGGAAAAAGTACATGGGTATGTGAAGTCGAGAAACTCTGTAGATGAGGAAGAGGAGGAGAACATTCCCACAGAGGGCCACTGTGAAGACCACCAGAACGACAGAGAAAAGGACAAGGTCAGTTGGACTGCGAGAAAAAATGCCCAAGAAGATGAAGTCATCTGCGGTTGATTGATTCAACCATATCTCCATGTCTTAGTTGATGTTCCTGGTCACCTGTGAGTGTGAACAATAAATATTGGATTGACTGACATTTCTTTATTACCTCTGCATTCTACATCTTCAGCCAGCTGTTTTGTTTGTAACTCGTGAGACCTCAACAACATAAACTTTGGGACATAGAAGGGACACTCCTTTGTATTCCCATCTGACAGCAATAGAAGTCATACTAGCTTGTAGAATGGACCAACTATCTATTTGTGTAAATCCTTACCGGGAAGTTTATCATAGGACCCCTCTGCAAGTAGAGTTTTGGTTTTATTATAGGATATTGAGTCTTTTATGATATCACACAGATTTGGTAAACTATGTTAAACATAAAGCATATATTTCTCCAAACTCATCTTGTCAAATGTTGTTGTCTTTTAGGACTCAGCACAAACCTGCTTCTGCCATTGAAGGGGTCCCAAGTAACCCCCATACCAGGTGATCTTTTCTCCTCTGGTTTTCTACATCACATTTCTTTGCCCTGAGAATGTGCTCCTTGGCTTGCTGTTACGGTTCATGGGAGCCTTCCAACTGGTTTCCCTTGCCTCTCTACCCAGCAGCTGGAGAGTTAAACCGTCTGAAATGCAAGTCAGATGATGTCACTCTTGGGCTCAAGACAGGCCATTGGCTCCCAACACAGATCCAGGCCAAACACTTGCAAGGCCCCCAAGTCCTATACAACCCACCCCCATGGATGCTCTTCCCACACTCAATACTGCAAGCTGGGCTCTGACTCTTGTCCCCTTACTCAGGGTGTTTCTGCTACCAGAACCTCCTTATTCTTTCCTGGCTCAAGCCGGACACACTCTTACCCTAGGACATTTACTTTCCCTTTTCTGTTCTTTCTTTTTTAAAAGAATTTTTTTATTTGACAGAGAGAAAGAAAGAAAGATCATAATTAGGCAGACAGGCAGGCAGAGGGAGAGGGAGAGGGAGAAGCAGGCTCCCTGCTAAGCAGGGAGCCTGGTGCGGGGCTTGATCCCAGGATGCTGGGATCATGACATGAGTGAGCCAAAGGCGGGCACTTAACTGACTGAGACACACAGGCGCCCCTACCTTCCCTTTTCATGGAATGTTTCTCTTCCAGCTAACTTCATGGCTCACCCTCACTTCAGTTCTATAATAAGTGTCATTGAGAACTTCTCTGCAAAGCCTCCAATGTTCCTATCTATGTGTGTGTTGACTTAATCAAATAATAGGATTAAGTAACAGGCAGTTGCAACCTCCAAGTTTTGAGAGCAGAAAGCCTGGATTCTTTCATTGCAGACGCTTTTGTTCTTGACCTGAATATACTACGAATTCGTGGCTGGATTCTTTCCTGTGAGGGACAGTGAATATCTTCAGGTACTTATAAATGACAAAGATGTTCTCCAAAAATGGGTGAGAGTAGTACCTAGGATACATTTGTGAGGAGTGTATTCACCTCTACTTCACTTCCCTGCAAAGAGGAAATGCAAAGACCCCACAGGACAGTTTTCTGATTTACCAATGAAACCTATATTCCTGATGTCACTTTTGCTCATGGCAGGATAACTGGCTCCTAGAAGAGTGCCTGGCATACATTATGTCCTTAATAAATATTGTTCAATGATTATTGTAAAGTGCAAACGACTAAAGAAACTATCCTAGCATCTCTCATGCTCATTTTTTGCTCTCTAAATTTATTTCTCTCTGTATAGTTAATGGCTTCATTGTGTTCCTAGAAAAAACACCATGAAAGAATTCACCTTGTCTCTACAATATTATTTTGGGGACAAGGTGACTCCTTGTTGCCTTTTAGCCCAACATGCAGAGATGACAGATGATAGAAAGATGATAGATAGACGATAGATAGATTATAGGTAAGTAGATAGATAGATGATAGAAGATATATATAGGCAAACAGAATGATCACACGTTAGACTTTGGATATCTCAATACAGAAGAAACTTGTAGTCCTCAACAGATTGCCCCCAATGACCCACATCGATGATACTTCTTCCAAACCCAGCAAACCAAGGAAGGAAGAGTGAAACACAAGAATCAAAATGACAGAAGCAGGAGAAATAGTGAAAGGAAAGACTCTTGCCCTCTTCCCCATGGTGGGTCCCTAAGCCCTGTCAGGCCTGAGCTAGGCAGAGGTGATCAGATAGGTTCTGAATTAAGTGGAAGATTTAAGTCGTGACTTGCATAAGGCTGGATCATAGCCTACTGAAAGCCAGTCTTGATTATTAGCTAAGTAGGGTGGGACTTACACCCAAAGCTGACCAGACAGCTCTGCAATCAACCTGATATCCATCAAGCGGTGGGCAAGAAGATTCCAGGTATGGAGGTGGTCCTAGCTTAAAGTAAAGCTCTTTTTTTTTTGTAACCAATCAAGTTTCATCCAATCACTATGTGTTTCCGATAAATGGTAATATAACAGATTTTACATGACAAATACAATTGCAAATTTTACAGACAATAGTCTAAAGGGACTTACACAGGCTGAAGTGGATGTGTGTCAAATCTGTGGGAGGTGAGAATAATAACAATGAACTTTAGATGAGCTTTATAGAATGAATTAAGTTTCAACAGGAAATACAAAGCTGGCAAAGTAAGTTCCAATGGAACAATAACTTGAACGAGAATGTGGAGGTGGTAATTCTTCAGTTAAATATTGGAACCAGAGAGATTACTGGGTATAAGATTAAGTAGAAAAGGAAGCTGGAACAGAAGAGTGTAAGATGGCTATAGGGAGTTTCTTCAAAAGCCAGGTTGCTGTGCCTGGAACGTTTGGCAGAAAACCTATTTTTTCTGGGTGCCTCTGTCTCCATCTCCCTGTGTCTTCTAACATCGCCCATCAATCCCCCTTCTCTTAGCCCTCTGATCCATTCTCTCTTCTCTGTGCATCAGTCTCCAACTGAAGCCCCAAGAGCTTTGTATGGCAGGTAAAACATTTGTTTTACTATTGTGAAAATAAAATGAAAACCGGTCAAATAAAACTGAAGACTCAAAACAAAAGATAAATTGGCCATTTTGCCCACTGGTTTCCAATGAATTGGTCATTTTAAAAAGTGACCTGCTTCCATGATATAAGGCCAAAAACAGAGCAACTGTAAAATCTTCATCCAACCTGGGATACTCTTCAGATGGCGAGAGAGTGCTGTCCAGGATTACACTGGGAAGACCGGCATAATATCTGTAGACCACAGGGCTATCCACAGTAAAATGTGAAAGGCACTGAGTTTAGAGAAATGTCTGACAGTTTTGGGATGACAACCATTTCCCTGCCACCATCTGACTCTTCTGAATGTGGGTACTCTTCTTTCCCTCCACTGGGTTTTAATGCCCATAAGGCTAGATTGTATTAAGTCCCCACCATTGATTCAAGTACAGTGTCTCACCTAGTGTGCTGTATCGTGGGCCTTCAGTAGATATAGAGTGACTTCATGGGACAGGTAAAGAACAAGTGTGGATTGCATGGTATAGAGGCAGACTACTGGGACAGTCACAGATGGAGACCCTGTGAGGGTCCTTAGAGTTACTGGGGAAGTACGGAATGTGTCTGCAGTTGGAGGTAGAGCACCAAGAGCAGCTTCCTGCCCTTGACAAGGTTTTCTCACACTATCCCAACTGGCCCCTCTCTGGTCCTGTCCCCAAACTCCCTGATTGGGTTTCTTTAATTGTAAGCTTGGGACCTACTCTTCCAGAGCTGGAGTGTGTGGACTTCCCTGGGAGTCAACAGCTTCACCCTCCTTGCCCAGGTTTAGTGTTAAGTACCTGCATTGGCAGTGGGAGACAGAGGCGAATCTGGGCCTCTGTGGAGGCCCACAATCTGGGCAGTTTGTGGAAGGTGGATTGGTGTCTGTGGGTGGGCTGGGATGCACAGGTGCTGGTTCTGTGCCCACCACCATCTCATCTCTTTAAGTCTCCTTTCTTTCATTCCACTTTTACTGAGAAGAGGCTGTTGTCTGTTTGAGCCTTACTGTTTGAGCTAGAGAGCCACAGGAGGGCTGAGAGTGATAAGGGCTTTGATAGCCTGGTTGAGAGGTGAGTGAGGGGCTGAGGAAGGACAGATTTGGAAGGTTATTCCTTCTCTCCTCTGACCCAGTAAGTACAAACTCAGGGAAGGACAATGAAATTATGTTGGTGTTAGAAGTTCCTCCACAGGATATCTGCTGGTTTTTTTCTTCCAGGGAACCCATTTAAAGGTGAGTGAGGGTCTTTTCCATATCACCTCCTTACCTCTTCCTTGCAGTTTCTATTATTGATTTCAGGTCATTCCTCCACTCCTATTTGTTTATCAGTATTTCATCTTCCTCTTATTGTCTGTCCCCTTCAGTTTTTTTGGGGGGGGAGGATAAAGGGCTTGAGCATGTTCTTTCTAGTGTTATGTCTTCTAAAACAGAGAGACAACAGATGAGTGGGAAGAGGTGCAGGTGAAGGAGAGACCGAAGGGCTGATATAGGACATAGAGTTAACTTGTCCCTAAAATTATACTGTAGAGTCAAAGTCTCCTTTTGTGCTGTCACTTTGAGGGAAAAAAATGAAGCCATTAACTAAACATCCCTGAAATAAATGAAGTTAGAGAGCATGAACTGAATATGTGAGATGCTAGAGTAGTTTCTTGAGTTTTTGCATATTATAGTTAATCTTTCAACAAAATTTGCTGAGAACATACTCTGTGCCAGTACTATTCTAGGAGATGAGGATCCCCACATGAGCAAAAGTGGCATCAGGAATATAGGTTCTAGCTGGGAAAGCAGAAAACAAATCCATGCAAATTAAATGTAGAATGCCTGATGGTGTTGAGTGTTCTGAGAAGCAAAAGGGCAGGGAAGAAATGGAGAGGGAAAGGGATTTCAATTCCAAATAGGTGTTGGGTAAAGCCTGGTTGAGTAAGTGAGGCGAAGCTGAAGGAACAGTGTTGAGTGTATCTGGGAAGAGTCTTCCATGAGGAAGTTAGAGCATGTACCAATTCCTCCTGAAATGCAGGGAGGCCAGTGACACCAGAATAGAGGAAATTCCAGGGAAAGCAGAAGAAAAGGAGGTTTGGGTGATGATGGAGGGCTAGCTAGATGAGTCTTCCTTTACTCTTGAAACTTATTTCTCTTTTATTTTGCAGAAACAACTTCACTCTAGTGCTTTGTACAAATAGATTAAAGTGGGAGCAAGGAGAGAAGGAGGAGGCAAATCCAGTTAAGGCCCATTGCCATCATCCAGGGGAGCAACAGTGAGAGTGTAGCCAGCTGGGACCTGCAGGAATGAGATGTGGCCAGGAGTGAATACATTCTTCAGGAAGAGTCAGCAGGGGTTCTGATGTGTGTGAGAAGAGAGGAATCAAGGATACACCATGTGTTGTTGTTCTGGGCAACGGACGGACTTGCCATTAATTGAGCTGGGAAGAGAGGAAAACAGTTGTTTCCACATGGGAGACCAAGTGTTCTGTCTGGTCATTTTAGATAGGTAAAGCCCATTGGACAAACAAGTGGAGGTGTTGAGTATAAGTAGAAATAAGAATCAGAGTTCAGAGGAGTTGTCCAAGAAGAGAGGGAAATGTCATTTTTCACCTGTGTAGGATTGTATTACAAGAGTTGGGAGGAAGGAATGGTGTGGAATGCATCTCTTTGTAGGTGCACGTGACTGAGTGCCTCTGCACACTGTTAGTAAGGCTGGTTGTCCTCAGCACAGGAGGAAGAACTTTTTTAAAAAATATATTTTATTTATTTATTTGACAGAGAGAGATAGTGAGAGAAGGAACACAAGCAGGGGGAGTGGGAGAGGGAGAAACAGGTTTCCCATGGAGCAAGGGAGCCTGATGCAGGGCTCGATCCCAGGTATTTGTCTTTCTCTGCTTGACTTATTTTACTTGGCATAACACTTTCTAATTCCATTCACATCTTTGCAAGTGGCAAGATGTCATTCTTTTTGACGGCTGTTATTGCAGTGTATTTAAATAACACCTCTTCTTTATCCATTCATCTGTCGATGGACATCTGGTCTGTTTCCATAATTTCGCTAATGTGGACATTGCTGCTATAAACTTTGGGGTGCATTTGCCCCCTTTGACTCACTTTGCTCGGGTCCTTTAGATAAATACCTAGAAGTGCAATTGCTGGGTCATAGGATAGTTCTATTTTTAACTTTTTAATGAACCTCCATAATGTTCTCCAGAATGGTTGTACAAGCTTGCATTCATACCAATAGAGTAAGAGGGTTCTTTCTCCACATCCTTGCCAACATCTGTTGTTTGCTCAGGTGACAATTTTAACCATTCTGACCATTGTAAGGTGGTGTCTCATTGTGGTTTTGATGTATTTCCCTGACACCGAGTGATGCTGAGCGTTTTTTCGTGTGTCTGTTGGCCATTTGGATGAATTCTTTGGAGAAATGTCTGTTCATGTCTTCTGCCCATTTATTGACTGGATACTTTGCTATTAGGCTGTTGAGTTTGATAAGTTCTTTACAGATGTTGGATACTGGCCCTTTATTTGATATATCATTTGCAAATATCTTCTCCCATTCCCTAGATTGCCTTTCAGTTTTGTTGACAATTTCCTTTGCTGTGCAAAACATTTTATCCTGATGAAGTCCCAATAGTTCATTTCCCCCCCACCCCTTGCTTTGGAGACGTGTCTGGCAAGAATTTGGGGAGCTTCAGTTTCTTACATCAGTGTTTCATAGTTTTCAGAGTACAGGTCTTTCCCCTGTTTATTTAATTTTATTCATAGGTATCTTATTGTTTTTGGTAAAATTGTAAGTGGACTTTATTTCTCTTCCTGCTGCTTTATTATTAGTGTAGAGAAATAGATCTCTGTATGTTGAGTTTGTATACTGTGACTTTACTGAATTCATGTATCAGTTCTAGCAGTTTTTGGTGGTCTTTTGGGTTTTTACATAGAGTATCACGTCATCTGTAAATATTGACAATTTTGCTTCTTCCTTGCCTTTTATTTCTTTTTGTTGTCTGGTTGCTGTGGCTAGGACTTCCAGGTGTATTTGAATAGTTGTGGTGATTGTGAACATCCCTGTCTTGTTCCTGACCATAAAGGAAAGGGTCTTAGTTTTCACTCTTAAGGAATGATATTTACTGTGGGCTTTTCATATATTGCCTTGATTATGTTGTGGTATGTTCCCTCAAACCCTACTCTGTTGAGGTTTTTGTTCATGAATGGGTGTGGCTCTTTGTCAAATCTTTTCTGCATCTATTGATGAGATTTTATGGTTCTTATTTTTTTTTAAAAAATTAATGTGATGTATCACATTTATTGATTTGTGAATACTGAACCATCGTGGTAACTCAGGAATAAATCCAACCTGATAGTGGTGAATAATTTTTTTAATGTATTGTTGGATTTGGTGTGATAGTATTTTATTGAGGAAATTTCCTCTAGGTTCATCAGTTATATTGGCCTGCAGTTATCTTGGGTAGCCGTGTTTTTATCTGCATAAATATAAATAAATAATAAATCTTAAAAAAATAAAAATTAAAAAAATAGTTTATTTATTCATTCATTCATTTGAGAAAGAGAGAGACAAAGAGAGCTAGTGAACAGGAGCAGGGGTGAGGGGAAAGTCAGAGGGAGAATCAGGTTCCCCACTCAATGACCCCAGTACCCTGGGGTCATGACATGAGCCAAAGGCAGTCATCTGCAGAGTCCCTCTTTGCCTGCTGTGGGCAGTGTTTGGGACCTGGCTTGAATGTGGTGAGTTTTAACCTGGTGTGCTTTACTCTGCTTGTGAAATGAGACTTGTCACCACTTCCACCAGAACTGAGGCCGTGCCGAACTCTCTGGTTGGGAGACGTGGTGTGAGTAGTTGTTTGTGCTGGTGTTCTAAGTGAGGTGCCTGCTGTGCTGGGACGGAGGCAAGCATGCGTGAGAAGTGCAGTCCCACTGGAGCACAGGGTGTTAAGGCTTGGTGTAGGCCAGTTACGCAGCCAGTGTTGGCAGTGCGCTGCTTCCCACAGGTGGTTCTGTGCTTTACTGAGGGGCAAGGGTGGGAAATGAACCTGAGAAGCTCCTTTTTTTCCTGGAAAGGCAGCTCTGTGAATACTGCTTCTCAGGGATGCACTCGGAGAAGTGTAATCTCCTCCCTGTATGCCCCAGGAATTCTTCCGATCACTGTCCCTGGGATGTTTTCCTGCTTTATCTCCGGGAGCAGTGCAATAACCCCCAGGCTTTATCCCACCCAAGTTCAGTGATCTTCAAAACTCCAGTCTTTAAACCCTGCTGATTGCAAGAGTAAAAAATTCAGCCGCTCTTATTTTCCAAGCCAATGGCCTTGAGGATATAGTCCCTTGTAGGTTTCCTTTTCCCTGTTTCTCTCTCTCTCTCTCCCTTCTTTGCAATCACAGCTCCCTCCTCTGCAGAGCACCTGTAATCTGTTTCTCCCCTATACCAAGTATTCCTATCTTCTTCAATTTGGCCTCTTCTCTCTCTTTAGTTTTGGAGTTTGTTCTGTCAGTCTTCAGGTCAATTTCTGAGCTATTTGGGATGATTTGATAAATATCTAGCTACGTTCAAGGGATGTGGCAAGTCTCGGGTCCTCCTACTTTGCTACCATCTCCCCCCACCCAATTCATCATTTTTTCTCTTTTCTGATCATGCCCAAAGTTGCTATTTTGGTTTCGGCATCTGGGTGGCTCAGTTGGATAAGAATCTGACTTCGGTTCAGGTCATGATCTTAGGATTCTTGGTTTGAGTCCCACATCAGACCCTGTGCTCAGCAGAAAGTCTGCTTGAAATTCTCTCCCCCTCCTTCTGCCTCTCCCTCTGCCTTGCCTGTGTCCCTCTCTCTGTGCCTCCCCCCAGTTGGGCTCTCACTAATAAATAATTATGTATGTTTAAAATTGCTATTCGGGGGGAATTTTGTATGACATGTCCTTTAAACACAAAAACTGAGTTGTTGAATTTTTAAACATTAGTAGATAATTATACTGTTATATTACATTTTATTTGTTTATTATTTTATAATACTATATTTTTGTGAGAAAAAGAGGAGAGCAGGAGCAGGGCTGGGCAGAGGGAGAAGCAGACTCCCTACTGAACAGGGAGCCCGAGGGGGACTCCATCCCAGGATCCTGGGATAACGACCCGAGCAGAAGTCAGACGCTTAACGGAGTGAACGACCCAGGTGCCCACACATGCATTTTAATAAAAGGAGCTAACAAAGAGCTCAGAGTGCCAAATGTGTTAAATGTAATTTCTAATTTTATCCCTCCTAAAACCTTGTGAACTAACAAAATCTTCAGCTCCAGTAAGGCAGAAAATTCTGTGGGCTTGACCTTCAAATTATATCCAAAACCTGTCGTCAACTTCTGCCACCTCCTTTATTTCTACCCTCATCCAAGTGCCATGATTTCTTATCTGACTTATTATATGAGCATCACTACGGACCTTACACAAAAGGCACAGTGATTCCTTGAAGCCTTAAGGCAGATCATATTTCCCCTCTGCTCAAAGTCCTACCATTTTACACTGACCTACTAAGCCCTAGGCAATGTGGGCCCTATTCCCTCTGGTCAACGCTCTTTAGCTTTATCCCTGGCTCTCTCTGCTCAAGAATACTGTTTCATCTGCCTGGAACACTTTATATCTGTGGCCGGACTCTCCCAAGACTTACCATGGCCTCTCCCTCACCATTTTTTGTGCACACCCACGGACTCTTAGGAAGTGAATGCAGGTCTCTTGAGAGCAGTGTGAGTGAGTGATGGGGGGAAGATGGTTTGTCCAGTTCAGGAAGATCTTTGCAGAAGACATGGATCAAGAGATTATTTCCCAAATCCCTCCAGAGCCCCTGTGATGGAAACTATAGAAACCAGTTCCTGGCAGAGTCTTCTCACACCTCACTCTTGTTCCACATTTAGTCTCAATGATCAAGAATCAATCTGATCACAAAATTCCCTCTTTGCATGGAGAGACATGTTTGTATCCTCTATACTTTCTGCAGTGTGCCGCTGTCAGCATAAGTGGTAGACAAAATGTTCCAGCCATTTTTCTTTGAGATTTTATACTCTATTACTTGTACATAAAGCACGATTGCAAGAAGGCACAGAAATCTTTATGTTGCTGAATAACATAAGATACATGGAAATGGAGTTTGTATTCCAGTAGTTAGTAAGTAATTACTGCCAGAAATGTTGGACTTACTTTACTGGTAGCTATGATGGTATAGATAATAAATGGAAGTTTAGAGAGAGAAATAACCTTGCCCAAGGTAGCACAGCTCCTCTATGCTAGATTCTAGCATCATTACCACATTTCAGTGCACAAATGGGTTCTGAATGGGTTCCCCTCCTCACTCACTTTAAACATGCAACTCAGAATAAAGACTTCCCCTACCAACCCTAAGGAGAATTTAACTATTGCATGTGGGCCTTCAAACCATGGAAATTTTGGTGCTCAATGTGGGGAAAGATTCACTATGTAGCTGGTCATGTACCATCTTTTACCCTGCCATCTTCCGTCCAAATGGTTTTCTGATTACTCAGCTCACAGGCTTGCCCCAACCAGCCAGAGAGGCCCAATGAGTACAGAAGGAGAAGAGGAGCCACAAGAAAACCTGAGTTTGCAGAGGAAGGGGCAGACCAAGACAGGAAGCTTCAGAAGGGCAAGTATGCCTACACTCCCCATCTCTCCAGCACCTTCTTCAGGGCCCTGGTTACCTCCCTGTTCCTCAGGCTGTAAATGAGTGGGTTGAACATTGGAGTGAGGATGGTGTAGAAGATGGAGGTGCCTTGGTCTCCCACTGGTGTCCTACTGGAGGCCCGCTGCATGTAGCTAAACAAGGTTCCTCCATGGTATAGGCCCACCACAGCCAAGTGGGTGGAGCAAGTGGTCAGAGCCTTCTGTTTCCCCTCTATGGAGGGCATCGTAATGACAGCTGTGAGGATCCGGGTATAGGAAGCCACAGTGACCACAAGGGGCAGCAGCAGCATGACCACACAGCAAGCATAGATGAGATCCTCAAAGAGTGAAGTGTCAGCACAGGAGAGACGCAGCAGGGCAGGGACCTCACAGAAGAAGTGATCCACTTCCAGAGAGCCACAGTAGGGGAAACTAAAGACACCCCAGCCATCCAGGATGCCAGGGCCAGGAGAGTGCAAGCCTTCCAGTTAATGAGCAAAGGGTACCGCAGGGGGTGGCAGACTGCCACATACCGGTCATAGGCCATGACTGCCAAGAGGAAGCACTCTGCTCCTGTTACCATGACCACTAGGAAGATCTGAGTGGCACAGGCATCCCAAGAGATGGATTTACGGCCTGACAGAAGATTGACTGCCATCTTGGGCACCACTGTGCTCATCATGATCATGTCCATGATGGAGAGCTGACTCAGGAAAAAGTACATCGGGGTGTGCAGGTGCCTGTTGGCCTGGATGAGCAGGAGGAAGAGGATGTTGCCAAGTAAGACTACAGCAGAGGCCAAAAGGACAAGGGAAAAAAGGAATAAGTCATATGTTGAGTAGCTGAACAGGCCAAAAAAGATGAAATCTGATAAGGAGGTGTGGTTTCAGAGCTGCATGGCTGAGACCTTGAGAACAAACAAAGAAGCAAACAAATGAAACTACTAACCTGACATCTCCAAATACCCATCTCCTGTTTCTTCTAAATGACAGAGCCCAGCCCTCTGACATGGACCCACCCTTTCCTCCTGCAGTGACAATCCTATCTTTTTTCAGCTGCCCTCAGAAAGTTGCCAGTAAGACTTTGATCCTTACTTCGCTAAGACACCAGGGAGCCAGAGAATACAAGGGATAGAGAGAAGGGGGGTAAATGGAAGGTGAATAGCTGTAGAAGTAGGACAGAGATTTAAGAGGGGAGGTGAATTATTGAGGAACAAGAAAAAGAAAGGAGAGAAAGGGGGTGAGCGATGTAAGGACAAATGCAAATTTTATTTTTATTTATTTATTTATTTATTTGAGAGAGAGAGAATGAGAGAGAGAGAGCACATGAAAGGGGGGAGGGTCAGAGGGAGAAGCAGACTCCCTGACGAGAAGGGAGCCTGATGTGGGACTCGACCCAGGGACGCCGGGATCATGACCTGAGCTGAAGGCAGTCGCTAAACCAACTGAGCCACCCAGGAGCCCCAAATGCAAATTTTAAAAAAGAGAAGTGACACTCTCCTCCTTTCTCAGAGCATTTGCTTTAGAAAACTTATCATTGTAAGCTCCTTGTTGCTCCTAGGTGTTTAAACCTTTTAAAGGTTAAGTAAGCCTCTTGCCAGTGCTCTGACCCAGAAATGTCTTTCTCAAGGACTTGGGATCCATCTCTTGGAAATGTAATCATCAAGGAAGGTAGCGCCCTTATCTCCCAGGCTCTGTGGCAGAGGGGGACCCTAACTTCAACAGGCACTGAAGTCGCACTCTAAGTGGCAAAACTACCTCTTGCCATAAACTGTGAAAAGTTTTCTCCCCCCTTTGGATAAAGCCAATTAACTAAAGGAGATTGCCACCCCCATTACCTGGTGAATGATCTGAGTGTGACAAATGGTCCTGTCAAATCCTCTTACTTGAAGCCAAGTTCTTGTTTATCTCAAAAGCATATATGTAATGGGTTGTCACTGCCTGACTATAAAAAGTTGACATTCCTTCTGTTTTGCCGGCTCCCAGCAGGTAGAATGTGATGCACCTCACCCTTTGGTTTAATACTTGCTCAAAAATAAAACTGTTGGGTGCCTGGATGACTCTCAGTTCAGCATCCGCCTTTGGCTCAGGTCATGATCTCACTGTCCTGGGACCAAGCCCTGCATTAGGCTCCCTGCTCAGCCGGGAGTCTTCTCTCCCTCTCCCTCTGCCACTCCACTCCACTCCAGATGTGCTTTCACTAACACTCTCTCTCAAATAAATACATAAAATCTTTAAATAAATAAATAAAACTGTTTCCTCTCTCTGGTGACTTTGTGGAGAGGTTTTCTAAGTTAGGAGGAGATTTTGATTTTATTTGTTTCGTTTTTTTCATTCTTTTTTGTTTCTATTTAGATTTTAATGAAGTTTACCCAATGCAGGTACTGCAACAGAGCTAAATGTTGTTGCTAAATGCATCATGAGAATTCTCATGATGCCTCTCAGGACATATCTCAACCATTCACCACTCTACTACTTGGACAATAAAGTGGACTAATCCAGACTAGAGAGTGGATAAACGATGATAATTTTGCCCAAGAAAAGTAGGATTACCATCTGACTGGTCTCTGATGTCAAGAAACATTGTCTCTTGACAGCAAGGAGGTATATTTGTGTGCAGTCTGACTCTCTAGGTTGAAACCTGAAGTTGGACGAACTTCTCCCACTTCCTGGTCACTTTTAGTCTCTCAATTGTCAGGCCTTCCCTCACCCGCTTCAGACTTCCCAACCCCATTCAGCTCACCAGACTTCAGCCTCTGCTCCACCCCGTGAATCTCAGCAGAGACGGGCCAGACCCAAGAAGCATGCAAAGTTCTAATCCTCAGGACAATGTGTGAGCAAATGGTGGCCTGGGAAAGGCTCTTACACACACCTTGTCCCAACTCCAAGGCCCCAAAGATGAATTTATGGAGCTAACTGCCCAAGATATTCTCCTGTTTCTCATAAAACTGATGATGAGCTCATGCCCCAGGTTTATATCTTTATTGCAGAAAAGATGTCTCAGGGCACCCTACCCAGCTCATAATGAGCTGAGGGAATAGAAGCTCCACACCAAGGAAGAAGCAAAAATTAATGAGTTGAATTCAGGACAAAATTCACTCCCCATAGCCCTGATTCTGAAAAACACCCCAGATTGCACCTATCCCAGGGCACCCATGGGTTATCCCCTGACATATCCACCCACACTTCTCTCAGAGTCTTTACCCTTACCTACCCATGGGGCTGGGAGAGAACATGATCACCACAGAGGATAACAACTAAATATCTAAACTACCATCTGGGGGGCGCCTGGGGGGGCTCAGTCGTTAAGCATCTGCCTTCAGCTCAGGTCATGATCCCAGGGTCCTGGAATCGAGCCCCACATTGGGCTCCCTGCTAGACTGGAAGCCTGCTTCTCCCTCTCCCACTTCCCCTGCTTGTGTTCCTTCTCTTGCTGTGTCTCTCTCTGTCAAATAAATAAATAAAATCTTTAAAAAGATAAAAAATAAACTACAATCTGGGAGTTTCATCATGGAAGACAGGAAGTGGAGCCTGGCCAGTAATTTTGTGAAACTTGTACACAACTGATGTCTTATACTTTTTTGTACTCAATTATTATTTATTCCTCATTCAACAAATAATTACTGAGCACTGTGAAAATAAAAGAAGATCACCCAGATGAGTAAAGAAAAGGCTATTTATTCAAAGCTTGCTGTAGCAAGGCAGTCAGCCACTCAACTTGTGTTTTGGCTGAGTCTCGGTGGCAGATAGGGGAGTGGGAAAGCTTTAGAGTAGGAAAAAGAGAAGCTTCAGGTTTGCTCTGCTTGGGGGTGTTGGCATGGGGAAGCTGGAGGTAGGCTAACTGAAAGCAGGGGGATTGGTTTGGTGTCTGTATTTGGATTTCTCTGGCTTGTCCTAAATTGCAAGAAGGAAAAAGTATAGGAAAGCTGTCTGTTATTAACCAAAATTGTTAATTTGTGGACTATCGTTACAGAAATTATTGTTTAGCTTCCTAGATTGTTACTAAACTTAGCGATTCGACTTCTTCCAAGTTGGACTGGTGGCAACTGGCTTCCTGAACTGTTTATCATAAGTAAGGTGGTTGGTTTCTGGTCAGATTGCTGCAGTTTATGGGTCAGAGTTGTATTTTTGCACCATGATCCATCCATGGTCTGTCTGCTCTTTAGTCTCTCAGTCCCTATAAATGTGACTGACTGACTTCGCATCCTTGGAAGTAGGAACTTGGAATCAACATTATTGAGGAGTATCTAGTGGGTGGATATTTTGCCCTGGAAAAGCTTGAGAAGCATTGATAGGACGATTAGATGACCCCAGACTATTATCTCAATTAACACGGTGTTAAATGGTGCCCTTGGCTGTCTTTCAATTCTCCTCTATGTCTTCTGAGAGAGGAATCAGAGGAAAGAGCTCAGATTCATCCTTGAGATGAATCTCCCTGATGTGCTGTGCTGTCCATTTTACCCACTTTCCTTAGGCAATCAGTAAATGGCTTCTCAGCTACCTTGCTCTGCTTTGAGGTCTCAAGTTGGCATAGGGTTGTGTTGCTCATTTTCCGCTCACTCTTACTTCCAGTGGGGGAGGATCTGGCTCAAAGAGGTTGGCTCATTCAACATCGAGTTCATCTGATAGACCAACTCATAGGTGAAATCTAAACCCAAGAAGATGGAAGGAATTCCAGGCCTGCGCTGGGAACTAAACATCTGTGGCCTTTCTGTGCACTTTGAGAAAGTTTACAGCATCCCATCAAGGATGAGGTTGGCTTATGGGAGGCAAGATATAAAATGCCAGAGTTCACCAATTTTCTCTTTCCTTTTCAACCTTGTTATCACTTATATATCCCAGGAAAGTGTTCAGAATCATGCAAAATAATGCATCTCTCTGTGCTTTTCTCTCTCCCTTGGCTGTGAAACGGGCCTTCGTCTTTTCAAAATTAAGTTTTTATTCTTTCTTAGTTTTGCTCATCTTTCTACTTTTCTCTCCCAATTCTCTTAATATCTATTAAGTTATTAATATCAGTAGAACAGAAGATAGTTCTACACATCCCAATCATCACCAGTTGTCTTAATTTGGCATAGCTGGTGCTAATCATCTAGGCAAGTATTATATTTGAGAGGTGACCCAGAAAGTATGTAGAGAAAAGTGGGGAGTTACACATGAATGGTAAAGGCTGATACAGGGTCATTATTATGGACAAGTGGAGCTCAGTCCTGTGGAGTCTTCAGGGAGCATGCAGGACATGCTTGCAAGTTGTTCAGAGAGCCCAACTCAAGAGACACGTAAGCTGGGTCATTCCTCTACCAACAGCTGGGTGAAGAGGTTGTAGGCTGCACTCAAGCATATCAATACCCCAGCACCACTGGCTAACTCCACATCCTGTCCAGAGAAGGCATTCAGGCATGGAGTCAAGGAGTTTGTAGTAAGATTTGTTGTTGTACAAAGCAACCATGAATGCCTAGACCTAATGGGTGGGGCATTAAGAGCACGGCATACAACTCTGGACCTGAATCCGTTTTTTAAAAAAAGTTTTTCAATTTAAGTTAGCTAACATACCGTGTAACATTATTTTCGGATAACAATATAGGAATTCAAGAGGAAAAGGCAGTGGAAGAGTAGGGGACCCTATTCCAACTGCTTTCCAGAATTTAGCTGGATATTTACCAGACCACTCTGAACACCCATGAAATCAGCCTGAGGTGTAAGAAGATAGATCTGGATCTCTACAAACAGAACAACGCAGGCAGTTGGTTTCGAGGTATGAAGTGGGGAGTCATGATTCCGTGGGCACATACTGGAAGATAAACAGAAGGGGGAGAGAGCTGTGGGGATCCTGCACTGCTGGTGAGGGATAGACTCCCGGGCTGGGGACAGAGCTGGGGACCGGGCACAGACTCACAGACTAGTAGTGGCAGGGAAAGGACTTTAGGGCAGCGCCCCCGCCCGGACTGAAACCCGGAGCGGCGGGGCTGTGTGTATGAACTGGAGGTGGCTTGCATATTTAGAAGCACAATGGACGGAAGCATGCCCCGACCTGGAGGTGAAGACTGGGAGTGCAGCTGAGCGGACCACAACCCAGGAAACTGCAGTTTATAGACACAGACAGAAACGGAGTTCGTGCGGCCTGGAGAGCTCACTGAAGAACAGACTGCGATCTCTCCGCTCTGAGGGAGAGGGTTGGAAATGATCTCTTCTGCTTTGACTATCGGAAGAGAGGTGGAAAGCTGCCAGGAGAGCCGCCAGAAAAAAAAAAAAAAAAGCCCCCCAAAACAGTTTTCACTAAGCCCATTCCCCCCATACAGGGGGCAGAGCAACTCTGCCCAAACAGGGTTGCCTGAGTAATAATGTGGCAGGTCCCTTCCCTAGAAGACAGGCTGGGAGAACAAGAGGGCAACAACCCTAAGGTCCCTATAAAACAGGTGCAACTTGCTTGGGTTGGTCAATAAGTTGGAGTCTATACATTACTTCAACCACACTTCAACAGAATGACTAGGAGGAGGAACAACCAAAATAGGAAAGACTCAGAGATTGTGAATTCTGCCACAGATTTACAAAAGGATATAGATATAACCGAGGTGAAGAAGGTGGAATTCAGGCTAGCAATTGTGAAGACAATAGCTAGAATGGAGAAATCGATTAATGGCAACATAGAGTCTTTAAGGGCAGAATGAAAGCCGAACTGGCAGAAATTAAAAATGTTATCAATGAAATCCAATCTAATCTAGATAATCTAACAGGGTAAACGAAGCAGAATGAATTAGTAATCTAGAAGACCATTTAATAGACAAGAAGGAAAAAGAGGAGGCCAAGGGAAAACAAAGCAAAATCCATGAAAATAGAATCAGAGAAATAAGTGACACCATGAAAGGTTCCAATGTCAAAATTATTGGGATCCCTGAGGGGGTAGAGAGAGAGAGGACTAGAAGATATATTTGAGCAAATAGTAGCTGAGAACTTCCCTAATCTGGGGAATCACACAAACATTCATGTCCTAAAGGCAGAGAGGCCCCTCTCAAGATGAAGGAAAACAGGTCAACACCCCGGCATGTAATAGTAAAACGTACAAATCTTAGAACCAAGGAAACCATCTTAAAGGCAGTTAGGGGGAATAGATTCCTTCCGTATGGAGGGAGGACCATTAGAATAACGTCAGACCTATCCACAGAGACCTGACAAGCCAGAGAGACCTGGCAAGACATATTCAAGGTACTAAATGAGAAAAACATGCAGCCAAGAATACTTTATGCAGCAAGGCTGTCATTTAGAATGGATGGAGAGATGCAGAGCTTCCAAGACCGGCAGAAACTGAGAGATTTTCTGACCACCAAGCCGGTCCTGCAAGAAATATTAAGGGGGGGGTGTATAAAAGGAGAAAAACCCCAAGAGTGATCTACAACAGAAATTTACAGGGACAATCTATAAAAATAACGTCTTCACAGGCAACATGATGACAATTAATTTATATCTTGCTTTTTTTTAAGATTTTATTTATATATTTGACAGACAGAGAACGATAGTGAGAGCAGGAACACAAGCAGGGGGAGTGGGAGAAAGAGAAGCAGGCCTCCTGCCGAACAGAGAGACCAATATGGGACTAGATCCCAGGACGCTAGGATCATGACCTGAGCCAAAGGCAGACACTCAACGACTGAGCCACCCAGGCGCCCAATTCATATCTTTCAATAATCACTCTCAACGTGAATGGCCTAAATACTCCCATAAAATGGCACAGGGTTGCAGATTGAATAAAAAGAGAGGACCCATCCATATGCTGTCTACAAGAGACTCATTTGAACCTAAAGATACATCCGGACTGAAAGTGAAGGGATGGAGATCCATCTTCCATGCCAACGGACCTCAAAAGAAAGCTGGGGTAGAAATTCTTCGACAGATTTTAAACTAAAGTCTTTTATTAGAGACGCAGAAGGACACTATATCATTCTTCAAGGGTCTATCCAACAAGAAGATCTAACAATTGTAAATATCTATGCCCCCAACATGGGGGCAGTCATCTACATAAGCCAACTGTTAACAAAAATAATCATATTGATAACAATATGTTAATTATAGGAGATTTCAATACTCGACTCTCAGCAATAAACATATCATCTAAACAGAAAATCAACAAAGAAACAAGAGCTCTGAATGACACCCTGGATCAGATGGACCTTATAGGTATATACAGAACATTCCACCCTAAAACAACAGAATACTCATTCTTCTCTAGTGCACATGGAACTTTCTCCAGAATAGACAACATACTGGGTAAATCAGGTCTCAACCGATACCAAAAGATTGAGATTATTCCCAGCATCATCTCAGACCATAATGCTTTAAAACTGTATCTCAATCACAGGAAAAAATTCAAACACTTGGAAGCTAAAGACCACTCTGCTCAAGTATGTTTGGGTCAACCAGGAAATCAAAGAAGAACGTAAACAATTCATGGAAATCAATGAGAATGAAAACAAGTAAATAGCTATGCCCCTAACAGGGAGAGCCAGTTATATAAGGCAATTGATAACAAAAGCAAAGAAACACTTTGACAATACAATAATAGTGGGGGACATTAACACCCCCTTGACTGAAATGGACAGATCATTCTAAGGAAAAGATCAACAAGGAAATAAAGACTTTAAATGACACACTGGACCAAATGGACTTCACGTATTCAGAACATTCCATCCCAAAGCAACGGAATACATATTCTTCTCTAGTGCCCATGGAACATTCTCTGGAATAGATCACATCCTAGGTCCCAAATCAGGTCTCAACTGGTACCAAAAGATTGGGATCATTCCCTGCATATTTTCAGACCACAATGCTTTGAAACTAGAACTCAATCAAAGAGGCGTGTCAGAAAGAACTGAAATATATGGAGGTTAAAGAGCATCCTACTAAAGAATGAATGGGTCAACCAGGAAATTAAAGAAGAATTTTAAAAATTCAGGGAAACAAATGAAAATGAAAACAAAATTGTTGAAAATCTTTGGGATACAGCAAAGGCAGTCCTAAGAGGAAAGTATATAGCAATACAAGCCTTTCTCAAGAAACAAGAAAAGTCTCAAATACGCAACCTAACCCTAGACCTAAAGGAGCTGGGGAAAAAAGAGCAAATAAAGCCTAAACCCAACAGGAGAAGAGAAATAGTAAAGATCAGAGCAGAAATCAATGAAATAGAAAGCAAAAGAACAGTAGAACAGATCAACGAAAATAGGAGCTGGTTCTTTGAAAGAATTAACAAGACTGATAAACCCCTGGCCAGACTTATCAAAAAGAAAAGAGAAACGACCCAAATCAACAAAATCATGAATGAAAGAGGAGAGATCACAACCAACACCAAAGAAACACCAACAATTATAAGAACATATTATGAGCAACAACATGCCAGCGAATTAGATAATCTGGAAGAGATGGATGCATTCCTAGAGATGTATAAACTAGCAAAACTGAACCAGGAAGAAAGAGCAAACCTGAACAGACCTATAATCACTAAGGAAATTGAAGCAGTCATCAAAAATCTCCCAAAAACAACAGCCCACGGCCAGATGGCTTTCCAGGGGAACTCTACCAACCATTTAAAGAAGAATTAATACCTATTCTTCTGAAAGTGTTCCAAAAAAATAGAAATGGAAAGAAAACTTCCCAACTCGTTTTATGAGGCCACCATTACCTTGATCCCCAAACCAGACAAATACCCCATCAAACTGGAGAATTACAGACCAATATCCTTGATGAACATGGATCCAAAAATTCTCACCAAGACACTAGCCAATAGGATCCAACAGTACATTCAAAAATCCAGTGGGATTTATCCCTGGGCTGCAAAGTTGGTTCAACATCCACAAATCAATCAACGTGATACAATACATTAACAAAAGAAAGAACAAGAATCATAAGATCCTCTCAATAGATGCAGAAAAAGCATTTGACAAAGTACAGCATCCTTTCTTGATCAAAACTCTTCAGAGTATAGGGGAAAAGGGTACATACCTCAATATGATGATAAAAGCCATCTATGAAAAACACACAGTGAATATCATTCTCAATGGGGAAAAACTGAGAGCTTTCTCCCTAAGTTCAGGAATACGGCAGGGATGTCCACTATCACCACTGCTGTTCAACATAGTATTATAAGTCCTAGCCACAGCAATCAGACAACAAAAAGAAATCAAAGGCATCCAAACCGGCAAAAAGAAGTCAAACTCTCACTGTTGGCAGATGATATGATACTTTATGTGGAAAACCCAAAAAATTCCACCCCAAAACTGCTAGAACTCATACAGGAATTCAGTCAAGTGGCAGGATATAAATCAATGCGCGGAAATCAGTGACATTCCTATACACCACCAACAAGACAGAAGAGAGAGAAATTAAGGAGTCGATCCCATTTACAATTGCACCCAAAACCATAAGATACCTAGGAATAAATTTAACCAAAGAGGCAAAGAATCTGTACTCAGAAAACTATAAAATACCCCTGAAAGAAATTGAGCAAGACACAAAGAAATGGAAAAACGTTCCATATTCCTGGATTGGAAGAACAAATATTGTGGAGATGTCAATGCTACCTAGAGCAATCTACACATTCAATGCAATCTCCATCAAATACCATCCACTTTTTTCAAAGAAATGGAACAAATAATTCTAAAATTTGTATGGAACCAGAAAAGACCCCAAATAGCCAGAAGGATGTTGAAAAACAAAAGCAAAGCTGGCGGCATCACAATTGCGGACTTCCAGCTCTATTGCAAAGCTGTCATCATCAAGACAGTATGGTATTGGCACAGAAACAGACACATAGATCGATGGACCAAAATAGAGAGCCCAGAAATGGACCCTCAACTCTATGGTCAACTCATCTTTGACAAAGCAGGAAAGAATGTCCAATGGAAAAAAGACAGTCTCTTCAACAAATGGTGTGGGAAAATTGGACAGCCACATGCAGAAGAATGAAACTGGACCATTTCCTTACAGCACACACAAAAACAGACCCCAAATGGTTGAAAGACCTAAAGGTGAGACAGGAGACCATCAACATCCTAAAGGAGAACACAGGCAGCAACCCCTTCGACCTCAGACGCAGCAACTTCTTCCTAGAAACATCGCCAAAGGCAAGGGAAGCCAGGGCAAAAATGAACTATTGGGATTTCATCAAGACAAAAAGCATGTGCACAGCAAAAGAAACAGTCCACAAAACCAAAAGGCAACAGACAGAATGGGAGAAGGTATTTGCAAATGACATATCAGATAAAGGGCTAGTATCCAAAATCTTTAAAGAACTTATCAAACTCAACACCCAAAGAACAAATTACCCAGTCAGGAAATGGGGAGAACAAATGAACACATTTTTCCGAAGAAGACAACCAAATGGCCAACAGACACATGAAAAAGTGCTCAACATCGTTTGGTATCAGGGAAATCCAAATCAAAACCTCAATGAGATACCACCTCACACCAGTCAGAATGGCTAAAATATACAAGTCAGGAAAGAAGAGATGTTGGTGGGGATGCGGAGAAAGGGGTCCCCTCCCACATTGTTCGTGGGAATGCAAGCTGGTGCAACCACTCTGGAAAACAGTCTGGAGTTTCCTCAAAAAGTTGAAAATAGAGATACCATACGATCCAGCAATTGCACTACTGGTTACTTACCCCAAAAATACAATAGTAGGGATCCAAAGGGGTACGTGCACCCCGGTGTTTATAGCAACAATGTCCACAATAGTCAAACTGTGGAAAGAGCCACGATGGCCATCGACAGATGAATGGATAAAGAAGATGTGGTATATATATACAATAGAATATTATGCAGCCATCAAAAGGAATGAGATCTTGCCATTTGCAACGACGTGGATGGAACTGGAGGGTGTTATGCTGAGTGCCATAAGTCAATCAGAGAAAAAATGTATCATATGACCTCACTGATAGGAGGAATTCTTAATCTCAGGAAACAAACTGAGGGCTGCTGGAGTAGGGGTGGGGTGGGACGAATGGGGTGGCTGGGTGATAGACATTGGGGAGGGTAGGTGCTATGGTGAGCACTGTGAATTGTGCAAGACTGTTGAATCAGAGATCTGTACCTCTGAAACAAATAATGCAATATATGTTAAAAAAGTAAAAAAAGAAGAAGATAGCAGGAGGGGAAGAATGAAGAGGGGGAAATCGGAGGGGGAGACGAACCATGAGACAGGATGGACTCTGAAAAACAAAACAGGTGTCTAGAGGGGAGGGGGTGAGGGAATGGGTTAGCCTGGTGATGGGTATTAAAGAGGGCACGTTCTGCGTGGAGCACTGGGTATTATACACACACAAAAAATGAATCATGGAACACTACATCAAAAACTAATGATGTAATGTATGGTGATTAACATAACATTAAAAAATTTAAAGAAAAAATGATTAGAACAGAGATCAATGTATTACAAACGAGAAACACAGTAGATCAGATCAACAAAACAAGAAGGTGGTTCTTTGAAAATATTAACAAGGTGAGCAACCTAGATAAAATGGATGCCTTCCTGGAAACCTTTAAACTACCAAGACTGAAACAGGAAGAAATTGACAACCTGCCTAGACCTATAACCAGGAATGAAATTGAAGCAGTGTTTGATCAAAAAACGTCCCAAAAAACAAAAGTCCAAGGCCTGATGGATTCCTTGGGGAATTCTACCAAACATTCAAAGAAGAAATAATATTTATTCTTCTGAAGCTGTTTCAAAAAAATAGAAATACAAGGAAAGCTTCTAGACTCATTCTACGAGGCCAGCATTACCTTAATCCCCAAGCCAGGCAAAGACCCCATCAAAAAGGAGAACTTCAAACCGATATCCCTGATGAATATGGATTCAAAATCCTCAACAAAATCCTAATACGATCCAACAATACATTAAAAGGATAATCCACCACAACCCCACAGTGAATATCATCCTCAATGGGGAATAGATGATAGCCTTTCCCTTAAGATCAGGAACACGTCAAGGATGCCCACTCTCACCACTGTTGTTCAACATAGTGCTAGATGACCTGGCAACAAGAATCAGACAATAAAAAGAAATAAAAGGAATTCAATTTGGCAAAGAAGAAATCAAACTCTCTCTCTTTGAAGATGACATGATACTTTATGCAGAAAATCAAAAAGACTCCACCCCTAAGTTACTGGAATTCATACTGCAATTCAGTAATGTGGCAGGATACAAAATCAATGCACAGAAATCAGTTGCTTTCTTATACAGTAACAATGAAACTGCAGAAAGAGAAATTCGAGAATTAATTCCATTTACAATACCATAAAAAATCTATAAGATATGGTTTAAAAATAAGCCTAGAATAAACCCAACCAAAGATGTAAAAGACCTATATTCTAGGAACTACAGAACACACATGAAAGAAATTGAGGTAGACACAAAAAGATGCAAAAACATTCCATGTTCATGGATCGGAAGAAAATCATTATTGAAATATCCATGTTACCCAGAGCAATCTATACCTTCAACACCATCCCAATCAATGTTCCAATGACAGGTTTTGAAGTGCTGGAAAAAATAATCCTAAATTATGTATGGAATCAGAAAAGACCCCGAATTGCCAAGGAAATGTTGAAAAAGAGAAACAAAGCTGGGCGCAACACGTTGCCCGATTTCCAGCTATATTACAAAGCAGTGATCATCAAGACAGCATGGTACTGGCACAAAAACAGACATATAGACCAATGGAACAGAATAGAGAACCCAGATATGGACCCTCAAATCTATGGTCAAATAATCTTTGACAAAGCAGGAAAAAATATGCAGTGGAAAAAAATACAGTCTCTTCAATAAATTGTGCTTGGAATATTGGACAGCTATATACAGAGGAATGAAAGTTGACCACTCTCTTACACCATACACAAGGATAAACTCTATATGGATGAAAGACCTCAATATGAGACAGGAATCCATCAAAATCTTAGAGGACAACATAGGCAGTAACCTCTTAGACATTGGCCACAGCAACTTCTTTCAAGATACATCTCCAAAGTGAGGGAAACAAAAGCAAAAATGAACTTTGGGGACTTCATCAAGAAAAAAAATTTCTGCAGAGCAAAAAGAAACAGTCAACAAAACAAATAGTCAACCCACAGAATGGGAGAAGATATTTGCAAATGACACTACAGACGAAGCATTGATTTCCAAGGTCTATAAAGAACTTCTCAAACTCAACACCCAAAACACAAAGAATCAAGTCAAAAAATGGGCAGAAGGCATGAACCGACATTTCTCCAAAGAAGACATACAAATGGCTAACAGACACATGAAAAAATGTTCATCATCATTAGCCATCAGGGAAATTCAAATAAAAACCACATTTAGATATCACCTTCCACCAGATAGAATGGCAAAAATTGAGAAGCCAAGAAACAACAAATGTAGTAGAAGTTGTAGAGAAAGTGGAATCCTCTTATTGGTGAGAATGCAAATTGGTAGAGCCACTTTGGAAAACAGTGTGGAGGTGCCCCCCCCAAATAAAAATAGAGCTAACCTATGACTCAGCAATTGCACTACTGGGTATTTATGCAAAAGACCTAGATGTAGTGAAAAGAAGGGCCATATGCACCACAATGTTCTTAGCAACAATGTCCTCAATAACCTAACTGTGGGAAGAGCTGAGTTGCCCTTCAAGAGATGAATTGATAAAGATGTGGTGCATATATACAATGAAATATTACTCAGCCATCAGAAAGGACGAATACCCAACTTTTACATAAACAGGGATGGGACTGGAGGACATTATGCTAAGTGAAAGAAGTCAAGTAGAGAAAGTCAAATATCGTATGTTTCCCTTATTTGTGGAAAATAAAGAATAGCATGGAGGACATTAGGAGAAGGAAGGGAAAAATGAAGGGGGTTAACTCGGAGGTGGATATGAACCATGAGAGACTATGGACACCGAGAAACAAACTGAGGGCTTTAGAGGGGAGAGGGTGGGGAAAAGATTACCCGGTGATTTTTATGAAGGAGGGCATGTCCTGCATGGAGCACTGGTTGTTATACGAAAACAATGAATCGTGGATCACTACATCAAAAACTAATGATGTATTCTATGGTGACTAACAACATAATAAAATTAAATAAAATTAAAAAAATAAACATCTTTCTACATTGTATGCCAATTAACATAGGTTTGCAGTTATTGTTTAATGCATGTATCTTTTAAATCTTATAACACATAGGGGCGCCTGCGTGATTCAGTCGTTAAGCGTCTGCCTTTGGCTCAGGTCGTGATGCCTGGGTCCTGTGATCAAGCCCCACATCAGGCTCCCTGCTCCTCAGGGAGCCTGCTTCTCCTGCTTCCACTCCCCCTGCTTGTGTTCTATCACTCATTTTCACTCTCTCTGTCAAATAAATAAATAATAGCTTTTTAAAAAGTATAATTTTTTCTTTTTTAATTTAATTTAATTTTATTTATTTATTTATTTTATTTTAAAATTTATTTTATTATGTTATGTTAATCACCATTTTACATCATTAGTTTTTGATGTAGTGTTCCATGATTCCTTGTTTGCATATAACACCCAGTGCTCCAATCAATATATGCCATCTTTATTACCCCTCACGAGGCTAAACTGTCCCTCCACCCCCTCCCCTCTAGAACCCTCAATTTGTTTCTCAGAGTCCATAGTCTCCCATGTTTCGTCTCCCCCTCCAATTTCTCCCCTTCATTTTTCCGTTCCTACTACCTTCTTTTTTTTTTTAACATATAATGTAATATTTGTTTCAGAGGTACAGGTCTTCACAGATTCAAGTCTTACACAATTCACAGCACTCACCATAGCACATACCCTCCCCAGTGTCTATCATGAAGCCACCCCATCCCTCCTACCCTCACCACTCCAACAACGCTCAGTTTGCTTCCTGAGACTAAGAATTCCTCATATCAGTGAGATCATATGATACATGTCTTTCTCTGATTGACTTATTTGGCTTACCCTAATTCCCTCTACTTCCATCCACATCACTGCAAATGGCAAAAGTCTGGGTTTTTTATGGCTGCATAATATTCCATTGTGTGTGTGTGTGTGTGTGTGTGTGTGTGTGTGTATATAATACATACTCTTTATCCATTCATCTTTTGATAGAAATCATGACTCTTTCCATAGTTTGTCTACGGTGGCCATTGCAGCTATAAATATTGGGGTGCACCTACCCCCCTCGGATCCCTATATTTGTATCTTTGGGGTAAATTCCCAGTACTGCAATTGCTGCATCCTATGGTAGCTCTATTTTCAACTTTTTGAGGAACCGCCATATGTTTTCCAGAGTGGTTGCACCAGCTTGCATTCCCACCAACAGTTTAGGAGGGTTCCCCTTTCTCCGCATCCTCACCAATATCTTTCGTTTCCTGACTTGTTAATTTTAGCCATTCTGACGGGTGTGAGGTGGTATCTCCTTGAGTTGAAGATTTGGATTTCCCTGATGCCGAGCGATGTTGAGCACTTTTCATGTGTCTATTGGCCATTTGGATGTCTTCTTTGGAAAAATGTCTGTTCATGTCTTCTGCCCTTTTCTTGATTGGATTATTTGTTCTTTGTTGAGTTTGACAAGTTCTTTATAAATTTTGGAAACTAACCCTTTATCTGATAGGTCATTTGCATATATCTTCTCCCATTCTGTCAGTTGTCTTTTGTTTTGTTGACTGTTTCTTTTGCTGTGCAAAAGTTTTTTATCTTGATGAAGTCCCAATAGTTCATTTTTGCCCTTGCTTCCCTTGCGTTTGGTGATGTTTCTAGGAAAAAGTTGCTGCAGCTGAGGTCAAAGAGGTTGCTGCTTGTGTTCTTCTCTAGGATTTTGATGGACTCCTGTCTCACATTGAGGTCTTTCAACCATTTGGAGTCTATTTTTGTGTGTGGTGTAACGAAATGGTCCAGTTTCATTTTTCTGCATGTGGCTATCCAATTTTCCCAACACCATTTGTTGAAAAGACTGTCTTTTTCTATTGGGCATTCTTTCCTGCTTTATCAAAGATTCAGTGACCATGGAGCTGAGGGTCCATTGCTGGGCCTCTCTTCTGTTCCATTGATCTATGTGTCTGTTTTTGTGCCAGTACCATTATGTACCGATAATTACGGTTTTGTAATAGTCCTTGAAGTCCAGAATTTTGATGCCACCAGCTTTGCTTTTCTTTTTCAACATTCCTCTGGCTATTCGGGGTTCTTTCTCGTTCCATACAAATTTTAGGATTATTTGTTCCATTTCTTTGAAAAAAGTGGATGGTATGTTGATGGGAATTGCATTGAATGTGTAGATTGCTCTAGGTAGCACTGACATCTTCACAATATTTGTTCTTCCAATCCATGAGCATGGAACGTTTTTCCATTTCTTTGTGTCTTCCTCAATTTCTTTCATGAGTTTCTATTGTTTTCTGAGTACAGATTCTTTGCCTCTTTGGTTAGATTTATTCCTAGGTATCTTATGGTTTTGGGTGCAGTTGTAAATGGGATCGACTCCTTAATTTCTCTCTCTTCTGTCTTGTTGTTGGTGTATAGGAATGCCACTGATTTCTGTGCATTTATTTATATCCTGCCACTTTATTGAATTCCTGTATGAGGTCTAGCAGTTTTGGGGTGGAGTCTTTTGGGTTTTACACATAAAATATCATATCATCTGCAAAGAGTGAGAGTTTGACTTCTTTTTGCCGATTTGGATGCCTTTGATTTCTTTTTGTTGTCTGATTGCTGTGGCTAGGACTTCTAATACTATGTTGAATAGCAGTGGTGATAGTGGACATCCCTGCCGCGTTCCTGACTTTATGGGGAAAGCTCTCAGTTTTTGTCATTGAGAATGATATTCGCTGTGGGTTTTTCATAGATGGCTTTGATCATATTGAGGTATGTACTCTTTTTCCTTATACTCTGAAGAGTTTTGATCAAGAAAGGATGCTATAATTTTTCAAATGCTTTTTCTGCATCAGTGGAGAGGAGCATATGGTTCTTGTTCTTTCTTTTATTAATATATTGTATCACGTTGATTGATTTTCGGGTGTTGAACCAACCTTGCAGCCCAGGGATAAATCCCACTTGGTCATGGTGAATAATCCTTTGAATATACTGTTGTATCCTATTAGCTAGTATTTTGGTGAGAATTTTTGCATCCATGTTCATCACGGGTATTGGTCTGTAATTCTCCTTTTTGGGGGGGGTCTTTGTCTGGTTTTGGGATCAAGGTAATGGTCCTCATAAAACGAGTTGGGAAGTTTTCCGTCCATTTCTATTTTTTGGAACAGTGTCAGAAGAATAGTTATTATTTCTTCTTTAAATGGTTGGTAGAATTCCCCTGGAAAGCCCTCAGGCCCTGGGCTCTTCTTTGTTGGGAGATTTTTGATGACTGCTTCAATTTCCTTAGTGGTTATAGGTCTGTTCAGGTTTTCTATTTCTTCCTGGTTCAGTTTTGGTAGCTGATACATCTCTAGGAATGCAACCATTTCTTCCAGTTTATCTAATTTGCTGGCATAGAGTTGCTCATAATATGTTCTTATAATTGTTTGTATTTCTTTGGTGTTGGTTGTGATCTCTCCCCTTCATTCATGATGTTATTTGTTTAGGTCTTTTCTCTTTTCTTTTTTGATAAGTCTGTCCAGGGTTTGATCAATCTTGTGAATTCTTTCAAAGAAACAACTCCTAGTTTCGTTGATCTGTTCTACTGTTCTTTTGGTTTCTATTTCATTGATTTCTGTTCTGATCTTTATTTCTCTTCTCCTGCTGGGTCTGGGCTTTATTTGCTGTTCTTTCTCCAGCTCCTTTGGGTGTAGGTTAAGTTTTGTATTTGAGACCTTTCTTGTTTCTTGAGATAGACTTGTATTGCTATAAACTTTCCTCTTAGGACTGCCTTTGCTGCATCCCAAAGATTTTGAACAGTTTTGTTTTCATTTTCTTTTTTCTTTTTTTTTTAAACTTGTGATCTGAAAGGTTCTCTTTGCAGCATCAACTGGCTTTGTTTTCATTTTCATTATTTTCCATGAATGTTTTTAACTCTTCTTCATTTTCCGAGGAGACCCATTCATTCTTTGGTAGGATGCTCTTTAGCCTTCATGTATTTGACTTCTTTCCAACTTTCCTCTTGTGATTGAGTTCTAGTTTCAAAGCATTGTGGTCCGAAAATATGCAGGGAATGATCCTAAACTTTTGGTACTGGTTGAGACTGGATTTGTGACCTAGGATGTGATCTATTCTGGAGAATGTTCCATAGGCAGTAGAGAAGAATGTGTATTCCGTTGCTTTGGGATGGATAATTCTGAATATATCTGTGAAGTCCATTTGGTCCAGTGTGTCACTTAAAGTATTTCCTTGTTGATCTTTTGCTTAGATGATCCATCCATTTCAGTAAAAAAAGTCTCCCACTATTATTGTATTGTTGTCAACGTGTTTCTTTGCTTTTGTTATTAATTGGATTATATAATTGGCTGCTCCCATGTTAGGGGCATAGATATTTACGGTTGTTAGATCTTGTCGGATAGACCCTTTAAGAAAGATATAGTGTCCTTCCTCATCTCTTATTATAGTTTTTGGTTTAAAATCTAATTTGTCTGATATAAGGATTGCCACTCCAGCTTTCTTTTGTCCATTAACATGGTAAATATTTTCCACCCCCTCACTTCCAATCTGGAGGTGTCTTTGGGTCTAAAATGAATCTGTTGCAGACAGCTTATCAATGGGTCTTGTTTTTGTAACCAATCTGATAGCCTGCGTCTTTTGATTGGGGCTTTTAGCCCATTTACATTCCGGGTAACTATTAAGAGATATGTATTTAGTGCCATTGTATTGCCTATAAGGTGAGTGTTACTGTATATTGTCTGTGTTCCTTTCTGGTCTTGGTTACTTTTAGGCTCTCTCTTTGCTTAGAGGACCCCTTTCAATATTTCGTGTAAGTCTGGTTTTCTGTTCGCAAATTCCTTTAGTTTTTTTTTTTTTTTTTTTTTGTCCTGAAAGCCTTTTATCTCTCCTATTTTCAATGACAGCCTAGCTGGATAGAGTATTCTTGCTGCATAGTTTTCTCATTAGGGCTCTGAATATATCATGCCAGTCCTTTCTGCCATGCCAGGTCTCTGGAGAGGTCTGTTTCCAGTCTATTGTTTCTACCCTTGTTGATTACTGACAAGTCAGTTTTACTTTTTCTTTGAACACTGTTTTACTTTTTAAATATTACTTTGGCTATTTTTTCAGCAAATATTTATTAAGCATGTAAAAGAAACTGGGGATGCATGTTGGTTTTCACTTTATCAATTCCATAACAAATCCTGTTGAGCATCATTTCAACATTGTATTTATGTATTTATTTAGACCATGAAGGTGTCTCACAGAATACAACTCAAGAAGCACAAAGTGTATACCATAAAGACTCTTTCTACTCTAGATGTTTTCAATCTGATTTTTGATTCTTTCCACTGAGGCTAATAATGTTACTATTTTTTTGTTTCATTCCAGAGATTTTATCTATAGATATAAATTTGCACACACATTTCTTTTTTACACACACAAATATAAAATTTAGTATTAAGTAATATTACATAATATAACATACTTTTTCTTTTTGTAAAAAATTATTTTCAGTTTGCCAACATATAGTACACCATTAGTTTTTGATGTAGTATTCAAAAATTCATTAGTTGTGTATAACATCCAATGTTCATCACATGTGCCCTCCTTGATACCCATCAACCAGCTACCTCATCCTCCGACTTTCCTCCCTTCTGAAACCCTCAGTTTGTTACCCAGAGTCCATAGTCTCTCATGGTTTTTCTCCCTCTCTGATTTTTCCCCCTTTGGATTTCCCTCACTTCCCTATGTACTTCCATGCTTTTCCTTATGTTCCACATATAAATGAAACTACATGATAACTGTTTTTCTCTGCTTGACTTATTTCAGTTGGCATAATCTCCTCCAGTTCCATCCATGTCAATGGAAATGGTGGGTATTCATCCTTTCTGATGGCTGAGTAATAGTCCATTGTATATATGGACCACATCTTCTTTATCCTTTCATCTTTTGAAGGACATCTCGGTTCCTTCCATAGTTTGACTATTGTGGACATTGTTGCTATGAACATTGGGGTGCATGCGCCCCTTCTGATCATTACCTTTGTATCTTTGGGGTAAATACCTAGTAGTGCAAAGGCTGGGTCCTAAGGTAGCTATTTTTTTAACTTTTGGAGGAACCTCCATACTGTTTTCCAAAGTAGCTGTTCCAGCTTACATTCTCATCAATAGTGGAATAGGGTTCCCCTTTCTCCACAACCTTTCCAACATTTGTTTTTTCTTGCCTTGTCAATTTTTGCCATTCTAACTGGTGTGAGGTGGTATCTCAATGTGGTTTTGATTCGAATTTCCCTGATGGCTAATGATTTGAACATTTTTTCATGTATCTGTTAGCTATTTTTCTGTCTTCTTTGGAGAAGTGTCTGTTCATATCTTCTGCCCATTTCTTCATTTGATTATTTGTATTTTGAGTGTTGAGTTTAAGAAGCTCTTTATAGATCTCAGATCTCAGCCTTTTATCTGTAGTGTCATTTGCAAATATCTTCTCCCATTCTGTGGGTTGCCTCTTTGTTTTGTTGACTGTTTCCTTTGCTGTGCACAAGCTTTTTATCTTGATGAAGTCCCAACCCAATAGTTCATTTTCACTTTTGTTCCCCTTACCTTTGGAAACATGTCTTGAAAGAAGTTGCTGTGACTGATATCAAAGAGGTTACTGCCTATGTTCTCGTCTAGGATTTTGATAGATTCCTGTCTCAAATTGAGGTCTTTCACCCATTTTGAATTTATCTTTGTGTATAAGATTGGTCCAGTTTCATTTTTCTGCATGTTGTTGTAGAATTTTCCCAGCACCATTTGTTGAAGAGACTTTCTTTTTTCCATTGGATGTTCTTTCCTGCTTTTTTGAAGATTAGTTGACCATAGAGTTGAGGATCTCATTTCTGGATTTTCTATTCTATTCCATTGATTTATGTGTCAGTTTTCTGCCAATAACATACTCTCTTGATGACTACACCTTTGTAATATTACTTCACTTTAAAAAATAAGATAACTTTCCCCCATTACTTATAGAAAATATGTATAATACAAAGAAATTGGGGGGCGCCTGGGTGGCTCAGTCATTAAGCGTCTGCCTTCAGCTCAGGTCATGGTCCCAGGGTCCTGGGATCGAGCCCAGCATTGGGCTCCCTATTCAGTGGGAAGCCTGCTTCTCCCTCTAACACTCCCCCTGCTTGTGTTCCCTCTCTTGCTGTGTCACTCTCTGTCAAATAAATAAATAAAATCTTTTAAAAAATACAAAGAAATTGGGGGAGACAACCCTTAATTCCACCCAGAAGGAACCACATTGATAATATTTTGGCAAAATTTTCTCTGAGTCTTTACAAGTATTTTAAAATACCGAGCAGATACATTTTTCTTCGGTATCTATTAAAAATGTCATGTGCTTGCCACAGTATTTGCTTATATTTTTCATTGTTTTGGGCATTTGGGTTGCCCTCAGTATCTCATTTACACAGCTTTTTAGGAAATACTTTTAGCTTTTATGTGAAAAAAATAAACCTCTCTGTGTCATTTTCCCCACTTGTGAAAAGAGAATAATGAATCTTTCAGGGCAGTTATGACGATTAAATGTGAGGACGTGGAGTGTTCATTGTAATGCGTGGCACATAAGAAATGCTCAATTACTGTCAGCTTTTTCACTTCTAAGCTACTAGACATTACTTATGTTGTCACCTGCAATTTTTACTATCCCCTTATATGATGAGATTGTTATTCTTATACAGGATAAGAAAACTGAGGTTCAAATTTTTTGCATAAATGAGCAGTGCTCAAAGTTGGCACATGTCTGTTGCTTTTGTACTTTTTCCTGAAAAGACAAATCCTTAAGTGATGTTTGCCTTTACAGGAGAAGCAGCTATGAGGGCTGGAGAACAGCCCAATTCCTAGCAGAGGCAGAAGCAATGCCCAATTCAGCAATAAATAGCTTAAAATTTGCTTCTCAGCTATGTGAAGAAAGTCCTAGGAATTAAAACACCTGCACCCCATGGTTATAGCAGCAATTTTGGACAGTAGTCAAACTATGGAAAGAGCCCAGATGAACAGATGAATGGATAAAGAATTGGTGGTGTGTGTTTATATATACATACATATATATATATATATATATATATATATATATATATATATATATAATATTAGCTATCAAAAAGAATGAAATCTTACCAGTTGCAATGATGTGGATGGAACTAAAGGATATTATCTTAAGTGAAGTAGTCAGAGGAAAGCAAGTGTCATAAGATTTCACTCATTTGTGGAATTTAAGAAACAAAACAGATGAACATGGGGAAAGGAAGGAAAATAAAATAAGATTAAATAAGAGAGGGCAAAAAACCATGAGACTCCTTTTTTTTTAAAGATTATGTTTATTTATTTGACACAGAGAGACAACAGCAAGAGAGGGACACAAGTAGAGGGAGTGGGAGAGGAAGAAGCAGTCTTCCTGCAGAGCAGGGAGCCTGATGTGGGGCCCGATCCCAGGACCCTCTGATCATGACCTAAGCTGAAGGCAGATGATTAATGACTGAGCCACCCAGGCCCCCCAACCGTAAGAGACTCTTAACTACAGGAAACAAACTGAAGGTTGCTGGAAAGGAAGTGGGTGACCAGATGGGGTAACTGGGTGATGGGCATTACAGAGGGCACTTGACGTAATGAGCAATGTGTGTTATATGTGACTGATGACTCACTATACTCTACTTCTGAAACTTTTTAAAAAAGAGAAATTTAAAGAGTTTATTCTAAACAAAGTAACAAAGAGGACAACACATAGGGCAAATTTTTAATGTCCTCAGTATTGTGGCACTAAGCATACATCTCCTGCTTCCAGATCCCAACACTTTTCCTGGCACATCCCTCTGTAGGAGCAATGGTTTTGGTGGGAAACCAGACTCCCATCTCCCACTTCATCTTCCTGGGCTTTTTCACCCACTTGCCACTGCATCTCTTCTTCTTTTCCATCATTTTGGTCACGTTTCTGGTGGCCATCTCTGGCAACGGGCTCATGATCTTCCTCATCAATATCAACTCCCGCCTACAGAGCCCCATGTACTTCCTCAGCTGGCTGTCACTCATGGACCTCATGCTCATCTCCACCATTGTGCCATGAATGGCCACTGACTTCCTCCTAGGCCGTGGCTCCATCTCCTTCACAGGCTGTGGGCTCCAGGTCCTTTTCGTCCTCACCCTCCTGGGGGATGATTGCTTCCTGCTGGCCTTTATAGCCTATGACCGCTATGTGGCCATCAGCAACCCATTGAGGTACTCAGTGGTCATGAGCCTCCATGTCTGCTGGCTCATGGTGGCAGGGTCCTGGTTCTTTGGCTTGGTGGATGGACTGATCCAGGCCATCTTCAGTCTGAACTTCCCCTATTGTGGCTCTCAGGAGATCAACCACTTCTTCTGTGAAATCCCTGCCATACTGAAGCTGGCCTGTGCTGACACCTCCCTCTATGAGACCATGATCTATGTCTGTTGCATCTTAATGCTGCTCCTGCCCTTCTCTGTCATCTCTGCTTCCCACCTGTGGATGCTGGTAGCTGTGCTCCACATGCATTTGGCTAAAGGTCGTCAGAAAGCCTTTGCTACCTGCTCCTCTCCAATGGCAGTGGTTTCTCTCTTTTATGGGGCTGCAATGATCACCTATATGTGGCCTCAGGCCTACCACTCCTCCAAGCAGGACAAGGTGGTCTCAGCCTTCTATACGATGATCACCCCTATGCTCAACCTACTCATCTACAGCCTGAGGAACAAGGAAGTGGCTGGGCCTCCCAGAAAACTCCTGGGGAGGTGTCCTTGTGGTGGGGGGACAGGTCTAGGTTGACATTGGCACCTGTGGATGTGGGTTCTGTGGTCTGGGAACTTGAATTAGCTTCTGTAGTTTGGAAGAGAAACAGATGTGCCATACTGAAAATAAGTCCCTCTTGACCAGAGTTCATGAGATAAACACATTAATTTAATCAAGAATGTCCATGCTGAGGATGGATAGTGTAGAAGGAAGGCTGCGCCAATGGGGTTAAAAGAATAGGAGACACCTAGCGAATATCCCACAGAGTTAGCAGGTGATAGGTTTCAGCTGTTTACCTCTGCAGGAATTGCCAAGAACTGAGGAAAACACCTTGCTCAAGTTGTGCTTCCCCTATGACTAGTCGATATAGGATATAAAGGCTTGGTTACCTTCCCTCAGTTTGACACTGAAGGTCCATCCCAGCTCCAGGACTCCCTGTAATATCTGAAGCATTACAGACTATGTATCCCTATATCCAATTTTGCTTCCTTGTCTCCTTTCCCTACCATGAGTACAATCCTAACATCACTTTAAAAAACCTTCCACATGAAAACTTGTCTCAGTCTGCTTCCAGGAAACCTAACCTGTGACACACAAAAATGAAAAAATGATGGTAAGTTAAAGTCAAGTTTGCTAGATATGTTCATGTACATGTGGTCAAAATAAAATATAAACACAGAGACTTTGTTGCTTGGTAGTATCAGAGGAAAGTCAGAAAGTTTCCTGAAGACACTTAAGACAAGTTTCAAGTATAAAATATAATGCCTCAACACTTCCATACATCATTCTGTGTTCATCATAAGTGCACTTCTTAATCCTTCTCACTTATGTAACCTATCCACTCCACCTCTTTTCTGGTACCCATCATTTGTTCTCTACAATTAAGAGTCTGTTTTTTTATTTCTCTCTTATTTTTTCCCTTTGCTCATTTGTTTTGTTTCTTAATTTCCACATATGAGTGAAATATATGGTATTTGTCTTTTTCTGACTGACTTATTTCGCTTAGCATTTTACTCTCTAGCTCCATCCATGTTATTGCAATTGGCAAGATTTCACTCTTTTTTATGGATGAATAATATTTCATTACATATGTATGCCATATCTTCTGCATCAATTGATGCATTCATCAATGGATGGACATGGGCTGCCTCCATATCTTGGCTATTGTAAATAATGTTGCTAAAAACACAAGCATACATGTATCTCTTTGAATTAGTG